>NC_088712.1:24961135-25292358 GCF_963576615.1 Watersipora subatra | reverse complement strand
AATTTTAGTCTGTGACTGCTGTCGGTTTTCCAGCACATGTTTCTCTAATGTGTCATATTTAAGTTTAATCTCATTTAGCTGTAACAGGAAATAGTAGAGGAAATGCAAATCATAGATAAGCAAACATTCAGGAGTTGTACTCCCTCTTCTTCTCTTTCTCCAATTTTTTGGATATAAAGTTAGGAAAAACAATAGCTGGAGTAAGATTATGTAGCCTATTTTCATAATTTTCATGAAATTGTAGCCTTTTTCTCAAATCACATCAAATGCTATTATGTCACAGCAACTACTTGGGTATAACATAAGAAAGAAGGCAGCCAGGGTATTTCAACATAAACAATAATTGCAAACCTGACTATCTCTAGTCTCATGGATAAGTAGAAGCATGGCTTGTGTTTCATCATCAAAGTCTGTCTGTAACTTGGATACTTCCTTGAATAGTTTTTCATATTCCTCATCCTTGGTTGTACTCTCTTCTGTTATTATGGTGTTCAGCAGGAAGGCTGCCAGATCTTCCAGGGATTGGAAGTCATGTGGTACACCTGTGCAAGATTACCTCGATTGTTGGAATGGAATAAATACATGAAACGCTAGTAGCAAGTGATCAGTAGAAATGCGTCTACAAATTCATACTAATAATAACTTAATTACATAAATAACAACTAATTTTTATACTGTTTCTGTTTGTACCAAATTCCATTCTCCAACTTCAAAGCTTTGCAGCTTTTTCAGTGAAATTTTAAAAGCGACATCATAGAAATACTTAGTAACTGCATTAGGCTAATAATCAGGCTGCCAGGAGTTGTTTGTTCAATGCAATCTTGGTAAAACCATTTATGTGAAAAAAATTTACATTTTACTAGTTTAGCAGTGTAGAAGAAGGGTGGAGATTAGAAGACATTGTAGAAAGTATTGGGCAACACAAAAAAGTTTGTCTATTGAAAGTAACAATCAAAATGCAGCTAGCCAGGCAAATGGTGCAATTATTGGTTTCAAAAATGCTCATTTCTATTCCTACAGGTATTAAAAGTATGACTAGTTTATGTCACTTGTTCTTGAATATGTTTGTAGCAAGTGATAGACTTTATATATATAATTTATGAACTTGCAGATTTATAAGATATTATTTGATAGTATCCTTATGTTTATCTTAACTCAGCTTGCAATCGGTCGACACTCATAACTCTTTTTCTATTGCACATTAGAAGCTAGTTTTCATTGTAAACTGTAGCAAACATATTAATGAATACAATGATCTTTTATGCAACACTGTTGATTACAGTTGTTAAACAAAAAAAGTCTTCAAATTTAGAAATAAATAAATTGAAAGCTTCAGCGAATTGCACAGCAAAGCAAAGGCTATCAAATCATAGCATGTTAATTGTAAGCAGTAGATATCAACTGGTAGATATATTCCCTCAGATTCCCAATGTATATTTAAATAGAGATTATGACAAGTTAGAAGTAAGTTAGCAAATTTATATCATCCGAAAGGGTAAACATCACAACAGAAGGGTTAACATCACAAAGGAAGGGTTAACATCACAAAGAAAGGGTTAACATCACAACAGAAGGGTTAACATCACAAATGAAGGGTTAACATCACAAAGGAAGGGTTAACATCACAAAGAAAGGGTTAACATCACAACAGAAGGGTTAACATCACAAATGAAGGGTTAACATCACAAAGGAAGGGTTAACATCACAAAGGAAGGGGGTAACATCAAAAAGGAAGGGTTAACATCACAAAGGAAGGGTTGACATCACAAAGGAAGGGTTAACATCACAAAGGAAGGGTTAACATCACAAAGGAAGGGTTAACATCACAAAGGAAGGGTTAACATCACAAAAGAAGGGTTAACATCACAAAGGAAGGGTTAACATCACAAAGGAAGGGTTAACATCACAAAGGAAGGGTTAACATCACAAATGAAGGGTTAACATCACAAAGGAAGGGTTAACATCACAAAAGAAGGGTTAACGTCACAAAGGAAGGGTTAACATCACAAAGGAAGGGTTAACATCACAAAGGAATGGTTAACATCACAAAGGAAGGGTTAACATCACAAAGGAAGGGTTAACATCACAAAGGAAGGGTTACCATCACAAAGGAAGGGTTAACATCACAAAGGAAGGGTTAACATAACAGAGGAAGGGTTAACATCACAAATGAAGGGTTAACATCACAAATGAAGGGTTAACATCACAAAAGAAGGGTTAACGTCACAAAGGAAGGGTTAACATCACAAAGGAAGGGTTAACATCACAAAGGGTTAACATCACAAAGGAAGGGTTAACATCACAAAGGAAGGGTTAATGCTCGAAGAAGATTGCAAAATATAAGCAAGATTTGATTCACCCATAGAAAGGTTTAAACTTTCAAAACTCAGACAAGCTAATTAAAAATACAAGCCAGCGTCAATATGAAGGCTCCCTCTATATGAAGGCCCTTCTATTTGATCGCCGCTATAAGGGATTGAAAAAATAGAGTGCCATGGCATTCAGATGGAAATTTTATGGTACAAAGATATTCTCAAAAAATGAATCAAGTAATTTGATATTGTTCAGAGGCAGAAGAAAATCTAAACAACTTTGTTTTTAATAGCTTTATCTTTATAGGACTAATTTAAACTCTATAATATTATGTACATTATGTAAAAATGGCTACACTAAATACAATCAGACTGAGTAGAAGGGAGACATAAACTAAAGGAAAAGTAGGAGTAATTACTAAATGTTAGTACTAGTGTCCGACACCAGCACCATCTACTTTCCTTGGTAAGGGATGTCAGTCCTCTACTCAAACTAGTCAGACCAACTGGCCAAAGGCTGGCTGGAGAAAACATGACCAACCTGAACTAGAGGGCGTACCTAAGAATATGTAAGGACCTACGGGACATTTACTAAACACACTACCAGAGGAGCAGACAGACAAGACAATTGTGCTATATTGTACTACTCTTATTCTAATCTGGTGTATTGATTAAATACATTTATTTGTAACTAGTAGTGGTGGCTGGTAGTTTTAGTATGGAGAAGTAAGGAGTTGCATCAGATCCTATACACATTGACAGTTGTATTCTAACACTTGCATTCTGAATTGTACATTTTAGGTACCGGTAACAACTTGACTAATAGAATAATTTTGTTCATGGTTTTAATTTCTTTATTATCTTAGAGCAGTTCATGTTTTCACATAAAATACCTTTTCAATGATCAGCCTGTAAACAATGACCGAACAGTGTGTAAATATCAAACAGCCTTTGTAGACACCAGCATTTACTACCCAACTAACAACGACATTCCTGGGATGTTCCGTAACGTTACGCAGAAATAACATTCCAAACAAACATTGTCATAACGTTCTACAAACGTTATTTGATGATCATTGTAGAATTATGTTCCAACAATGTCGCAGGAACGTTGCATAGAATGTTGTGCAAAAATATTATCATAACGTTCAGCAGAATGTTACAGGAATATACTTTGCTAACGTTATCATAACATCGTTAGAGAACATTATTAATGAATGTCCCAGGAATGTCCCAGGAACGTTACTCTGGAATGTTCGAGTGCAAACATTCATGTAACATTGGCTTGCAATGTAACTAGAATATTATGGGGTGACATCATATTTACATTCAAATAATTGTCCCAGCAATGTTTCAGGAATGTTACTTTTGAATGTTCGAGGGTTAATGTTCATATAACATTGGCTTGCAATGTAGTTAGAATATTATGGTGTGGCATCATATTTAACTTCAAATGAATGTTCCAGGAATGTCCCAGGAACGTTACTCTGGAATGTTCGAGTGCAAACATTCATGTAACATTGGCTTGAAATGTAACTGGAATATTATGGGGTGACATCATATTTACATTCAAATAATTGTCCCAGCAATGTTTCTGGAATGTTACTTTTGAATGTTCGAGGGTTAATGTTCATATAACATTTGCTTGCAATCTAGTTAGAACATTATGGTGTTACATCAATTGTACTTTCAAATGAATGTCCTAGCAATGTTACAGAAATGTTACTTTTGAATGTTCAAGGGTTAACAATCATATATTATTGGTTTGCAATGTAACTAGAATAATATGGTGTGACACCATATTTAACTTCAAATGAATTTTGTAGCAATGTTTCAGGAATGTTACTTTTGAATGTTTGAGTGTTAACAATCATATAACATTGGCTTGCAATGTAACTAGAATATTGTGGTGTGACATCATATTTAACTTCAAATGAATTTTGTAGCAATGTTTCAGGTATGTTACTTTTGAATGTTTGAGTGTTAACAATCATATAACATTGGCTTGCAATGTAACTAGAATATTGTGGTGTGACATCATATTTAACTTCAAATGAATGTCCTAGGAATGTCCCAGGAACGTTACTCTGGAATGTTCGAGTGAAAACATTCATATAACATTGGCTTGCAATGTAATTAGAATATTATGGTGTGACATCATATTTAACTTCAAATGAATGTTCCAGGAATGTCCCAAGAACGTTACTCTGGAATGTTCGAGTGTTAACATTCATATAACATTGGCTTGCAATGTAGTTGGAATATTATGGTGTGACATCATATTTAACTTCAAATGAATGTTCCAGAAATGTCCCAGGAACGTTACTCTGGAATGTTCGAGTGTTAACGTTCATATAACATTGGCTTGCAATGTAGTTGGAATATTATGGTGTGACCTCATATTTAACTTCAAATGAATGTTCCAGGAATGTCCCAGGAACGTTACTCTGGAATTTTTGAGTGCAAACATTCATGCAACATTGGCTTGAAATGTAACTGGAATATTATGGGGTGACATCATATTTACATTCAAAAAACTGTCCCAGCAATGTTTCAGGAATGTTACTTTTGAATGTTTGAGTGTTAACATTCATATATTTAGGTTGCTTTGGAGATGTAATGTTGGTGGAATGTTGTATAGCTTAAGGAAAAAATATTGTCGGCGGTTATGCTCGGTACATTATAGTAACGTTGTACGCAATTCATTAGAGGATCATTCTGTGAAACATCAAAATGTTAGAAATTGTCTACACAGTTACACCCAACTAATGTTCTGGATGAAAACGTTCCTGGTATGTTAGCTAACATCTTTGAGGCAACATCATGGAAGGCATGCTTGTGGAATATTCTGTAATATATTCTCCCCATGTCGTAGGAATTTTGCACCAGATCATCTGCTCAATGTTACATAATGGTTAAACTCCATACTATTCCGAATATATTAGAAAACAATATTATGTGAATGTTTACACCCAAAAATTTCAAAGTAGCAATCCTGTAACATTGCTGGGACATTCAATAACAATGTTTTGTAACAACGTTATAATAACGTTAGCAAACCTTTTCCACTAACTTTCTAGCTAAAATGGTACAAAAACGCATGATTTAATTTTTGGAAGTTGTCACCCTTTCATAACAAAAAATTATTTAAAATGATGCAAATTAAAGATTTTATAGATTTTTTATCACAGATATAGAAACAAACAAAATAATGAAAAACAATAATGATAATTTTGAATGATTTATGTAAATGAATTGAAAAGTCACTACAAATTTCAATTTTCGCACTTCATTAGACGTATCGCGAAAATGACTAGGGTCCATAAAGCTTTCTGGGTGCTGTAAAGTGTCATACCATGACGCGACAGTGTGAGTGCATGGCAACTGAACACATTCTGGGACTTTTTGTGTTGGTTTCAAGTGTTATGCGCTAGTCTATTTTACAGTAGATTAAAGCTACGTCTGACTAGCTAATGAGTATAAAATCATTACTTTCGTTGAGCGAACCCAATGCCCAACCATGTGTCAACAACTTTTCTGCCTTTAAATTTTGTTTCAGCTCAACGAACCAATGCGGAAAGGAAAGCGATGCGTAATAGCTAAGAATACTACTATATACTACTAAGTTGGAAAATCCCTACGCATTAATGTCCCATCAATGTTCTAGGCGTAACCTTCCTGGGATGTTAGCTAATAGCCTTGAGCCAATATTATGGAAAAAATGTTCGTGGAATATTACGCAATGTTCTCCCAATATTGTGGGAATGTTATGCGAGATCATTTGCTAACATTCCAGCAATGTATTTCCCGCAACGTTGCTGGGATGGTGTGGGAAATACGTTCCAGCAATGTATTTCCCACAACATTGCTGGAACGTTGTGAGAGTTACGTTCCAGCAATGTATTTCCCATAACGTTTCTGGAACATTGAAAATGTGTCTACAAATAATCTTGTGACAACGTTACGATGAAACGTTTCTGGGACTTTTTGGAACATCCCTGGAACGTTCTGGGAACGTAAAATTGTTAGTTGGGTACTTAGCATTTACCACCTGATATATGTAAATGTCAATCTGCTATCCACAATAAGTACCGTGTTTACTCAATAAACTTACCTGTCTCACACTTGGTTGAATCCGTTACACATTTCATACAACTGATGGTATGGCAGACCTTACATCCCAACACTAGCGGCTGATTCTCGTGCTTCGTACAGATATCTGGCAGATGCTGGCTCACTTTTGACAAATACTGGGTCATGGATATTGTGTGATGACCATCCAGGGCATTGTCGTGGTGCTAAAAAAAGCAAAGTGTAGCTACAGTATTATTTCTAAACAAAGCTAATTACGTTTACAGCGGGATCTCCGCCCCAGCGGTTGACCTGGCAGTACAACAATTCAAATATGATGACAGGCCTTTCTTATTAAAAGTATTATAAGATATTCTACCCCTAGAAGGAAATTAGTTGGGAATACCATGAGGTAATAAACTAGTTGAGTAGAATTGGTGTAAAGTACATAACAGCACGCATGTTGCTGCATCCTTAGAAGTCATGGTGCTACTATTACCCTTAAAACTCTTGACAGCAACAATGTACAGCAATCCATTGCAGCACGATAATGGGCAGTTTTGTTTCATATAAAGCCACATCGCGCGTAATAGGATTGTAAGTTATAGGATTGTGAGTAATAGGATTGTGAGTAATAGCGTGTCCAAACTGCTACAGAGAGTGAAGATCATATAGAATATGATTGTTCTTAACATAAGTAGATAACATTGACCATTCACAGTACTGACTGCGTATTATACTTGCAGTTACATGGAATGCTGTGACATGCACTGACTAGTGAATCATTTGCTCTTATACTAATCAGAACTATTTCAGACAATAGGAGTCACTGTGATTTACAAGGAGGATAAGGAAATAAGAAAAGGCAATACTCATAGTAGCCTAAACCCCCTTATTTACACTTAGTGTAAAGGTCTACAGGTATGAATCGCCTCGGATTGTTTCTCTGTGTAATTAAAGGATATAACTTAGTGTAAACAGTTTGGCCTGAGTTCCAGTAATAAATGAGAAGCATTATCACCTGACGGATTCAACGGCGTAACTAAGCGTAAACTGTTTAGACTGAGTTCCAAAGTTCTAGTACTGAATGATCAGCGCTAAAAGGCCTCATACCCTTATTACACCCTTATTACAAAAATGTTACTAATTTGGTAAGTAAATATTTAAAGAGAGATGCACTGCAGCTGGTTGAGACAAGTAAACAACTGACTATTATATTTACATTTAATGAATAACGGAGGTAAACAGCAGTAACCATGCTGCCATGTAAAATAAACATGCACATGACAGATGAACTCTGAAGCTATGAATAACGGCACCAACACCCCAATCAAATATATGTCAGACATACCTCAAGGTGCTCTTTGCAGAATTTCCTAGAGCAATCTGTGCAATATGATGTAGCTTGACGTTTGTGTTGTCCTCTCTTGGTACAAGTGTCACATAGCCTTGCAGCATCAACATCATAGTCGGCCAATGATTCGGGTGACATCTTATACACCTTCCTAAAAATCATAGTTTATACATTGCGCAACCTAATGATATGTAAATAAAACTATAATATTAGATTACACGCTATTCTATATTTAGATATGAAGTAAGTGCTGTCATAAATATGCTAATGTAATAAAATAATACAGGGCAGCTCATTTCTTTTCAATTTAGATTAGTTAAATTATGAAATATTCTCAATTATTCAAAGTTTTATTGGCTATTGTTCATCTATCGGTTAACTTGTTGTCACAGAGAAATATTTATTATTAGATAGGCACAATTATCAAAGGTTGACCTGATACAAAATTCACATTACAGTTATTTGATGTCAACAGATTCACCATGTTTTACTATGCTGCATTGTAGGTGCAGATATGTGGGAATGTGATTACCAGCTCCTAAAAGCTCAAAAACAAACAGTCAATTGCAGCCATCAAGAAAGCGTCAAAGATTTAAATCACTTTCCTAAACCGCTCAAATGGGACGTAGTTGAACAAGATGGCTTCTGTTTACACTTTCATGCAACCTTATTCGTCAAATTATTTATTTTCTTATTGTAAAGCTGTCACTTGAGCCCTGATATCTTTAAAACCTTCCATAAAAAATCGTTTAATTTTTTAACCTTAGCTCGAAGAGGTGCATCTCATTCTCTGATGAACATGAGGAGTCGGCTGGTCACTGTCGATAATCAAAAAATGCTGCAGAGACTGTTTGCACGATTTGGCATAACGTACGGGTCACATGATCAGATTATGACTAGTTGATTAGACCAGGCTGAAACGATGATATGAAGTACTGAGCATTTATATTTATACAGGCTTTCCGCGAGAACCCAAAGTATTTGTCATAAACCAGTGCTGCGAGACATTTATATCTAGCCTTTTATTTCATGTGATAACATCACATGTCAAAACAATAACCGAAATGTTAGAGTATGTCAGCCAAATAAAGAGATTTCAAACTACGGCTTTTTGTGATGACTGTGATTAACTGGTCGTCTTTTAGCCTTTAAGAGCTTGTAATCACATTTCCACATATTTTGCACCTACAACACAGCAGAGTAAAACATGGTGACCCTTTTGATACCAAATAACTGTAATGTCAATTGTGTTGCAAGTAAACCATTAAAGACTTTGCTGGTTGGATAGTTGAAATAATAGGCAATTAGAGACAAGAGACCCAATGGATATTGTACCCTGTCCGATGATGATCACTCTTTCCAGTGAATTAAATGTACACAAAAAATTTCAATTAATGTACAAACATCATTTCTCAATGGTCAATTATAAAGGTGTGTGACCGATCGCATGGAACTAATATACTCGTCACTTAATATTAAAATATCTGAGAGACAGCTTTAATAAGAATGGCCTTCTAGAACAATAGAAGGGCCCAATCGATAAATCTTTCTTAATAGCTTGTTCACAAATGTATTACATATGTACAATGTTAGCATCGCAGTAACGTTGAATATTACTTACCCGCAGCTTTGAAGCCCGCACCAGCAAATCTTGTTCTTTTCATAGTGTGATGTAAGGCATGGCATACAGTGTATGTGGCCGCAGGGTAGTTGTTTAGGATCAACTATTTTTTCATTTCTCAAACCACAAAATTCACACTCAATATCGTGAGAAGCAGAAGCCATTGCTAAAATGAAATTACAAAAATATATAATAATAAAGTTCACAAATGTCTATTGAACCTACAGAA
Source organism: Watersipora subatra (assembly GCF_963576615.1). Taxonomy (NCBI): domain Eukaryota; kingdom Metazoa; phylum Bryozoa; class Gymnolaemata; order Cheilostomatida; family Watersiporidae; genus Watersipora; species Watersipora subatra. The sequence goes on along the minus strand of NC_088712.1, from coordinate 25,282,771 downwards.
CTACACAGTAACCAATACATTATAAGATGATAACGGTATGAATGCTGTAGACTAGCTATTGCTTAAATGCCGGGAACCTTATTTAGTATGACTTATTATATACAATTCATTGGATGAGGCATTTCTAAAGCGCCTAAATAACTGAAGTCATAAAATTTACATTTAAAAAATAAGATTCTTACATGCAAAATTATTATTATTAGTATTATATCATTTAAAGAAAAAGATCCAAGCGATGACTTGTCATTATGTAGCTAAGAGATCGATGATTGGTTCACCACATGACAAAACAAAGTAAATGGCTTAAAAAAGCAGTCTTCAAAAATGCCAACTCCTCACTGTCTCTAAAATGAGGCTGATTTAAAACTTCAACTTCCTTGGTCATATTCTCCTACATAATACTGTTATATATCCCTAGAGCAGAGACAGTGGTTTATCAGTGAAACCAAGTTCTACCGCTGAAGATAATTGTACTTAGCATAGGTTTATGGTATCCCTTAGATGACTGATAGAAATGTAATTATACCATGGATTAAACTTGATATTCTTACTGATAGAATTGCATAAAAGTCTGTCTCATCTCCTACCATAGAGTGATGTAATAAAGAGTAATAACAAAGAGTACTGCTATAAGATCTCACTACACTTGTAATCACACCTCGTGAACATCTTGAGATCAACAAGAGTCTACCCAGATATTAACCACATATCTATGCTCTCACGCAACTCATCGCGTGTATCACCTATTACGTTAAGCGATCGATCAACTTAGGATAACTTGAAGCAGAGCACACTAAAGCTGGTCTTGGTTCAGATACAATCAGTTCTACCTAATAATAATTAATTAGCAGTTTAAATGATTTTGATATATCAAATAAAAAGTCTCCAATAGATCATGTATTCTTAATAGTGCAGTTTGAATCGAGCACGGTCGTATGCCAACATTGTCAGTGAGCAGAAGTTATCGTAAGTGATTGGCCTGCATTAGCACAAATTAGACATGAGAATGTGAGACAAATTGAGCTTAAAACACGTTTTACTGAGTAAACAAGCTCTATTAACTGCATACAATTAAATTCATCGGCCTAGCACACAATGAAACATGATACTCACTATAAAATTCTCCAAACTGAGATATAATTTGTTCTAGTAATGGCAGTGTTGCTAAATCAGTGTGTTTGGCTGGCTGCAAGACTTCTGTGCTCCCCAGTCAAAAAGCATTGCTGTGTGATTTTTGTGACCTTTGGTGCCACCTTGAATGTGATGATCGAGTGTCAGCTAAGCTGTATGCAGAAATGCATCGCAGCCAATCGGATGCAGTATTGTATGTATGCAAGACATGTAGGAATACTAATTTTAAATCGAGTGCAGCTGCAACAAAGTTAGCTCACAATGAGGACACTTTATTAGAGATTAAGACCATGGTAGCAAACATTGAAAAAAAAGTGAATCATCAGGAACAAACTATTGCTTCCTTTGATGAAAAGATTCTTGGAGTCCAAACAAATAGTTTCGCTGAAGTGGTGAAATCCACTCAGCAAATCAATGAAATAGCGAAGAGGGTAGAAAACACTGTTAACAAACAAGAAGTTCAGAATAGAAAGGTTAATGCGATTGTATTCAATGTAAAGGAAGATCACAGTGATTCGGTGGAAACACTGATGAACGGACTTTTAGATGAACTGTCACTAGACAAAACATTTCAATCGGCCATGAGACTTGGTGGCAAGCCACAAAACAGTAGCAAGTATAATCGACCAATAAAAGTCTCCTTCCCAAGTGAGGAAGACAAATGGACATTTTTAAGGAGGCTAAACTCCATAAAGCCAGGAGGGGTATTTGGGAAACTTGACTTAACTCAGGAAGAACGAAAAACTGAGAGAGCTTTGGTAGATAAGTTGAAGGCAATTAGGCAACAATCACAGGAAAAGACATTCAAAATAAAAAACTGGGAAGTTGTGGAGGTGTTGGACCAGGGGAAACTAAAAACTGTTTTCAAATTTTCTACACCAATATTAGATCAATAAGGGGCAAAGCCGCCGATATATCGGACCTTTCGATGGAGTATGATGTTTTATGTTTTACTGAAACTCATCTGGACAGCGTGGTCTATTCTAGTGAACTTTTTGATAGTCAATATTTTACTGTTCACCGAAGAGATCGAAACCTTCATGGAGGTGGTGTGTTGATTGCTGTCAGAAATGGAATCTCTCATAGAGCAGTTTCTTTAAATTGTGATACAGAAGCAGTAGCGATTGAATTCACAGAGCAAAAGCTTTTAATGTTTTGTATCTACAAGCCTCCAACTTGCATCGATCCCGATTTTTTAAATTTTTTGGAGGATTGTAGCGGTATTGAAAAAAGTTTGCTAGTTGGCGACTTTAACTTTCCTGGAATTTGCTGGCAAACAAACCCTGCTTCAGTGAAGCCAAAGACCGCAAATAAGGTTCTTCACAACAAATTTGTCAGTGACACACTCTCATTAGGATATACTCAACTAGTTACTGATCCAACCCATGTTAAGGGAAACACTCTTGACTTGCTGATGACCACCCACCCAGGCATGGTGGAAAATCTAGAGATATACCCTAATAGCTTAAGTGATCACAACATCATTACTTTCTCAATCAAATGTGCAAGATCAATTAAAAGTGCTGCTAAGACTACCATCCTATTATATGATAAATGTGACTTGGTTCAATTCGAGCAGTCTCTTGATCATCTTTTGCGTGATTTAAAACATGCAGTTACCACTAGTGTTTCAATTGATGAACTATGGGACATGTTCGAAAAGAGCTTTATCCAAGCTATCAACTTATCGGTTCCAACTAAAGAGATAAGGAATGAAAAACATTTGTGGTTGAATTATAGTATAAGGAGAAAATCTCGTAATCAGAAACGACTTTGGAAGAGGTTTAAACAATCGGGTGATAATTTTTTGTTGCAGAAATACAGAAATGAACAAAGGAAGTATAGAAAGAGTATACAAGTAGCCAAAAATGACTATCTAAAAACTAAAGTTTTTGCACCATTGGAACAGGGTAATTCTAAACCCTTTTTTAGACATATTAAATCTTTGAAAACCAATACATCTAGCATTGAGTCTCTTGCCCAACCAAATGGCGAGTTGACAGAGAACTTGCCACAGATTACAAACCTGCTAAATGATTTTTTTCAGCAACAATTTTGTCAGTCTGAACAACTGTTGCATGTCGAACAGTGTGAAAACTGGGCCGCCGATATTACAGCCTTGGGCGTTTTAAAATTGATTAACGATCTTAAAATCAAAAAAGCCCCCGGTCCAGATGGTATTAATGGTAATATGTTGAAATTACAGCCCGAAAAAACTGCAGACTGCCTAACTATTGTTTTTAACGAGTCATTAAGGCTTGGTAGAGTTCCCACAAGATGGAAAGAGGCTAATGTGGTACCCCTTCATAAAAAGGGTGACAGAACAGTTCCAGGGAATTACAGGCCCATATCACTGACAAGCATTCCATGCAAGATTATGGAACACATCATTTTGCATAAACTGAATAGCGAACTAGATCAAATAATTAGCACCTCTCAACATGGTTTCCGCGCTGGGCTCTCCTGTGAGACTCAACTGACATCTACCATTCACTCAATTGCAAAAGCTTTGGATAGAAAAGTACCAACTCATGCTTTAATTTTAGATTTTAAAAAAGCCTTTGACAAGGTCCCTCACATGTTTTTAATTAATAAACTGAAACGCTACAATCTTAGTCCTTTTTTAGTTGACTGGATTAAACATTTTTTAACCGGGCGAACTCAAAGAGTTACGATAAAAGGGGTAAATAGTGAGAGTCGTTGTGTTACAAGTGGGGTACCCCAGGGTTCTGTCTTGGGGCCTAGATTGTTTTTGTTGTATATTAATGATTTGTCTGAATGTGTTGATTGTAATATTAGTTTGTTTGCGGACGACACTATAGTTTATGCCCCAATTGATAATTCCTTTACTGTTGTCGACTTTCAGAATAGCATAAACGCTGTCTTCGATTGGTCTCAGAGGTGGAAGCTAGAATTTAATATTGAAAAGTGTAAGGTGATGTGTTTTTCAGGTTCTGCATGTTCTGACGACCAGTTGCCATATTTTTTAAATGGAAGTTTGTTACAGTTTGAAACCCATTCACTATACTTGGGAGTGTGGCTATCTAGTGACCTTTCGTGGCAGTATCACATCGATTGCAAAGTTAAAAAGGCCAGTCAAATGCTAGGATTTTTAAGGAGATCTATATCTAGTGCACCTAAAGCTCTCAAACTACTTGCATATAAATCCTTTATTAGACCTATTTTGGAGTATGGATGCCAGGTGTGGGACCCGTACAAGAGATACGAGGTTGACCAGGTTGAGGCGGTTCAGAGAAAGGCTGTAAGATTTATTTGCAATGTTAAAGGTCGCGGTATTGGTGTAACTGGCTTAATTAAAGACATGAACCTGGAGACGTTAGAGGAACGTAGAACCAACTTGCGTAAATGTTTGTTATATAAAATGATCAGAGACGCCTGTTCCGAGTCTCCAGGAGCAATATCACACAAGTTTCCTGAGCTTTTTAGTAAAAATAAAAATGAAGATCATTGTACCACTAGAAGTCAGCGTGCCTCGCAGCCCATGAATTTAACCGCAAATAACAACAAGTACCATAATAGCTTCCTTCCGAGAACTATACGAGATATGAAACTCGGAGATATATATGTCATACAATAAGCTTTATTATTTTTTGTTTTTGAGGTTGTAATTTTAGTCTATACTTTTGATTGTACAAACTTGAGGCCTGCACAATATATTCATATGAATATCTGCAGGATCTATTTATAAAAACAAAAACAAACAAATAATTACGATGAATACGCTACTGTCTGTGAACGAAGAAGTTACCGGTGTGCCGCTCCCTTTTGCGCGCGCATTGTACTGCGCATTGGCAATTTCCGGCAAACTATGTTTCGATGGCGCTTAGTAACAGATACAGGCGTTATAAAATCTGTCAAGCGGAAACAGATGCGGCGTTTGAAACGTTGAAACCTGAAAAGAGCAGACAACTACAATTTTCAAACAGAGTACCATTGAACTTAAAACCCCTGGAATGGCCATCACGTGACTTTTACGTTGATAATAATACATAACGCGTGCGCCATATTGGAGAGCTAATCGAATGCTAGTGTTGTTATATGTGTTATCGAAGTATTTGACTTACTTGACAGCACAATAACATCAATGATTAATCACTGTTAGTTCTTCTCCAATCTAGACTAATTTTACTATGGTTGATTAAGTGTAGGCAAGCCGCCTGGTTTGTTCAACGATTGATTAAAGTGTGAGTTCAATTTATGGGACTTGACCCAGATCTTTAGTGCAAGCCTCAACTAGCTAAGCTCCGATGTTGATTGTTAGCAAATAGCAACACTCTTTATTTCATGAACCAAAACCTAATATACAGTAACAAAGTTCTAGAATATGAGAAAGATAACAAATAGTGAGAAAGAACTAAGTAATATAAATCTCTTACGCCAACATCAAGCTTGTGTCTGCCCTTAAAGCTCAGTCTTACACGTCTGTAAGTGTCATTGCCAAAGAGGCTGAGCTATTAAAAAACACTAGCTTTTATAGGCATTTAGGATAGCCTGAGGACGGGTATATAATGTTTGTATCATATACTATGTTGTAGGAGTAAGTCCATTGGAAGGAACACTGTCTTTGGATACGTCACAGGAGGTGCGCTGAGATTGTGGCTGGATGCTAGGATTGCGTAATATTGTCTCCGTCAGCACTGTAACATGTCATGGAAAAGTACTGGCTTAGGGTGATGGTAAGTTCAGTTATTTTTGGTAGTGCTTGGTGATGGGTGGATAGATATAATTACTCCCAAATTCCTTGGCGGTTTCCATAGGCGGTGTTGACTCATCAGTTTCCAGATTGATGTATTATAATTTTGACATTTCCAATTAGGGGATCTTTTGATGTCTCTTAGGCGTTTCGATGCTTGTACGGCGGTTTGGCTACATTCCTGCTGTTATCATGTTTTCGGAGTATTTCCATACAACATTTCTCCCGTTGTTAAAGAACGATATGTCCTCATGTCGTATTCCGTGGTAACGTTGCTGTTGGCATAACGGTAGTAAAATAAACAGAATATATAAAATGAAATGAAGTTATAAAGTTGTGGTTAGAATAAAGATATTGAAAACCCATGTACCTGAGTTAAAAAAAAATATATAATAATTCGTAAAATCAAAACCATGAATGGAATCCTAAAACATAAAGATGTTAAAAGTGGAAATAAAAGTGTTTTTTTTTATTTCTCAAAGCAATAAGGTTTATGTTAGTAGTAGAAGTATATGTTTGTTAGTTTGCCATATGGTCTAGGTGAGTGTCAATTGTCCTTTCGGTGTCGCGTATTATTGTCCTGGTTTTGTATTGCGTCTCCCTTGGCAAAGTAAACGGGTCCTCTCGTATGTCAGTATGTATGGGTGGTTGTATGCGGCGAGTAGTCATTGGTCTTATGGTCAGGAAAGAAAACTAAATCTTGAAATAGAAACTTCACACAACATTATAGCAAAAACTGGCGTGTCTTTTTAGAATTCTAAAATCACAAAATAAATGTTATAACATGCATGACTCAGTTGTGTTTAAAACATTTTCACTTTCCACTGCTGGAGCTACCTATAGAAAGAAAAATTGTCCAAACATCTGCTTTCATCACTAGCCTGTCTTATCCTAAAAAAATAGAAAGTCACAATAGAAGTTAATAGTTTTAAACGAGTTCTTTTTCTGGTATGTGCCGTGTCTATTTCACAATAAAGTCTATCCTAAAAATTCAAAAGTCAATTTTTGTTACATGAGTGAGACACGCCAATAATTATTATATTTTTTTTTTTGTGGCTAAATTTAGCTCCTATCTCAAGGTTGAATCAATTGTGTGTGTGTGTGTAAATGTTTAGTCAAATTAGGTAATCAATCAGCTACTATCAGAGATTGATAAAACAATACGGCACTTGTACCTGTCAAGGGAATATAGATGTTAGCATGTGGTGAGCATTACGACAAGTTACTAGTGATAAATGGACAGTTACTAGTTGCGTCAGAGCATGAATAATTGTCATAGCAAGTGCTACTAGGCAAATATCAGTCTGTCAAGCGTAGAGGCAATAATTTAGCTCATACTTACGTTACTGTCATGGTCTGTTGGTCCAGGCTTCGCGTTGGTTATAGGCGCGCTGCAAGTGGGTTAGTATTGATCTTGTCTGGCAGTCGCTTGTGGAATTTGCGTAGCTTGTTGCATTCTGAAGATGGGCGGAGCTTGTATATCGTCTTGAGCTGTTAGTTTGGCTGGCTGGTTTCAATGATAGGATCTTCGGTATCGCTTGACTGCACGTGGTGTCTATTTGATGTTTGACTTTCGCATTCCGTAAGCATTCTTAGACAGCGAGCTAACGATAAGCATGCCATCTTAAGCATGTCATTACTTTATCTGTTGTTTCTTATTCTGATCGCTGTTATTTCTGATGTGGTGAGTTAAATTCTTCCTAGTTATGCTGTCTAGAAATGATTAGTATGTGATGGTTAGTCGTGTTGATGAATGATGTACTCTTCTTTTCGTGAACATTTTTTTTACTTCTTGCTTTAGCCTTGTCAAATGTCCCGTATATGTGTCGTGTTGTCTAAAAGATTTATCGTGAAATTTCGTCTAGTCTTGGTCTGTTTAATCGTAGTCCGAGTGGAGTTAATTCTTGAAAAAAAGAATCCGTTTTAGTCCAAAATTTTGTTCCATTTGTGTAGGTGAGAACTGTGGCTATTCGTAATATTCAAAATCTTCTACTCTGTAGTTCCTTGATGGCTCATCTCTTCTAAAAAATTCCGCTTCATTTTTTTCTATTTGTCTTGCCTGATTGTTTACTATCATGGTCAATCCTTGTACTTGTCTCGTTAATGGTGCGAGGGAGTCAGTGTCTACTTGGTTAACACTCATCGTCTTATTTCTTGTTACTGCTTTATCTATAGCTTCTAGGTTTCTGGCTTCTTTTAGAGCTTCTTGTAAAGTGATGTTTTCTTGTTTCAGGATCGATCTCTGATAACTCTCCTTCAGGCCTCCTATGAATGCGGATTTTATTACCTGATCGCGATTCACTTCCGGTAAGTCTTTAAATACTGATCGGCCTGCGGCCACAATCTCAGAGTAAAAGTCGTTGATCGACTTTTTCCCTTGGCTGATGTTCCATAGGTTCTTCTCTCGGAGTGGTTGGTCGACTCGGAAAGCCGATATCAATTCCTTCTTTAGGGAGCTGTAGCTCCTCGCGCAATTAGGGTTCAGCTTTATAACATTTCTGTAGGTCTCCCATGCTGGTCCAACAAGTTTAGCAGGTAGGGCTTGTGCTAGTCGTCTGTTGTCGTAGTTGTATTGAGCCATCAGTATTTCCCATCGATCAAGGTAGTCTTCGAAGTTATCTCCTTCTTTGAATGGCTCTATGTTATCGACGTTCGGCACTACGCTGATGATGGGTGGTCCCGTCCTGGGTGGGAAGAGTAGATCTCCATTTGATGTTCTCGGTGCTACACCAGGTCCTGTGTAGCTTCCGGAGTCGTCCACAGTTGGTTTTTCACCTTGTGTGCTTTGTTCCTGGGCTTCGACATCTTCCGGGCTGAGTTGTTCACCATGTGGACTCTGGTCCTGAAGGATGATCTGGCTTCTCAGTGCTCTCCTTACCGCAGGAGTTGTTTTCTTAGCTCTCTTCTTCACCATCTCGTAGTCGGGTTGTTGTGCCTTGGGTCAGTATATCCGGTTTATGGGAGTAGCTCAATGCCGGCTTTGGCTGCTCCTTTCGGATATTCTTTTGTCACTGCTGTTTTGTCTCCTGGGTGTGTGACTAGGCTGTGCAGGTTCTGGTCTGCTATAACAAACTTAGTTAACATGCAACCTACGAGTAACGTGCTCTAAATTATATATAGGCACTGTTATATGTATATAGTTGACAGAATATATATATATATATATTTTTTTTTCTTTTTTTTAAAAATTGTAATTATGTTAAGACGAGTATTGAGTAAGTGACAAAGACTAGGTAGTCTATTATGTCTGTCAACGAGAAAGTTATTCTATATAGGGAGGGTTGTTTTCCAAATGGTTGAAGTTCAACCGCAAGTATGAGTCTGTAACGTTTATATATCAGTAAACAGCGTAATAATATATACAGGATTAGTGGAATTAGCATATAAATGCAGTCAGTCGCTGTTATAGGTTAGCAGTTGTCAGTTCAGTATCTTGTCTGAGATATGTCTAGAGTTATGTGTAGTCTGTGCACTATATTAGTATCTAATTGAAAGTTTATACTCGAGTTTTAAGTTTCTTATAGTAGTGTGCTTGTCTGTGAGTCAAGCTGGTGTAACTTGTTTTATAACCGGTGTATTGCTATTAGGTCTTATATGTATGTGAATGTTAGGTTTAATAACCTTGAGCTCAGTATATCTACAGTCACTAATAGTTAGTATTGATATTCACTTTCCCGCCGAACGGACAGTCGGAAAGGATATGAGTTTTATTTCCCTGTGAATGAAACAGCCGGAAATAATATGACACTATGCTTTCTCTGCAAGCGAAACAGTCAGAAAGATAGGTCGAGTGTGAGCGTGTGACTGGATTAATCTGCAGAATTGAACGTACATAAAAGGTTGCCAATGTATAAATAGATCTATGCTTTCCCTGCAAACCGAAACAGTCAGAAAGGTAGATCAAGGTAGTGAGTGTCCTAAGAAATTTGTGAATTTGTACGTGTATCAAGTTCTGATCTATGTTTGCCCTGGAGCGAAACAGTCAGAAAGCATATAGTATAGTGATAACAGTGCTCAGCTGTAAACTATGTATGTATAACTTTCCTGCAAACCGAAACAGTCAAAAGTTATAGACACTATAGTAAGGCACGCGGCTATAAAATTGTAATTTCCCTGCAAACCGAAACAGTCAGAAATTATGAAAGGCACGCGGCTATGTAAAGTGAAGGCACGCGGCTATTAAATTGTTTATGTATAATTTCCCTGCAAACCGAAACAGTCAGAAATTATGAAATAATTGTTTTCTCCTAGGCAAATGTAAATCTGACCTCAGATTTTCTTAAAATAGATTAGGATCCTCAAGCCTATAAGTAGTATGCAAGTGGGTGATCAATCCCAATATAGGCTGCAATTACGCGTTATGAAAGTATGAATTACGAAAGGTCTAGGCGTCAGGGGATTATTTGCCTAGCTATGTGGTTATGCTTTAGCTAAACGGTACACCTAGATAAGTCACTAGATCTCAGCTAACATAGACTTTTTAATGAGTCCCACAATAGATATGTGAATATCTACCTGCCCAGTAGAATATAGCGATCAAACTAGGTATTGTAAATAGCTAAGCAACCAGATATGAATATAGATGAAGATGTCAGTTCTATGGTAAGCGCTACGAAATATTACGAAAGATTTAAGCGTTCAGGGATTACCCACTTAGCTGTGCGAAAGGTTGATGACCGATAAGGCACCTCCACCAAAAATGTTATATGTGTTATCGAAGTATTTGACTTACTTGACAGCACAATAACATCAATGATTAATCACTGTTAGTTCTTCTCCAATCTAGACTAATTTTACTATGGTTGATTAAGTGTAGGCAAGCCGCCTGGTTTGTTCAACGATTGATTAAAGTGTGAGTTCAATTTATGGGACTTGACCCAGATCTTTAGTGCAAGCCTCAACTAGCTAAGCTCCGATGTTGATTGTTAGCAAATAGCAACACTCTTTATTTCATGAACCAAAACCTAATATACAGTAACAAAGTTCTAGAATATGAGAAAGATAACAAATAGTGAGAAAGAACTAAGTAATATAAATCTCTTACGCCAACATCAAGCTTGTGTCTGCCCTTAAAGCTCAGTCTTACACGTCTGTAACTGTCATTGCCAAAGAGGCTGAGCTATTACAAAAAAACACGCGCTTTTATAGGCATTTAGGATAGCCTGAGGACGGGTATATAATGTTTGTATCATATACTATGTTGTAGGAGTAAGTCCATTGGAAGGAACACTGTCTTTGGATACGTCACAGGGGGTGCGCTGAGATTGTGGCTGGATGCTAGGATTGCGTAATATTGTCTCCGTCAGCACTGTAACATGTCATGGAAAAGTACTGGCTTAGGGTGATGGTAAGTTCAGTTATTTTTGGTAGTGCTTGGTGATGGGTGGATAGATATAATTACTCCCAAATTCCTTGGCGGTTTCCATAGGCGGTGTTGACTCATCAGTTTCCAGATTGATGTATTATAATTTTGACATTTCCAATTAGGGGATCTTTTGATGTCTCTTAGGCGTTTCGATGCTTGTACGGCGGTTTGGCTACATTCCTGCTGTTATCATGTTTTCGGAGTATTTCCATACAACAGTGTCACGTGAAAAAAAAATAAAATAAATAATAATATGTAATAATATAATATATTTAAATTATATAAATATATTTTTGTTTGTATAAATATAATGTATTTCTAAATTACTCGTAGTGTGGTGCAAAGCTAGAGAAAAGCTTTATGAAAGAAGAGGTATTAGATCCTGTGAATGAGCTGTCATTTGATATTGATTAACTGGCCATACTGTGACTACTGACCATTCTATATTTTATTTACTAACACTGGTATACTAACAACATTGAATTAAAATTATTAAAAACCATCGGTTGTCACTTTACAACCATAGCTGACATAAGAATAGTAGAGTATTGTGTCACCCGCGTTAAAATTTTTTAAAAAATGACCATACTAATAATTACTAACTTGGAATCTAAATACTCAATCAACTCAGCTTGCATATATATATATACACTATATATATATACTCAGCTTAATCAACGATCTTATTATCCTCTTATAGAAATCATATTATTGTAGCCACTATCAATTTTATTCTCAATTATCATATTATACCACATTATATTAGCTTTAATTTTTAATTATGAGGTCAACAGAACAGTATTTTCTCATGAAAACCTCAATAAATAATATTCACAAACAAAGCTACAGCTTTGTCACAGGAGAAAATTTAATAATATTTTATAAATATGTATGTATATAATTATTCAAACTAAATGAAAGTTTCAAAATTTAATAAAATACAATTTATAAATGCAATTGTGTTTGTGTGTGGTTCTATATAATGTTGTGTAAGGTAGCACTCCTGACTGCTTTTCTCACGTAACAAATAATTTGTTTTGAACTGGCAAAGTGGCTCTTCCTGCCAGGTAAAGAAATGTTATCTATATCAATCAACTGTCAAATCAATCCTGCGAATTTTGTGTATGATCTGTTACCGTATCTGCAATTCTGACACAAGTTGTCTTCTCCTGAATATTTTATACTTATCTGCCAGCTCAGTAGTTGTCTTGCCTCGCTTGGGCACCAATGTATGTTCCTCTGTAGAATGAGTGTTGTTTTATCAGTATATAGCCTCTCTAGGGCGTCAATTTCAAGTGTTGGTTGCAAACTCAAATATTGTTGTCGTATCAATAATAGATTGGCCTATCTCAGGCTTCGATATAAAGTATATTTATCAATAGCAAGCCTCACTTGGGCATAAAACGAATAAAGAAATTTGTTCAAATAATTCGTTGTTCGTAGTATAATAAGTGTATATCTCGTCAAAATGAGCGATAAAAAATGTGTCCTCAGAAACGTACAAATATTATCGTAGTATTCAGCCAAATGGCTTTATCTCTTCGAGGCAACAGTTGTAAAAGGGGTATACAATTTCACCCACTTGGCCTCCCTGGCCCTCTCTCTCTGGCCTATCCGGCGTGGCCTCTCTCTGGCCTGTCCTTCCTGTTTATTTCGCCCCTGTCCTCTCTGAGTCTTAATCACTTTCAGAGGCTCCTTATATACAAGCTGTCTGGGAATAATAACTTCTAATTGGCTTCTAGTCAGCATTTTGCAAACTTTGTGCAATTGCTGACTGTGCATATCACAATAGATCAGCTGTGGTGGAGCGGGTGAGCTCATCTTTCTGGAAAGCCCATGATGTTTGAAAAACTTAGCCAATTTTCTGAATGTGGAATTTATAAAAGTGTCTCTATCTCTTTTGTTTTTAGCTTTAAAAGTCTAAAAAAATTCTGGAGTATGTATTTTGCTCCATTCTTTTCATTACTATAAATTTCATATTTTTTAAAAAATTTATTCTAGCTGTGAAAATTAGTAAAGCTTATTTTTTTGAGGCTCTGCTTGCTGCTAGAAGCCAGCTCCTCGGGAAATTCCATGATTAAATGGAATCCCATGGAGACATAGTTGAAAGGACTGTTTTTTTAAGAGTTTGATAGTTTCTGAGGACTGCTTTGACATCGCTAGAGTATAATAAACAAAAATTAGCATAAAACATAAAATTTAAAACTAACATTAAGTAAAAAGCATAAAATACAAAGATTAAAGTGTAAACTCAAGCCATGCAGTTATTGTTTATGTAAGATACTCAATCATTTGTTGTAGCTCGGGGATGTACGCATGGAGGCTCTCTTCTACTCTGTACAGGCTCTCTATAGGATTGGATGGCTGCTCAGCTCTCACGTCTCTCCTTCCGATGTTTATGCAATATTTTGATGAGCTGTGTTGAATCTGAATAAGCATATAAATAAATGTATATATTATGGTGCGATAAAGTGATTTGTGGTTTTCCCGGCCAGCTAGCATCTGACATCCTGGGGTGGTCTGTGTTGTGTCTAAGATGAATAGGTGATTAAATTTCCTTTTTGCGTGTGTTGTTGTCTTCATGGGTTATAGTAGTTGCTGGTTTCCTTGGCAAAATAGGTTCTCCTGGTTTTCTTCCAAAACTGATATCTGACATACACCACCAGCCACAAGTGAGCACGTCCTCGTGCTTGAAAACGTTACTCCTGCATATCTTTCGGCTATTGATCAGAAAACATAATCAATGTTGATGATGACATGTAGGTCTAGCCATAATCCATAAAGGTAGAATTGTTTGTCCAAGTCCATATCATCTGTTGGTAATTCTTTGTCTCTTCTTATCTTCCATTTGACACTTAGTTAAGCCATTCATCCGTTATCTTGATGTTTCAACATGCCTTTTTTTGTAGATAAAGTGGCTGAAGGCCCGGCCAACAGGGTTGTATTCAAATCCGATGATATAGATTCGGAGCTAGCAAACGCTTTATTGTAGTTATCCTCCATGTTCATCAAATTCTAATAATCACATGGTCTTTGTCTCCTAGGTCTTCAGAAAAGTAAAGGAAAAGGGATCGTTGTCAATGGTTCTCTAGATAAGTACTAAAAAAAATAAACAAACAACAAAAATAAAAACAATCAATTGTAATTCTATTTATATACCAAACTCTTATACACATCTATAAGCTAAACTTGATAATTACGCATTTTATAAGTATTGTTTGTAAGTTCGTTTAAAATAAAAGATTTAAAAAAAATGTTAATCCAAAACACAACTCATTAGCACGCTTCATGGTTCGTAAGTCATAAATAACTAATAATAAAATAGTATGTGTAAGTTATTCTTATTGCCTAAGTCAATTTGGTGTTGTACAGTCGATACAAGATATAGTATCAAGTCTATTGCTGACGAGTAGTAACAAGGCTACGGATAAGTATAGATGGATATTTACATATATAGTAGTCAGCTGCTACGTCTTTATTCCTCGTCTTTGTAATAGATAAAGATAGTCCGGCGTTTTATTCTGTTTCTCTCTACTTCTCAGTTTGTATATGCTGTAATCATCTCTCTCATATGTATCTGCATCGTTTTTCTGTCCGAAGTGGTATCCATCATATTCTGATAGTAAGGGGTAGTAATCTGGATCACCGTCATTATTAGCAAAAGTCTCAGTGATTTTAAAGGAATCGCTGTTGTATAGCCGTAGATCTTTGTAGCATGTCGAGTTATCATTCGGTGTAGGCCAACAGTGTGCGTCCTGGTCCTCCAGTCGGTCACATTCATCACAATTACAGCTATAATCTGTAGAGGTCATTTCCTCTGCGAGCTTGTTGAAGTTTTTGTCGCGCGGATAATCTTTACACGTCGGTGTGAACCACGGGCTAGCCGGGTCACGCACTCAAGGATTTTCGCAACGCACATACGAAACAAAAACAACAGGGTAGACACACTTTTCGCGGTCTTCCGCACGAATATTCAAAAATACTAACAGATGTCAATTCTATCGGCCAAACACAACCTACTAATGGATGAGCAACCTATTAATGTATCCGAATACCTCATATAAAATAAGCCAACCATGTTACATAATAGTTAATACCCACATTTTCTCTGGAAATATGCCTGCCCGCGGTTTTTGGCCAAAAATAACCAGGGTTCATTATACACCAAAATGTCTCTCACGGGTTCCGGAGGTAGACCGTACTGTAAATTAAGTTTGGGTGTTCATATAAAGACCCGGCCCCAAATGAAGGCTACAATATAAGCCAATCACAACACGGTTCAACAACCATACAATACCCACGTGCTAGTTGCAGTAGTAGTGGAAGAGTAGTTCATTTGCACGATCATTTATGATTTATTCAACACGTGAATGAGGGAACCAAAGAAAAACTTTCTTATTAAAACCAGTGAGCTTGAAGTTGACGGATAAATAAACTGAATGGTATAGTTCAATCGTTGCTATTGAAATACAACAACATGGCTGCCTATTTTTGTGAGTACGATCAATTTCACTGAACACAATTGAAAAAAACTCTTCGTTGGCCAGTTGTATTCTTGGTTTGGGCACTGATTTATTTTGTCACCACTGGCCTGCACTGCATTGTACCATTTCTTTCAGGTTGTGACTGACTATCAGTTGATATATAATGTATTATTCCCATTAAAATCATGAAATGTTATATTATTATATATATTTTATTATACCATTACTGGATTGCTCCCATTGCCATTTTGACTTGTCTGCAGATGTTCAATCAATGAACCTTGGTAGAGTTAATATAATTATTGTTATTTGATTTCTTATAAGGTCTTAATGATGAGCAAAGGAGAGTTGTAGATGATGTCACCAGTAAACGTGGAAACCACTTAATATTAGGCCCGGCTGGTAAGAGAAAATTACAAAAAACCTTTCACTCATTGTATATTATCTAGGTGTATATTAAAATTGCTAACGTTGTATAACTTGTAACATTTGGTTCGTATCTTGGCACAAGGACACAGTGAGATTTGGAACCAAACACCAATAAAGCCTCAGTTAAGCTCGATGAATAATAATGCTAACTGGTTTCAACTTGCAAGGCATTGTGCACGTGTAATACTGAATAGTCATCTGTTTTGTTGTGCTCTGCTTATAGGAACTGGAAAGATGTGTATCTTAAGAGAAATCAAGCAGACGTACCAACTGAAAAGGATGGTGGTTGCTCTGACTGCATCTACAGGAATGGCTGCTCAAGTGCTATCTCCAGAAGCCACAACGTTACACAGATTCATGGGCTTTTCTGATTCTGCATGGTCAACTCAGCAGTGTGTGGATAATGCCATGCAAAATCCTTTCACCCGTGAAAGATTACGGTGCGTGTTCTTGGCATGACAGCAAGGGGTTGACAGCCTTGCCAAACAACTGATAGCTAGAAACTTTAGAGTGCTGATCACCTACTATTTCATTGTCTTCCATAAAAGCGTCATACTAACTAACAACTAAGACAGCTTGTTTCCATAGACTTGACATAGATTTATGAATTGTGGTCATCCTAACTAGCTTGTTGTCTAAACTAGGAGGTCCATTACATAACATTGCATACAAACCTTTACAAAATATACTTATGAGCTTGTGGAACTTTAATAGAGCTCTTGTTTTTTTTTCAGTAAAAAACACATGTGCTTATAATAGATGAGGCAATCATGATTTCGGCTGTTCTCTTGGACAAGATCGACAGAGTCTTGCAAGGGGTTAGGGTGAGTTGTTCTTGGAAAATATTAGTTTCCAGACCCACAAGCATTTTGTTTTCAAAATTAGCGCAGCAAAGTTACTAATACCACCATTTTAACGGCTTTGCGATATCACCATTATCATCTTAATGCTATGATCGAAATTACTCATAATTGAGTTAGTAATGGTTTTATTTTTCTGCAGATGAACACAAAGGTTTTTGGGGGCATGCACCTCATTTTGTGTGGAGACCTGCTCCAACTACCACCTGTGCCAGCTTATGGAGATACTGGAAACTTCATTGTCTACTCATCTTGCTGGACTGTTGCTGAATTCTCTGTCACAAAAATACAACTGGTCGTTCGACAACTAGATGGGGATTTTATCAAGTAGGTTTGATTGTGATGGTTATTTTCAATGGGCTAAGGTCCAACTTCTATTACTTATTGTAAGAAAAAATGGAAACCCAGTGCAAAAAGTTATTGGGGTTGCCACCTGTCTATATTTTATTTGGGTCAGTTCTAAAATTTAAGTACATCTGGCATTTTAGTCCCATTTCTCATATTGAGACTGAAAAATATGATTTCAATTAAAATATTTATTAGATTGCTATCATTAAACGTTATAAAGACTAAAAACCGAACTTACAAAAAGTGGTTTATCACCTTATGTCTTATGTGATCCATATAATCTTAAAATAATCCTTCAGAATCTTGAATGTTGATTATTCTTGTTCTACATTTGATAACATTCCATTTGATGTATTGATAAACAATCACTATACTATTAGTTTTATTGGCTCAGCCTGGATCTCTCCAAAGGCATTTAGGGCTCTGCCCTCATGCTGATCATTTGCAATGGTATCTAATCATAATATCATGTTTGACCGCATAACATAAACAGTGGAGTTCAAATGGCCTAGGCAAATAATGACCTGTTTGAAAATTAACTTTCATATGGCAATGCATTAGATTTTGGTCAATTCATTAAAATTAAAATTATATTATTGGCAGGAACCCTGACCTGACCCATTTTTAAAGTTAACTTTGATTTATAAAATTTTTTGAATATGGTTATATCCACCATGACCATGATCGGGATTTGAATTGTATGCCCAGCTGCTATTTTTCCCTTTTCAAACATCACACATCAAATGATTAAGTAGCCTAAAGCTATCCTTTTTAATTTACAGAAGTATTAATGAGTGTGCCTATGGAAGTTTGTCTAGCTCTTCCTACCGACTGTTGGAGAAGATGGCAGTTAACAAACCACCGTCTTTTGCTATACACCTAGTCGCCACAAACTTTCAGGCTGAACTTTACAACCTAGAAAGGCTAAGAGAACTGGACCGTAGTCCCTGGATAAACATTGCCAACGATACTGGTAGTAGAAGGCTGCTTAACAAAATAATACCATATAAGCTTCATTTAAAACTCAATCCACCTGTTATGATCACAGCCAACATCACTGATAAGCTGGTCAATGGAACAAGAGGAACCATTTGCAGCCTTCCGAAGAAAGGTGGCAGCTATATAGGTGTCAAGTTACCTGACAGCACAGTTCATAATGTTGAAAAGCACCTATTCCGCAGGTACACCAATACATCACATCAGTCTAAGCCCTCAAACTTCAAACGTGTCGAATTGCTGGCGCCCTATCGGATAGTGGGCGCCAGCAACTCGACAAGCTTGAAGTCTGAGGGACTAAGACTAACAGCACAAACACAACATCCTATCAAGCTGGCTTAACTATACATTAATGTCTACCTCCTTCATGCTATGCTGATCTGTCATTAGTTAATGTCATTACATAATGTGTTAGATTTTACTTAAAATTTTTAGGTGCCATGACTTCCCTGTAAGTAAAGTGTTTGCCGATCTTGTACGACAATATCATGATATAAATCATGCTAATGCTATGCAGCAGTTTTTGAAGTGCCAAGAAACATTCCTGAAATGTCAGTCAGAAGAAGTAAGGATTCAAGCGCCTCATCAACCCTCACAACTAAGCGATCTAACAAGTGTGTCTAGGGGTCGTCTCAGGTAATTTGACAATACAATATCGCCCAGAAAATCTCCTTGTTTTCAAAAACTTTATCCCCATGTGGGATAGACAAGTGACTTATTCTCAAACTAATACCTTAAAAGACTCACGTAAGATGCATGGGATTCTGGTCATAAGTTGAAGCTCTGACTCATTGATTCACTTTCATCATAAATTCATCGGGTTATTTGGATGGGCTTTCGGAGTGAAAATGCATAGATATAATAATAATACCATACTTTTCGGACTATTAGCCGCTACTTTTTTCTGATGATTTGAGCCATGCGGCTTATCTGTGGCTTTTTCTTTCATCGCTAGGGCGCATTAACCAGAATCTCCGGTTAGTGCGCCTTTAGTGGTGAAAGAAAATACGAAACAATGCCTAACGGTACTGTTCCGTTAGGCACTAGGTTAAAAAGTGTCGATTAATACGAAACTGTGCCGTTAGGCACTGTACCGTTTTAAACAGGAAAGTTGCGGCCACGTTAAAAAGCACCGTCCTGAGTTCTGCGGCCTATACAAAGGTGCGGCCTATGTATTGTTTTATTATCATTTTTTTGAAAATAAAGCAGATGCGGCTTATATAAGGGTGCGGCTTATAGTCCGAAAAGTACGGTAATATATCTATACGACAATGTCTCATTCAAATCAATCTATTCGAGTAATAGAAGTTTCATGACATGGCATTTGCTACAGATTAGCTCTTTTTGATTATCAATGGAAACTAGTTTGGTATGTAAGCTTGTTACTATTTTACCAAATTATTCACCAAACAAAAACTACATGAGTTTTATCTTGGACAGTCATGTCACAGCCAGACTTTTTCATATGAAAGTTTTTTTATTCCTTCTTTTAGGTACATTCTAGGTGCGCACCTATTCTATCTAAGAAATGTATACAAAACCAAATTCCTGCAACACGTAATGGCCGACCCAGACGGTTTGCAGGTGTTGAGGTCAAAGATTGAGATGATAGGAAGGATGATAGTACCAAATGACTACATCAGTGAGGATCCACAGGCAATGCTTGATGTAACCATAAGAACCAGAACACATCTAACAAAAGTGTCTGATGAAGTTGCCACATTCTACTATATGCTATATTGCAGCATGAAGAACTATTATAAACGTTCTAGACTGCATGATGGCACCCCCATGGAGTGCATTTCTGTGCATAAGGCTGACCACATGTTAAAAAGCAAATGGCATTCAATCCTGCAGGACACCAATACTCAGATAATGGAGCTAGGTTAGTTGATGCCATATATAAATATATATAATACATGTATATAGATTTTAACTGAAGATTGTGCCAACACACATGAAACTTCAAGTAATAAAATGTGAAAAAAATCCTCCCCCACAAATTCATATACTAAAGTTCTGCTTGTCATTGAGCACTCTGCTGTGATTTCAGTAGTAGATTTGACTAGGAGTACATGCGTGACCAGCTGGTAGTAAGGTTAGATTGGGACTTATTTTGAATGTGACTTTCATATTCACATCATTTAGTTCTCAATTTGTGATTTTTATTTCAATCCAACTCTTTAAACTTTCAAGAAATCTATGATGACCTGGTCAAGAAGACAAACTACACCTTAATTGGAGAGACCAGAAGGAATCTAGCCCGGACAACCAAAAAAACGCTCGCTCTCAGACATCAAATTGCCACGATGTCTGGGAGAAATCCAGAATCGGATGAAGTCCCAGTTGAAAGGGAAATTGGAGCTGACAGCTGCTGCATAATATGTAGTTTAGAATCCATAACTGAATCAGAAGAGGAAAATTGGATCCAATATGATGAGTAAGTACATACAAGAATTGATAAATGATTGTTCAGTTGTTCTCCTCAAGAAAATATTATAAATAATTTATTTGAAACAAGTTAGATTATTGATGTCTGTTGATAGCCAATAAATGATTGGGATATCTGTATGGAATGATAAAAAATATAAGCCTTGTGTAGTCCCAGAAAAGTGTTTCTTTTCCCATCAATACTATGGCATGTTAAACAACCAATTATGCATCAGATAACTTACATAATATGATATAATATAAATCACATGGTACATGTAGTTACATATAAGTTATGGTACAATCATCATGATCATTGCCCGTTTCAGGTGTCAAGGATGGCTGCATGAATACTGTTCAGGTCTAACAAGTGATGTCTTCAATGAGTTAACACAGGCAGAAGAAGCTAAATGGAGCTGCCCATTATGTTCCTATGACTGACCATATGAAATAAAGATCATATAAGTCAAGTGAGTTGCTTTTTACTTGGTGGTTGGATATACGTATCACAGTTACGCTTTTTAGGCAGGCCAACTGGCTGGGTTAATATAACACAGTTTTGTAGACTCTGGTAAATGAAGAAACTTGGGTGATTGGATGGCCCGTTATAGATTGATCTGACAACACAGAAATGATTTTCAATGATATCTGAATTAATATATCCTGGAGCAACACTCATCTTTAGCCTTAGACATATTTTGAATAACTCACAGAGTCCATCTATGGTGCACATCATATCAAAGGCTGTCTCTCTTGTAAGTGACTCTTTTGGATTTTTTTGTTGGAACTGTGCAAAGTAAATAGATGATTCTCTTAATACTTGCAATTTTTGATCCCCAGAGGTGTGGAGTGGTGTTCTATCCATGAAAATATCTATTAACGGTGCTGTTTTCCTTACAAGTTCATTAGTGGGTTCTAATCTGTCAGGATCAGGTAGTGTAGACTGGTATATCTGAATAAAACAAAATAGACATTTTATTAACAAACCAACCATCGCCTCTAGCATGAACCAGTTTGTTCACAGGCCAGTACAGGGGAAAACATATAATTTACATTAAATGCATCAAGCATGTCTCTGTCTAACATATTCTCTGCCAGGCTGTTCCTCATTTTGAGAAGGGTTGTAGGGTCTAGATGCTGGTCAGTCAGTTTAGGGGCAATATCCACAATACTGTGTCTAGAAAACTGATACACCTCCCTCCAGTGATCCCATTCAATATGTCATGTGAAAAATAGTTTTTGATCTTGTATTAGATTTAAGTTAAAATGATCATGAATGACTAAGTTAGTTTTGGGTAGTTAGGCTTGAACTTCCGACCATAATGCCATGCATATACAATTGTAGAGGTTTGTGCACTGATTGTTCTTCCTATGTGCGATCAATATGAAAATGTGTATGTTAATCCAAGACTACAATCATTATCCTCAAACCTGTGCTTGACTTTATGTGCCTTTTGTCACTTAGATTGGCTCCTGATATGTAGAGGGAGTTTCTCAGCTTTTTGATAGAATGCTGCCAAGCGAAACAAAAACCCATCAAGACTTGCACTTTCAAAGCAAAATCGGGCCGCCACGATTATATCAAGCTATGAGGAGAATGTATGGTTTTAAATTTGTGCCTTTCAACTCACCTTAGGATCCATTATGTATGTGACTTTCTGGTTTGGCTGGTTAGGGTTTGGCTCGCTTTAGCATCCGTATTTCTTTTTAACTTATTTTATAATAGCACGGTTGACCGGTGCTCCATCCAGCATTACATACATAGTCTGTGAAAAGTATAAATCTCCATTGGCACAGAAAAGGTTTCATTATGCTCTCTTGTGCTACCACCGTTTTAACAGTAAATGATGATATGTATAAATCAAATTGACATCATGTTTTATGATAAATTACTTCAAGTTTCTTCAAGACTGAAGGTGATGGAAGTATTCCCAATGACCCATCATTCCTTGCGTCCTCATATCCTACTCTACTGCGGCAAAATGCCCTAAGGCAGCAATGTAGTGTTCTGAAAAAACAAATTATTTAAATAAGTCATGTTGTATGGAGTGACTTCTGGTTTTGGACTGTTTTGGGTCTCATCGCGAAACCTCCATAAGATTCCTTTGCATTGTAAATAATCAGATTAATCACCGTAAGATAATAATAAATAATAAGATATGACTGATTTTTCTTTTTGTTGGATGTTAGCTCATGCGTTTCCTAGTTTATGGTTTTATGGGATTGTTTTATACCACATTTTGTTAGTCATCGTTTTAAGTACAATACAATACCTCCCAATACAATTTTCTTATGCAGAGGATTTGAATGGGAAAACATTATTTACCATGAGAAATACAAACCATTATCATTACATTCAGATAAAGAAATAGAAAACTAACCTGGTGTTGAACTGGAGTGTTGGGCCAAAGTCTAGTCTCAATAACTGGTTCTCAACATGAAAACGAAAGTCTGTTCTTATTTTGTCCAGCTGTCCCATGAGCGCCAGCTCTGCATTTTTTGTTGCCTTCCTTCTTAATTGGTGCCTAGCATCTGATTCTTTCTTCTTACATTGAGAACATACTGTTTTGGATCTTGAATTTGTTACCATCACCCTAGTACAATTCACTGAGGTGTTTCTTTGGCATAGTACTGCTTTATATATTTGCACTATTGCCCAAAACAAATCATGAGTGTTGCTGATCGGGCAATTCAGGCTGTCAATACTCGATCGAACTTGATCAACCACCTTGAGAGAGAAGGTATTTGTGTTGTTCAATTGTATGCACACATACTTGGTGCTGTTCTTGTTAGTAACTGTTAGGTTGAGCTTGAACTCACTTTTAGACTCAATAATGTTGACATCAATTATGTCAGATACACACCCCACAACATATCGCACACCAGATATATCCCTGAGTATTTCTGAGTGAATGATAATGTTAGAAAGTTTGATGTCACGACCAAACTTGAGCTTCAGGTTGGTTAATAGGAGAGATGTTATGTTCTTACTAAATCTGGAGCCTAGGGGTTTACAGATTTTAAGAAGAGATTCTTCAACTCTTTTATCCTGAATCAAATCAGCTTCGACAGTTGGGTTAACCAGCATGAAGAGTTGGATCCTGGAGGAAATTGATTGCACAAAGTTATGACGGTTTCACTCCATGAACATAAAAGGTTTTTATATCACAGGCTTGTGTATGAATGCAATTATTGGCATCTGATGACAGCACAATGACAACAATCAAACAAGGTTATGTGTACAGCCTAAATGCTCAGTTTTATATGATTTGAATGAAAAAGCGGATGTGCCATCATGGTATAATGACTTTTAAGGAAACACTGTGAGGCTTGGATATATTGTCTCCAGATGAAGTCAAGCTGAACTAATATCATGACACCAACGAGTTTGTTAATTCCTTGTTGGCAGCTATGAATAAAACCCATGTTGTTCAGATCATGAAGTTATACGCTTGTAATTCTTGTTCAAATAAATGTATCCAAGCTTCGCAGGCATGTTTATGTATTGTTGAGTATCAAACCATCTGTTGAATAAAAGCCGGTATTCATCAACAACCACAGAGGCAGAGGGGTTCTTGTTCTCTTTATTCATGTTTCTGGTCTTAAGTCATCTGGTAAGGAAAGGAGTTACGACGACTTGTTCTGTGCTTGCAGATGCTCGTCTGCTTGAATTTACCGCAAACTCTAATGTTTTGACCGCAGTTGAATTTGATTGGTTTAAAAATAGTTTATGTTTCGGTACGGGAGCAATGGACCCACCCGATAATGCCGATAACGGGCTTCCTCCGGAACCCGTGAGAGACATTTTGGTGTATAATGAACCCTGGTTATTCTTGGCCAAAAACCGCGGGCAGGCATATTTCCAGAGAAAAAGTGGGTATTAACTATTATGTAACATGGTTGGCTTATTTTATATGAGGTATTCGGATACATTAATAGGTTGCTCATCCATTAGTAGGTTTTGTTTGGCCGATAGAATTGACATCTGTTAGTATTTTTGAATATTCGTGCGGAAGACCGCGAAAAGTGTGTCTACCCTGTTGTTTTTGTTTCGTATGTGCGTTGCGAAAATCCTTGAGTGCGTGACCCGGCTAGCCCGTGGGAAAGAGAGCTTTGCCATGAACTATTGTTATCATTGCACCTTTAGTTTCAACTATTCTTACAAAGAAATTCAGAAACATAGTTTTAATAGATAAACAATGGATCCAGTTAAGTTATTGCCAGGGCCATACAAGTACTAATATAATAATTTCAAGACAATTAGGATAATCGCACTGGAATATTAGGATTTGTCTCCCTGGTCGTACAACCTATTTTATTCTTGAGTATGGATATTTATATGAGAATGTTCTCGGTTGTAATCAAATACACTGTGTATATGCAAGTTTTAAGAATTATTTGAGAGTTTCTTAATCAAGGATGTTATATCTTTCTGTTTTAATGTTGTATCACACTTGAAAATTCAACAATCCAAAAATACATTATCCAATAATGAATAGATTGGTTTGCCGATTGCTATTGCCTACCACACCACTACAACTGGGCTGATAGATAGAACCAGGGCATGCTGGCCCTCCAGACTGGTTCCCATATACAGCACAGTGCAGACAGCACTGTATGGCTATCAATGGGGCAATGTAAGACTATGAACAGGCTATTTTGGCGGTCAGCGCAAGAGTTCAACTTGCAAGTTTTGCGACAAGTTGCAAAATGAACTTTTCCAAAATGTGCTGTACAAGTGAGGATCATTTTAAGATGGCATGTCGCATGAATGTTTTAAAAGTAATGCTAAAGATTTTAATTAATAAATAATTGCATTGCTAATAAAACTGCATTATTAGCAATGCGGTTTTATGTAGAGAGAAACCGCCGAGTTCAGCGTTACAAGTTTTTTGCTGTGCAAGATTATCACCAGGCTTAAGCCTGGTTCCTATATCGATTGCGATACTCCGGCGGTAACTTGCGCAGAAAACTTTTGCGACGATAGGCTTGGAGGCATATGTTCACATAAAAGATGCATTGCTAAACATAATCGCGTAATCAAATAAAATGTTCGCTAGCCATGTCGTTCCTATAATGGTGACCTTCACCTGTACCGTACATTGCATTTCAGGAAGGTTTTTCCAGCAGCCTTTTGCAAAATTTGAACAGCGCAAAACTATTGTGATGCTGCCGGCAACTACCTGTGGTACCCGTACTCATCAGAGCTAAGCAAAGGACAGAATAATTCATTGATCACATCAATCAGAGGACAACCACCAAACAACTAACAAGCAAACAACTAACAAGCAAACAACTAACAAGCAAACAACTAACAGGCAAACAACTAACAAGTAAATAACTAACAAGCAAAAGACTAACAAGCAAATAACTAACAAGCAGACAACTAACAAGCAAACAACTAACAAGCAAACAACTAATAAGCAAACAACTAACAAGCAAATAACTAACAAGCAAATAACTAACAAGCAAACAGCTAACAAGCAAACAAATAACGAGCAAACAACTAACAAGCAAACAACTAACAAGCAAACAACTAACAAGCAAACAACTAACAAGTAAATAACTAACAAGCAAACAACTAACAAGCAAACAACTAACAAGCAATCAATTAACAATTAATGAACAGATAAACAATCAAACTAACCAGTAGTTCAATTAAAGAAGTGCTTATAGACTAATCAACTAGCAATGAATAAGAAGATGAGGTCATTTTAATAGAGCAATGTTATTGTACACTGACTTGAAAAGTGACCTCAAAAGTACCCTAGGACACTTATATTTCGCTAGTATTTAATTTCGTGAGTAGCTCACAGAGTAAAATTTCAAAGCAACTTAATTTCGCAGCTCTGATGAGTGCGAAAATGTAGTGATGTGAAAATAAATGCAGTGGAACAAACATAATTAGATTCCTCAGGTTCGGTTCACCGATAACAAAAAATTTCAATTCGCGACTAGTTTGTAATTGTGAACCGCAGGTAGAATGGTGTGGGCAAGGTCGATAATGCAATTTGATCGTTTGCTGCCATTTGTTTCTTGGACTATCAACAGGCCCGTTTTCTTTGGGGCAGCTGGCCGGCTGAGCCGCCCCAACTTTTTGGGAATTTTTTACGGTAAGTACAGTCCAACCCGGATAACTCGCCCTCAAATAAAATGTAACATTTCATCTCAAACACAAGGTCAGCTCAAACGGATTTGTTTGGTCAGTTCCAACGCAATGATAAATTCCTTCAGATAACTCAACCTCAACATCATTTACTCGAAAAGTTATTTGCCCAACGGCCATGGACACGGTTTTTATCACCGGAGAATATCACTTCATTCCAAGCCATAGAGACAAACATCAACTTCTAGTCATTCTTAGGCATCATTATTATCATCATCAGAGGCAAAATATTTTTGTTAAGGACTTTTATAAAGGTTTGCAGAATATTAAGTTTTATCAAACACCCGCTTGGCCATGTCCCATCGAAAGCTTAGAAGCCTCCGAATGAACTTAAAATAAAATCTGCCAAGAATTGATCTTTGTTAAAACGCTCAAAAAAAAAGTTCTCTTTTTCTGAGCGTTTTAACTGCGGTCATGTTTTGCCTATTTTAATTTAAAAACGTCTCGTCAGTCACTTATCACTTAAAACAAAACAAATCTCAAAAAATTACAAGTTATTGAAGAGGTGTCAGTGGTGAATCAAACCTTTCCAGAGCCATGCTGCTTGTGTAGTACAGCGAGTGTCAGTGTGTCTTATTTTCTTTCAATACATGGTGCTCACTGCATTGATTGATGTCCCCAGCAAACGATAACGCTACTAATGGGTGTGCATTTACATCAAATTCCTATCATTATAAATCATTCTTAATGGAAAATTAATTGCAAAATAATAACGTCATAAATGTTGACAGTCAAATTATTTTGTTGGTTTATATTTTAACGGTGCTATAGTGGTCGTTAAAAACGTTAAAATAAATGTTGTTATAAAATTCCATTCTACAGTATCAATGAACAAAGCTATTTAGTTTCGCTTTTTCGCTCGTTTGTTATGATAGTTTAGTTTCGCACATGAAACTTTCGCGAGAGGATGACACCGCGAAAACGCGAAAGTTAGATGCCGCGAAAACATAAGTGTCCTAGGGTAGAACAGGTCATGTGAATCTAGCGAGATAAGCGTTTAGCATAATTGTTTTCACCATTATAGATGTGTGCACTGACAGCCATAATTGCTTAAGGCCATATTAGTCAGCAAGCAACTTGTTAGTCAGCGAGAGTGTCACTCTATGGAGGGATATGAAAACTAAATTATCATCAGAAAGTACTGTGGCCTTTATCACTCCTCAAATGGTTAGCCCGAGATACCCAAGTGAGCTAGGATGCATGTTAGCAAATATTTTATTAAATTCATCACATCAGCTATTTACTCACATCAGACATTTCAATCAACAACAATCAGATTTTGAGGAGAAACTTATAAAATTGATATAACAATCAATGGCTCTGTAATCCCACGAGCAAACAAGCGGAGCGATGTGTGCGAGTTTTTATGATAAATGCATGTGCACACAACTTACGAAAATTATTCATCAACAATGAGACGAACCCTTGGCTAGAAATTTCATCAAGAAATTTAAGCATCAGATTGTAAAGTCGTAAAAGTATAATAACGATACAAAACACATTTAAACCTATTTAAATATGTTACCAAGTCTTTGTAAATTGTCGGTATTATCTTTAAACTTACCCATCTGATCGGATTATACACAAATAGACAGATTTATTTGAACGAAAATCGCCACAAAAAGCTTGAAAAGCTCGGTTTAATAAAAGTTAAGACCGAAAATTGAAACGCCAATAAAGCCGTGCGACCGATTGTAGAACTATTTAGTAGTGCGTATTTCACTAGAAAACCGTGTTCATTTTACCAGTCTATGGTACTGTTTACTTGTAATCGAATTTATTCGAAGGTTTGTGTAATAAACGTAGACCGTTCGAGGCGTAGACCGATTTACAGGTACGAAATTGTGGTACACCGTTTATCAGCCTATGTTTTTTGTCCAATCACCGAAGGTTTCATTATTTAAAACGTTAGCCGAAATTCTTTACAACTTACGTACAAGCTAGGGCCAAACTACAACGCCCCTTCATGACGAGAACATTTTTTATTTTGCTACATTTTTATACGAGTGAATGCTCCTACCCGCTTTCTGTTAAAGATCGCTTTATCAAAACCATTCAACGCAACCAATTTTCAAACTGTGTATAGTACACAGTAGCTTGCCATTTTACTTCTAATTTTGCATTTCAGAGTTATTATAAACATATTTCTTTATCGTTGTTGAATTACATACATTACAGTAAATTAGGCCTACAGCTTTATAACACTTTTATAACAGCTTTTATTTTGCTGCAGTTTGCAGAAATCTTCGAGACGCATTAACGCTCATAGGTTTTCTATTATTGCTGTATTACTATATTAACGATATTGGTTATTTTAATAATATCAGTGCATTTTACTTATAATATTGGCCAACATTGCATTTCTCCTATTGCAAGAGAGAGATATAAACGTAATATTTTCCTTTCATTGTTGTTGTTTGTCATGACCAAACACTTTTTAAATAAATTTTCTAAAAACCTATATAAATACCACAACTTCTTGATATTGCTACCTATGACGTTTTGAAATGTAAACAAAATTGTGTATTGGTTTTCTATTATTACTATATTAATAAAATTGATTATTCTAAGAATATCAGTGCATTTTACTTCTAATATTGGCCAATATTGCATTTCTCCTGTTGCAGGGGGAAAATATAAACATCTTTTCCATTCATTATTGCTTATTGTTGTATATAATAACACCCACACCCAGTACATTACAGCTACCATTGAAGTTATCCTATTGCACTGCAGAGCCATTTGATTGCTAATATTGCATTTCTCAACCATTAGTACCCTTTATTTTTTTGCCAATATCTCTGGCCATCTCTTTGGTCGTGGGCTGTATGACAGTGGAATTTCTAGTATAAAATATTAAAACAATTCAGTGTGGCCATATAATTTAAATAATCAGTTGCAAAAGTTAAAAGACTTGTCGAAAACGTTTCCACTTTTGTTTTAATACTATGCAATGATTTTGAGGCTCTCATCAAACTATGCATAAAATTGTCGTCTCACAAGGTGCCTTTGGTCAGACTAAACATAAATCTAATCAACTCATTTTCCATTTCATAAAATAATTGTCAAGCCACCAAATATTGACAGAGGTCCATAATTATTTAAACCAAGTTCCAAACTTATTAATGTGTTAGTAACTCTTTGGCATCTTTGAATATTTATAGTTACATTAACCAATTAAACTTAATACACTAACAAAATGGTAATAGCAACAACCTTTTAAAGCACATAAATTACTTTTTTTATAATCTAGTTGATTACATCAGAGTCTTGGCTTTCGACTGAGCCGTTGTTTGCTTATGGGATTTCCCCAAAGCTCTATCACAGAAATGTTCAATAGTAATCTTACCGCCTATTTTATTTTTTACCGGTTAAATTTATCAACTACGATAATGACACTAGTGGCAAGCAAAGGTAGGACAACTCCGGAAAACCATTGCATAATACCAAGGAAATAGTGCCATTAGCTCACCTTGTACAGATTATTTCTATGATAAATTACTCAGATTCCAAGCACCACACTATGTTTTCCCATTTGTATCATGCACTAGCCCTATCTTTTTCATCTTTCGTTGCCTGATGTCACGAACGTGCAATTGACATATAGTCCTAAAGCCATGCAACTACATGTCAAAGTTTAATCGATGTGATTGCACTACCTTTATCAACGACAGTATATTTATTGAAGCATAATTAATTAACCCAGAACATGTGTTTGTATTGTTCGATCGTTAGCACCATCTCCGGGCATTGTTAATTATTTAGAATCTTGAGTTATTATTAGCGCCCTCTGGGTTTAACAGCACCGATTGTCACAGAAAAGCGCAGCTTCGATGGCAGCGAAAGAGATCGACTACCTAAGGCTAAATAATTAATATGACATCACATTGTGGGAACCGCAGCCAAGTGTTTTTTAATGCAGGATGTACTTTTGACACCGTGTTTGTTCTAGTTCTATTATTTGTTGTGTATTGAATATAGGCTCATTCGTAAGCCAAGACTCTGATGTAGCAACACAAATGACTATATAATAAAAAATTCATAATTCATATGTTTTAAGCTTGATTAGGCGACTCTCTTTGTCTCAATAAAAGTGTCACTTTTTCTGTTTTACAGAAATAACCTACCAGTAGCATGGGTTTCCTACACTTGCACATATTCAGTCACATGTGTACATGATAAAAACTTTGTGAATTGCCTAGAAGCTTCTAAATATCTACACACATTTCCAAAGCATAGAGGTCAGCTAGAAAGTGAGTTTATAATAGTTGGTGTGCACAAACTGACAGATTTACACTCTCAGTCTCTCATACAAATAAACTTTCAACTAAAAACCTTTACAAATAGTATCGACGTGTTCCAACTTTTGATCTGGTTTAAAAATCTAAACATCTTGACATTTGAATATAGAGAACAATTTTTATCACTACAAAAAATATGGAAACAAGATAACAATCATTTAAGGCTGAATCATAAAGGTTAATATTTTGATATGCAGTTGGAGTTGTTGGCACTCAGGTTGAACTCATTATTGAGGTCATAGCAGCTAAAATAAGCTCTCAAAAGTATCGATGTCTATACCTATAAATATAATTAGCCTCCTTATCAGTGCAAATACCAAAATTAGTGTGCCTTTAAATAGTGCAGTAAGGGAAAAAAGCAGACGATAAAAGTAAACACTATGTGAGTGATGCTGTCTTTGTCATAAGAACAAAAACTAGTCCAGTTTTTCCGTATTTTATGCCCGAAGGAGTGAGTTTGGAAAGATCTTAGCGAGGATTAGGTAAATTACATGTATTTTACTGTTCTTATAACATAAAAGACTTATAGCGTAATCAATCCTGGAACAGATTATTTACGCTGTAGGAGTGCATATACTGTACCTCGTCGGACTATTGAAAAAATTAAATTAAACCTTTTACTGTTTAAGCAAATATCGCCTGTATTTTCCTTCGGGCGGAGCGACATTACCTCTTTTGGATTCAATAAATTTGCTAACCTATTTCTAACTTCTGGTAGTCTGTAAATATATATGCATTTAGAATCTGAGATTCTAAATTGATATCTATTGCTTACAATTAACCTGTAGCTATATTGTGGCCTGTGCGCTAAAATAAGTTGGAACTTTCAACAATCTATCCAAGCATATTAACATCTTGTAACTTTATTTAATAATGTTGCATAAAAGCTCATTTCTTTCATTGAAAGGTTTGCTACATTTTAACGCAAAGACTGCCTTGTCATGCGCAATGGAATACGAGCTTTGATTCATCATAGGCTGAGTTAAGATAGATGCTATAAAATAATATGCTATAAATCTGCAAATTAAGTGTTATTTATATCATAATAATTTATTAAATGCTACAAGCACATTTATATATTCAAGAATGAGTAACATAATTAAATCCTACTTGTATTACACGCAGCGAAAAATTAAATTTCCAAAACAAAAAAAATTGCATAATTTGCTCGGCCAGTTGTGTTCTGATCGTTGCTTCCGATGAAACAAACATTTTTGTAGCTGCACAATACCATCCACAATGTTTCATGATTTCAGCTCATTTTTGCACTGCTGAATTAGTTGATAGTAATATCTAAACTACTTTTTTGCAGATCAAAACTTTGCTGGTTGCATTTCGCACAAATGATTCTCAATTTTAGAAATGTGCACACTCATGCAGCACAACCTTTAGTCTGAAAAGAGTCATTCATATGCCATTGTGAATGTAAACCGTTTTTAAATATGTCAAAGTAAACAAGGAGTGGTTATTAGCATGGCATGGTTATTAATCATGTCTTTTGTGTTGCTTTGGCATTTTAGCAAAAAACTGAAATGATTTAAAGTTGGAAAATAGACTTTGATATGAACAGAACAATGAACAGAACTAATTGTAATTGATGTAACTGAGTCATTAATAATATGACTTTGTAGAATCTTTTTCTATTGGACACTTGTTTTCACTGGTTTTTAAATATTATAGAACATCAATGTGGTGGTTGAACGGAGGAGGCAATCAATTAGAGGTTTTATGGTAAGCAGATGCAAGTCTAGAGAATATAATACCTGTAAAGAGAAGACCTGATAGAGACCGACACTTCCTTTGCTAGCCAAAGACTCGGAACATACAGAAACTGGAGATGAATCAGAAAGCAAATCATTATAATAGATAGGGCTCCCCATGGGGTGTGGTTAAGACCGCCTCCACTTCCCCTATTCATACACTTGCTAAAATCCCTGAAACTCGGTACCCCACAACGTCTTTCTGTGAAACTCGTAGAGCTGAAGCTGGCATATGAATGACTCTAAGACTTGATGTTTGCTGAAGCAGAACTTGTGTGGATCAGCTTCATACCCATATTATGCTTTATTGGCAACTAGCCAACCTACAATCAGATGGTGACTTGGTCATTTTATTAACCTCTATTGAAAGTTGTCACAACATGCTTGATTTACATATCATATTATTCTTATGGTATTTTGACTAGCTTCATTCTACCTGAAAGTTTTGCAATAAGTGGATATAATTATACTTATATATTTACCTACAACTATATTTACTAGCCAAATGCCTGACGACGTTGCACGGGTATTAAAAACCAGCTTACAAACAGGTACAAGTAATTTAGTTGCCAGCCACTTGCCATTAGACTGGCAAATTGCCAAAAATTTTTTGATTATGCTACCATCGGTAGCACTAAACTTACCAATATAAACCAAGAGAACAAGCTATAGTCACATTGAGCAACAAAGAATGCTATGCCTATATTAACTGACATAACAGCTCATATTGCCTGAAAATTCAACGCATCTCACATAGAGTGAGATGCACACAACGTCTCGCGTTGCTTATTTGGTAAAATATTTGCCTGTTGAAAGGATCTTTATCTTTTCTAGCTATAGCTAGAAAAGATAAAGATCTAGCTAGATCTTTATAGCTATAGCTAAACAAACCGACAAGCACACACAAGCATACTCACATGCACACACACATACATTCATCTATATATGTATTTTCACAGTATGTCTGTATATATGCTGGTCTCTTGATCCTCATTCCAGCATTAAAGTCATCGCTTAAGGTCATTAGAAGCCTAACCTTATTACCTAGCTTAGTGGAATTTTCCAATGGCAATATGCCATGCTACAAGCTTGAAAGGCACAGTTGTTTGACGAATTTTGAAAACCTTTACGTTGTTTGTTATTGTTTTTCTCCTAACTTAGTTCAACTACACAAAACACTTCCCTCGTGATATGTAGTTTTAAAGTAAAAATGGGAAATGTTGGTATATGTTAAATACAAGTCAATTTGTGATCCAACAACTTTTTTATTACCAGGGCAATGCCGGTTGGTACATCTAGTTTTATATATAGATGCTAGCGGAATGCCAAACATTGCACGAGTCTTTAAAATCAGCATACAAACAGGGACAGGTAATGTGGTTGCCGTCCATTTGCCATTAGCCTAGTCTATAGCCAATGGCTAGTTGGGGCGTGTACTAATAACACCGCAAGAGCAAGCATTATATGACATTGTGCCATGCAGAGCGGTATGCAAATTTTTACCCAAATAGCAGCATAAGTCACCCAATTAATCATTCAATCTCGCTTAGCTTGATTGGGACAATGTTGGTTTGGAAAATGGGAGGATCTAAGATCAAATCCAGCATGAAACAAATAATTCAATCCTAAATTTTAATAACTATATCTCGAACACTGACTCACACACACATACACACAAACTTCGAGATTTCTACACCTGCAGTTACAGTGAATTGCTTTCAAAACAGTAATAATTTTACCAGGGACCTGAGAATTGACACAAAGAACTTAGCAAACACTAAACCATATTCTTTTAAGGCAAGTATTCAATCACCATAGCAAAGTGTTTAGTCATCTTTAAATTAGTCATGAAGATCTCAGGCTATAGTGCTGATGCTAGTGCTGATGCCTATCTGCTTAGCTGCTGTTGATAGCCCCCATCCGACTTGGTATTCTCTAATATAAATCAAAGCTACTGTAGTTCCTATAATACTGTCAGAGGTAGGCGATCAGAAATTATTGAAAATAGATTTAAAGAGTCTGAGAGGACATGCTATAAAAAACCCACAAATGACAAGTGGAACTTTGATTTGTCAGGCAAAATCACTGCGTATAAAATATTAAAGTCAGCAATTACATTTGTTCTGAACCTTAAGTTTTATCTGATCGGTGGCTGGTTGAAATTACTGAATAGCAACTGTAGAATCGAGTGCACCTAACACTGTTGGTAGCCTGTTTCTGGCAATGCTTCTTGCTTTGGGCATGATAATGAACTCATTTGCCCAACCGAACAACTACCTCAAAAAATTTGAGTGAAAAGATAACTCCAAATGTTGAATAACCAATATGTAACATAAAAAAAGAAACTTGATCAGGTAGTAAACTATTATTACTGAGCCCTACTTTACTAGGGAGATGAAAAACTTAGGTGCAAAAATTTGGTCTTTTGCAGCACGTAACGCTTCTATGTGCATGTTTGTGGTAGTACCTGCACCACTTGTCTCCGTAATTGGTGACGCCTTTATACATGTAACTAGTCCACATAGTGAAAGTGGTACCTACAAAACTCATCTATACTTGCTTGTGACCTCCACATACATAGGACAGATCAAAATATTTTTGAATTGGCACTTGTGAAGGCTGCCTGTGTATTTGACTACTTGACTAGTGACATCTACCAAGCTCATCAACCTTTTAATAGTGAAACCTGCACAGCTTGTCTGTGTATTTCATTAGTGAGAGCAGCCAGTACAAAGTTTACTCTTATAGCTATACTCTGGCAGTCCAATACTCTGTGAAAGACTGTCAGGTGTAAAACCTTCATGTAGAGTTGTTAAAAGATACTTGGGGATGGTAAACTGGCACATGTGTTAGCAATCTGGTTTATCAAGCTAAAGGTGAAGAGTTCAGATCTCAGGCCCTGGATTTTTTCTAAACTTTTAACTGAGGCTTTACAAGAATGGACACTGATATTATTATGGTGAAAACTAACACTCTGGCAGTCTGGTGTGCCATGATATATCCTCATCTGTAATAATTAAATGGAAAACTATCCCATGGCAAGACAGTAGGTTGTCATAGGTGGCGGGGTGTTGGTCTACCAAGCCAGAAGCTGCTAGTTCAAATACTGTAGACAGTAACATATTTTCCTGAATTTTCCCGAGTGGTATCATACGGATGAAAAATCAAAGATCTTACACTGGCAACAATATAATCAATAATATATTATTATAAATAATGAAATATAGTTGTAGAGAGAGAGAGTGCAATCATAGCAGCAAGTACAAGTAACGATATTTTGATGAACGGAAATACAATTAGTTGAGCATTTCTTTGATTGTTTAATAAGGAGAGTTGTGGAAAACGAATTATAAAATAAATCTGAAACCACAACAATTGAAAATTGAACAGAAAAGTACAAATAACTTATTAACCTGAATTACGGCTCACATAACAAATAATCAATTAAACAGAGTGACTATGTCAAAAAGTCTAAAAGGTATTCTGTCTACATAATTCATACGAATCATTACACACTTCACAACTGCATCAACTTTTGCATACCTTGTGACTTTCTAATTGTAAGTCATTTTATACACAATTTACCAAAAGCAAAGTGACGAGCATGTGTTAAATAGCTACTGAATAACCAGAAGTATCGTGACTGTCTCACCTTTGTTGCACTTCTCAAGGTCAAACATACGGTTTTGTTAACGGGTCAATAACCAAGCTATGAAAGATCGCCTTACATGTGCTTGCCCACTCATAAACTCATAGAATCTCTTATACCCATATTTGTTTACGTAATCATTGACAAACACTTCTTCACCAATTGCTGTGACATCATCATCAGTGGACTGTATTCGTTGATCAGCTGTAGCAGAGGTTGTGATGCAGGTCAACAGACCATTTCAGACTTTAGAGTTTCAACTTGCCCTGCCAGAGGACAGTCTATAAAGGAGTAAACATTGTAAATAACCAGATGCAACTACTAGAGCAGCAATTACTGTAGCTCACAGCAAACGACAGCTTAAATTTTTACTGCATCATCCAGCTTTCATCGCCTTTACTAGGTAAATCAGACACGTGGATTTCTCTTTTGTACTCAAAATAAAAATTGGTCCATCAACTCTCAAAGTCATCAAGGCTTTTTACAGCATTGTAATATCAGTCTCGCTGACAACACAATTGACACAACAAGCTCCGCCCATAAATATGTGAAATAGCCTTGTTTATTTAGGAACAGAAGTTGGTGATGTTTAGTCCCACCTAGAATTATAGAGATGGGTGTTTTAAAACCAAATACTCTCTGAACTTCGCCTTCAAAATAAGCTCAGTCTTTTCTGAAAGGTAGATAAGCTATTTAACAATGCTTGTAGCTTGTTACATGATGTTTAATAAGCTGAAGGTCTAGACAAATGAGCTCAAAAAGCCTTATTTTATTATAAGCTAGAGTTGTTATTGGATCAATTGTAAGCTATGATACGCCATAAAAATAATGATATGCGCTAAAGGTATCTCGGCATTGTCATCTCGGCGTTAGTCGTCGATTATTGAACCATGAATTGATGTCATTGACGAAGCATCGCAGATCTATTCATATCCATTTATGAATAGATCCTGCTGGATCCATATGGAACATATAGCGCTCGGAACATATGGCGTATGTTCCGAGAGTACGGTGGGTGCTACTCTGTTGGCCCGCCTGCGGGAGGTGATTTTTGGGGGGGGGCGCGGCCCTCCTGTGGTGGGGTCCGGCTCAGGTTACGCATTTAGATCCCCTAAGGTGGTTCGCAAGACTCTCGTACCGAGTTTCAGTGTTCGATGACGTGTGTATTAACTGTCCACCCCGACTGGGCCTGCAGAGCACCTGCTGAGAGAAGCCTGCCGCCAAGCAGAGGCGGTAAGATACGCAATTGTGGTGGGTCCGCTTTGCCCATCCAGCTACATGTAGATCGGATAGTGGGAACGCGCATCCGGCACACTGTTGACCCCTGGCGCCAGCACCTGCTGGGTGATGACTGGGTTTTACCATCCGGGCTCAGGGGTGCCGTGGACCAAGGAGAATGTGGTAGTTGATACCTTATACCACAGCTAAAGGTCATTAATCTTTAATATCTGCAAACAAGCGCGCTGTAAAAAAAAATAGTCGCTGCGAGTCTAGTTTTTGCTGCATGCGAAAACCAAGAGGTTTTTTCGCGAAAATTTAAAAAGATAAATGTCACAGAGTATTTCCTGATGCAAACGCGGATAGGTTTGTGATAACGTGAACATGGTTATCATCGACAATCGCTGGAGTATTGTGGCATCAACGCCGAGATACGATGATATAGTGTTAACCAGCCTTTAACAGCTGCCGCCTTCTAAATGACATCGTTTTGGAGACAAAATGCAAGTTAATCTCAAAACTGTTTGTAATTCTTTTATCGAGGCATAAAATATGAAAAATAGTGTAACCCTAGTGATCAGCATAGTTGATTTGCTATTTGAAAAGAAAAATATTTACTCGGAATTGTGGCCTTTATGGTTTAAACTAAATGACTGGAAATTATGAGTGCAGTTTATATATGCTGAAATCCTGTAACACAAAGATAACCTCAAAAGTTTGGTATGAGGCCTATACATGGCGGCAGCATTTTCATGAAGATTTACGGTACCAAAAGAAGATTTACCTCAAACATTTACACAAGGATCTACCAAGTGAATTATTCTGATCACTTTTAAAAGATTCCAATTGACATTAATGACTTCTGTATAAATCTATTCAAAAAAATATGTTTGTACATATATGAAAAGCTGTTTGTGTCAAAGAAGCCCTTTTGTTTTCATCAATCAAAAGCCAATCATCAATGCAACCAGCATGTATTGAGAATTAATAAGGTATAATGGAGATGGTACAATTTACTATTTCATCCATATACAGACATGCAGGTTCTTTTTCTACCTATTTTGACAAAGATATTCGTTTGTAGTTAACTAATGTAGAGACACCCATTAAAATCATAAGAATTCTATAAACATGCTGTACATGGTAGGCCTATATTTATAGTAAAAACAAAATGGTGAGTGAATCTTAGTTACTATAGTTACCTACAGTAACTTTAGTGTATTTAGTGATTATTATCTGCAATAAAATGTAACATTATAATGTACCATGTACAGTGGCAGCAGTACATACTATACATAGTTCTTATATTCAAGACAGACTTATAACAAAGATGTTGAATTTAACTTAAATCAATTCAGCTTACCACTAAACACATACCCAAAGCTAAGTTTTAATATGGATTTTACTAAACTTCAACTTTGTCGCCGGTTTAAATTTTATTTCCTAACAGTTCCCAGTCTCATTTCCAGTATAACTTATGACGAATAATGCAGAAATGAGGGAGAGAGGTGACGCATTCGACGAATAGAATTCTGTATCTTGTAATACCATAATAGCATTTAATATATGATTTTGTACTTCAGATTAACTAGTAAGAACTGCTAGCTGAAGTTGAATATTTAGGTATTGAAATTCATGCAACACCAAAACTCTCCTCAATAAAAAGTAAATTATTAGCATAGCAGCAAAAAAATTAAACAAAGAAACCTGAAATTAAAGGAAACAAGGGAATTGCTAAGATGGTGCTAAAACAGATGAAAGTAATGATATGATACATAATTAACTTACACTGTCAATATTTGCTGCCTTATGTCATGATTCTCAATATCCTTGACTTGGTGGAACTGATCAGCCACAGTAAAATGAGCTGTACAAAGAGATGCAGAACATATCAGTCCATCACCTAAAATTGAAGGATTTTAATATTTAAATTGAGCTTAAAGCATAAATGCGTTAGACTAATAAAGGGAAAATATGAAAAATATAACATATGTGATTGAAGTAATTTGGCGTATTCATGGCACATGCACATTGGTACATGACCTAGTAACTATTTATTATACAAAAATAAAAATTATAGGCCGGCCATTAAGTACACTACTTATTGCAAGCGTTTGTGAAAACCAATCAAAATTAATTACTAGGTGCATAATTTATGATTCCCCAATTGGAAACATATACACAGATGTAGCCACTTTAATTATGAGCTAACACTCACTGAGTAGTTAAACCATAACTGCCACATTCCTGAGTAGAAGCTTTTCTAATACTAAATCAACTATGTTGATCTCTAGGGTTACACTATTTCTCATGTTTATTGCCTCAATAAAAACCATTCCAAACAGTTGTGAGATTAATTTGCATTTTGTCCCAAAGCGATGTCATTTAGAACGCGTTGCTATTTAGCGGATATCGTTAATTTAGTGGCGTAACCTAGCCTAAAATTGACCCAATAACAACGCTAGCTTATGATACAATCGCGGTTTTTTTAGTTCTCTTTTCTCGACATCCAGCACATAAAACATCCTGTAACAAGCTACAAGCAATGTTAAATATCGTATATACCATTTAAGAAAGAATGAGATTATACTACAGACTGGAATTAGAAAATAATATGTGTTAAGACAGCAATTTTGCTAGTCATTTCATCGCATTCTCTTATCCGCGGTGGCATTGATCAACCTGTCTTTCAAATAGTCTTGGAACACAATTATATCTCGGTAAAGTTTTCATTGAATGCATTACCTGTGTCTTATGTGATCTGCTGCTTATGCAACCTACAGTTATACAACTGCACTAAGCTGTATCAAAGTTTGGCGTAAAAGCTAGTTCCGTTCAACTCGCTACAACTCAGCAAACAAACTGCGAAATTCTAATCTCGGGAATAATCTTTGTTGTTATAATGCGGCGAAAAAAGTTCGATGGCTGGGACAAACAAACATCGCGCGTGACATCATAAGGGGAAAATATCTAATACGTGGGACATCGTAACCCAGGAGCGCACTGTCTTTATATGTACAGTATAGTATGAGATAATATTTTGAAACTAAACAAAATGGAGATGAATCATTTGATATGTTTTGGTTTAGGATTAGGAGATATGCAGATTCTTGTGATTTTGGTAATCAATTAGAACTGAACACGAGAGATGGAATACTTTTTGGTATGCATGATTCTAGATTAGCTGAACGTTTGATGGAAAAGCCAGATGATGAATTAACATTAGAGAATGTAGTAAGGTGGTGTAGGTTAGCTGAGTTGAGCAAAGCTAGTCATGTGTTAGAATCCACACATATAGCAGAGGCTACTGCAGCTCATCCCATTAAACCTGGTCAATTCCAACGGTTCAAACCTAATCGACAAGGTGACAAATGTCAGAAATGTGGATATGCGAAGCATTCACAAGGTAAAACATGTCCAGCGAAATAAAGTTCATGTCACAAATGTGGTGAAGTTGGACATATCCAAAGGTGCCGCAGGTCTGAGGCAGTTCAGGAAGTGGAAGAACCCGAGTTTGAGGCTGACGAACTCAAGTAATAGAAAAATCTCTATACTTTTTGATAAAAACGTTTTAAACTTTACATTAGAAGCATTTAATTTGAAACAAGCCATTTGTGCTTTTGATTTATATTATAGTTTGTATATGTACATGTATCTACTAATAAATAAGTAAATACATGGACTTGTGACAGTGCTCTGATAACTTGAACGCTCTGATAATTCGAACACTTTTGCTCGGTCCCTTGAAGTTTGAGTTATCCGAATTTCACTGTATATACGTATATTTACTCGGGAAAATATGTTTTTACTTATATGAAAAGCTCTTTGTGTCAAGGAAGCCATATTGTCTTCATCAATCGGAAGCCAAACATGAATGCAACCAGCAGGTATTAGAAATTAATAAAATAGAATGGAAATGGTAAAATTTACTATTTAATCCTATTAATAATTAATAACAATTACGATTAAGAGACATTCCAGTTTTTTTTCTACTGATTTTGACAAAGATATTCGTCTGTAATCTGTTATCTAATGCAAAATCACCCAGTAAAAATCATCAAAAGTAAAAACAAAATAGTGAGTGAATCTTAGTAACTATAGTTACCTGCAGTAACTTTAGTGTTCTTAGTGATTATTATCTGCAATAAAATGTAACATTATAATGTACCATGTTCAGTGGCAGCAGTTCATACCATACAGAGTTCATATATTCAAGAGAGCCATGCAAAGAGATGCAGAACATATCAGTTCATCACCTAAAACGGAAGGACTGTAATATTTACGGTGAGCATAAAGCATAAATGCGTTAGACCAATAAAGGGAAAATATGAAAACTCTAACATATACGATTGAAGTAATTTGGCGTATTCATGGTACATGCACATTGGTACATGACCTAGTAACTATTTATTATAAAAAATAAAAATGATAGGCCGGCCATTAAGTACACTGCTTATTTCAAGCGTTTGTGAAAACCAATCAAAAACTAATTACTAGGTGCATAATTTATGCTTCCCCAATTGGAAACATATACACAGATGTAGCCACTTTAATTATGAGCTAACACTCACTAAGTAGTTAAATCATAACTCCCACCATCCTGAGTAGAAGCTTTTCTAATACTAAATCAACTATGCTGATCACTAGGGTTACACTATTTCTCATGTTTATTGCCTCAATAAAAACCATTCCAAACAGTTGTGAGATTAATTTGCATTTTGTCCCCAAAACGGTGTCATTTAGAACGCGTTGCTATTTAGCGGATATCGTTAATTTAGTGGCGTAACCTAGCTTACAATTGACCCAATAACAACACTAGCTTATGATACAATCGCGGTTTTTTTAGTTCTCTTTTCTCGACATCCAGCACATAAACATCCTGTAACAAGCTACAAGCAATGTTAAATATCGTATATACCATTTAAGAAAGAATGAGATTATACTACAGACTGGAATTAGAAAATAATGGGTGTTAAGACAACAATTTTGATAGTCATTTCATCGCATTCTCTTATCCGCCGTGGCATTGATCAACCTGTCTTTCAAATAGTCCTAGAACACAATTATATCTCGGTAAAGTTTCCATCAAAGGCATTACCTGCGTCTTATGTGCAAATGTCTCAACTGCGCTAAGCAGTATCAAACTTTAGCATAAAAAACTAGTTCCGTTCAACTCAGTACAACCCAGCCGACAAACTGCCAAATTTTAATCTCGATAGTAATTTTTGTTGATATAATGCGGCCAAAAAACTGTTCAATGACTGGGACAAACAAACATTGTGTGTGCCATCATAAGGAGAAAAGATTGAATACGAGTGACATCATTACCGAGGAGCGCACTGTCTTTATATGTATTACGGTTATATAACCTTTGTCTTTAATCTAACCAAATAAATAAGCGCTTTGAAAGATAAAGTTTTTATAAAAAAGTATTAGTAATTGTCTACCCCTTGTGATTATCTTTGATGTTTGGGGTAATCTGACTGCAAAGACATTCCAAGGCTGAAATCAACCAAAACTTTAGAGCGGTTAAAATACTTGTAATGAAAAGGCGCATGAAATGATGTCACTAATTGCTAATGTCGCTATAGTTGAAATCTGCTATTGTGTTAAATATTAAGGGTTACACGACTCCATTCTGTCCGTCTCTTTGGAACCATAAATATGCGGAAATTGCACTATATACATATTTCTCAAAGTCCGTCAGGACTCCGGCTATAGATCTTAAAATCTTGGAATAAATATTCGTACCGAAGATGATTTAATCCCGGACCTAGCCGTTCACCAATCTGGACTCATCTGGACCAATCTCACCACTGGACTACGGAAGTCGCAGTTCTAGCCTGCCAGTATAAGTCATTATATCAGAGCAATACGCGGGTCAGAGCGTAATGTCACAAGAAGCTGTTCGCTCACATTATTACACTAGCTAATAGCAAAACTCTCACTATTTCTCATTGTTTATAAGATAAAAAACTTTTCTCATGATAAGTAGTTTGAAAGTTAGAATGGCAAATGTTGTTATATGCTAAATAAAAATCAATTTTCTGTCCAAATACTTTTCTATTACATGGGCAACGCCAGGTGGCAAAGCTAGTTTTGCATATTTTTCAATAATTTTCCATGTAACGTCAATTGTTATTATTTGCTTTTTTTCCATTATCTTTCATTTTACTGGCAAAATTTCAGGCTACGCACAGTACTTTTAATTTACATAATTCTGCACTGAAAATCGCACACAAAAAGCACGGTACAAAAATATAACCAGAGCAGTTGAAAAATACAGAGTGATGCTATTCTCATAAAACACCTCCGACATACTTGGCAACTGACTCACATGCTCGTATCTCAATCATGGCTCGTCTGTTAGTGATAAAACTTGCTTAGAAGCTAGCTCGTACCTCAAGTTTCTCGTATGTTGGAGCACACATAAGTTGAAGTATTACTGTAGTAGCACAGCCAGCGATTTACTATGCAGATATATGTGTCAAAATTTAGTCAAAATTGTGCTACTACAGTAACTGTAGTAGCACAATTTTGACTAAATTCAGACAATTAATATAATAATTCAGTAATAATTTAATACAACTGCCCATTGTTTTTTTTGTATTAACACATTTTCACACATTTTAATGTAAATATTTATAGATTGCTATACACTTATTATTAATAGCATATTCAAAATTTTTAATTCAGAACAGTTTTTTGTAGTTTT
Source organism: Watersipora subatra (assembly GCF_963576615.1). Classification (NCBI taxonomy): domain Eukaryota; kingdom Metazoa; phylum Bryozoa; class Gymnolaemata; order Cheilostomatida; family Watersiporidae; genus Watersipora; species Watersipora subatra. Next base: position 25,238,205 of record NC_088712.1, on the reverse strand, counting down.
CTCTTTGTTTAGTGAGACAGAAAAAAATATTTTTAATCTAGCTTTGCAATTATAGTTATTCCAATTGAGTTTGAAAACTTGCACCGACATGATTTTTTTGCGTTATATGGAAGATTTTATGTAATTCTAAACAACAACCTTACATTTATTAGAATATTGATTTTAATAAGATCAGTGTGTGCCCGTTTGTCCTCAGCCACGCAAAGAGAGTTAGAAAAAAGTTACCTCACTTTGGAATTGAACAAGGGTACTCCAGTTTATGCTTCGGAATTCTAACCAGTACACCCTTCAGCCACCTCACCACTTCATGAATTAACTGTACATGTGTTGATTACTCATTACGGTTGCTTAAGGCACATGGAACTGCTGAACGAACTATAGTCTCTTTATATGAATGTTTAAATGATTTTAATGTTAAAATATCCCTGAAAGTCAGATTACCTCAAACACCAAAATCAATAATAAATACTGATACTTTCTGATCAAATCTATCAATACTTTGTGTAAGTTCATCTTTAAGGAGAAGAAAAGCAGACAATTCCTACTATTTCTTGGATATTCGGTTGAATGAAATGGCAAGCTATTTGGCTACTATTGACCAGAAGTCCTTGAACTCAGTTATATTGTGGTAGCAAGACGGTGATAGCAGTAGGAAATCACAACTATCTGAAATTGAGTTATCTTCAATCAAATATCTAGCCTTATTATCATTTAGCTTCCAGTAAACCCTAATATGTTTAGTCCACATGTCATTTTCTAACTAAATTTGTGTCAGCATCATGAGGAGACATGCAGTTTAGTCAGCCATTTGTGAAGGTAGAAAACATATTCATTTATAGTTATGCATACCCGTCCGCTTTAACTCTAGCTGGTCTGTGAGTTTGAGTCTTGGTAAATATTATTTAGCAATTCTGTCCAACTCTGCCTTCATTTTTTGAATCCCCTTACAACTGTAGCCTAAACATAGAGTGATCCTAATAGAGGAACTCATAGAAAGTGACAAATAAATCCTATGAGTTTTGTTGATAACTAAGGGTATGGTCGTTGTATACAGTAATATCACTGAATAGAAGTGCCCCAACATACAAGGAAATAGAGATGCGATGAGCATTTCGAACAAGTTTTTTCTTGGAGATACAAGAAAATTTTCACATCCAAGCATACAACCCATTTCTCGATGACCACAATATAGCCAAATATGTGAGCGACCAAATTCGAGAACAGTATCGCTCGATCTATCTTCTCTAATCATTTTGAAAGAGTTGTTCAAATGTTTGCTGAAGGTCATAGCAAACGTGAAGCAGAAAGAGCCAAACAAAAATGAGCTAACAAAAAGTTAAAACGACAGTAAGTTTAGTAAATAATTAAAACTTGGTTTTGTAAATGTATTCAAAAAGCTAGTCGGTTAAGTTAAATTCAGTTTCTGTTACGTAGCGTCACAAATGTTTTGGGTACCGAGAAAGTCTGAGAGACTTAAACGCGTTGCTATCAAGTCTCACAGACTGCCATTAGCCACTATGTAAAATCATACGATAGTGTTCATAGTTAAACCCATTTTTATGTAAATTCAGCCTCAAAATAACCTCAGTAATTTATGAAAAGTAGATAAGCTATTGAGCACTGCTTGTAGCTTGTTACAAGATGTTTAATAGACGGAACACCAAAACAATGAGCTCAAAAAAGTGGGATAACATTTTAGACAAAAGCAAGTTGTATTTGAATTTCACTCTCAAACAATGAATACTGGGATACCCAATGATGAGAGCATTTAACATAAATAACTATTTATATAAGAGAAAATACACCCTAGGACACTTTTATTTCGCTAGTGTTTAAATTCGTGTGTAGCATGCAGGGAAAAACTTCGCTGCAACCTAATTTCGCGGCTCTGATGAGTGCGAAAATACAGTGATGTGAAAATAAATGCAGTGGAAAACACAGATTACATTCCTCAGGTCCAGTTTGCTAACGAGAAAAAATTTTCAATTTGGTACTAGTTCGTATTTGTAAACCGCAGGCTGAAATGTGTGGGCGAGATCGATAACTCAGTTTGATCACTTGCTGCCATTTGTTTCTTGGACTATGAATGACGTCTAGGTCCCTCCCGCCGTGACTTCCACATATCTTTCACACTCAAATCCCAAAAAGAAAAAAATAAATCACAACCAACTTCACAACCAAAACTACATAACTGGTGAGGGTTGATATCATTTTTGGTTGGTAATAAAATTCATCACTACAATAATTATTCTGCAATTTTATGACTTCACCTACCAGACTTTCATCCTCATCCGTTACAAATTTGGTGACTAAACTGATATTATCCTCTTAATTTGCTTTGCCATGCTGCTCAGTCGGTGTATTAGCTATAATGAGTTTACCAGAAATTTTCCATTGAGCCCAACCACACACGACAATTGTCTGCATTTTTATTATAACGATTTTTTGTATATATCAATGAATAAAGCCATTTAGCTTCGCGTTTTCGCTCGTTCGTTATGATAGTTTAGTTTCGCTCATGAAATTTTTGCGAGAGGATGACTCCGCGAAAATGCGAACGTTAGATCACGCGAATACATAGGTGTCCTAGGGTATTCAACTTTGTGACAGATATATGAAAACTACTAGCATAAATTTAAAATGTTTATGAAACATTCTAGATAGTTCTTTCTTCCGGTAATATGCAAGTATTTTGAGTCTGAATCATTTCATAAAAATGATTGATTTTCATCATTTACGTGTAGCAATATTTACCTGAGCAAAAACCTAGCAACTTACCTTGTTCATGGTTGTCTTGCAGTTCCTTCATAATCTCGAGGTATCTAGGAGGCTGTTGTTTTCCAAATCATGCAGTTTCAAGTGATGAATCTGTAGTTCTTTCTCATATCCTTTTCATCCATTTTGTTCATCCATTATGTTCACCCTGTGTTCAAGTTCCTCATAAACATGGATGTTGAAATGAAACATCAAATGCAGAAATTAGTCATTAAAACATACTGACCTCCACAAAAAAGTAAATTATTATCATAGTTGTCAAAAACTTAAACAATGAAACAACAATCTAAAGGAAACAAGGGAACTGATAAGATGGTGCTAAAACAAATGAAAGTAATGACATGATACATAATTAGCTCACACTTTCATGAGTTGCTGCCTTTGCCCTTTATGTCATAATTCTCAATATCCTCGACTGAATAGAGTTGATCAGCGACAGCAAAATAAGCCATACAGAGAAATATGGAGAGATGTTGAACACATCCGTTCATCAGCTTTAAACGAACGGACTGTGATATTTACATTGAGCTGAAAGCATAAATACCTTAAGTCAATAAATGACTAAAAATTGAAAAAACAGAACATATATGATTGCAGTAATTTGGCATGTTCTTGGTACATGCGCATTGGTACATGACCTAGTAATTCTTTATTGTAAAAGATAAAAATTATGAGCCGGCCTTTAAGTACACGGTTTATTACAAACATTTGTTAAAACGAATCCAAATGAGTTATTAGGTGCATAATTAATGCTCACTATGGTATACTAGAAATTTATGTATACTCGAAACATTTACAGGAATATAGCTACTTTAATAATGAGCTCCTACTCACTGAGTAGTTATTAACTTCGATTATTTCCGACAAACAGAACTAGCAAAAAGAAAGCTAAAAACTATGATTTGATTCAACAATATGCTTGTATTACCTCCGCATGAACAATAATATTTAATAACGTGCTAATGAAAATACATTTGGCCGGAATAAAAACCGCAAAAGAGGGAGAGAGAGAGAACGAAAATAAAAGCGCAGTATTAACAAAACAGATATGCAGCAATAAACACTTAGCAAAATATGTGAAAACACATGGATCCACACTTTAACAACCAACCTGTGTTAACAAGAACCAGCATTGTATATGCATCTATTGAGTAGGCACCGTAGCAAAAATGTTTTCAAATATTTGTTTTCAGCCGAGCTAAATAGGTTTTCTTACAAATTTCTTCAAAGAAATTCTTACAAAGAAATTTGTAAGAAAATCTATTTTAGCTCGGCTGTAAAATCTCCTAAAGAAGCTACGTAAAAGTCGAGCCCTACACGGAAGCCCTTGAATTTCAAAGAGTTTTGCTATCCATACCAGCGTTTCCACTATATTTTATCGTTTTCTGAATTTATATGTTTCCTGCGTAGCAAATATCTTTACATGAAAGTAATCGGAAGCGGCACTGTGTACCGCACACCCTACCACTTAAGATAATCTTACGTTCGGAAAACCGCAACGGCAAAATAAAGTCGTTGATCTTTTTACAACGCGCAAAATGTCCTTTTGCAAACTGTGAGCATGTAAAAGTTGTAGTTGTCTGCTCTTATCAAAGAGCAAACTCGTAGAGACCGGCGCTGTTTCAGCTTGACAGATTTTATACTGCTTCGTTACCGTTACTATGCGCTATCAAAACATAATTTGCCGGAGGTTGCCAGTGCGCAGTGAAATGCATGCGCAGAAGGGAGCTGCTCCTAGTAACTTTCCGGTTCACCGGCAATTACGCATTCGTCGCCATCAGTTAAAGGTTGACTTGCAACAAAATTCGCATTACAGTTATTTGGTATCAAAAGATTCGCCATGTCTTACTCTGTTGTGTGGTAGGTGCCAAATATGTGGAAATGTGATTAAAAGCTCTTAAAAGCTCAAAAACAAAAAGCCGCCGTAGATTGGAATCTCTTGATTTCGATGACGTATCCGCGCTGTATGGTTATTGTCTTGTCACGTGATGTTCTCGCGTGAATTGAAAGGCCAATAAAAAACTCAATATCAAACTTATCGTAGCAATAGTTTATGATAAACACTTCGGGTTTTACCTAAGACCCTGTATCAAATATAGATGCTCGCTACTTTACAGTTTCGGCTTGGCCATTCCGTTCGACTATTCATGTCCGAGTTGCGATCATAAAAAATGTCAAATTCTGAAAAGTTAAGACCCTGGCGTTTCGAGCCTGACGCTCTATCTGAAGAAGATCCTCAACAGAATCAAACCTCCCAGCAAGTAAGCATCGACACTAGCCAGCTCTTATGTGCCAAGCTAGCTAGTAGTAATAGTTTTAGCTTGAGAGTGATAGAACGAATATTATTATATATGATTTTAATGATGATAATTATCGCTTCAATATTGCGAAAAAATAATTACAGATTTTTCTCGAATGACAACATTAACAATTTTAATATTTAAATCTAGCGCTGCACTGATATACTGTTGGATAACATCGACCTGATGTATTAGCTATGGTTGCATAGACATATCTGTTCATTTCTTTAGGAGCTAATACCAACGGCTACAGAGTGGTGTGCCTGCAAGCGTTGTCAAGACATGCCATCTCTTCCTGAATGTTTGTGCTGCCATTATGCTGAGTTTGCGCATTGTCTCCTTGACCGAGGGCAGCACGAATGCCTGTGTATGCATCCTGGTGTAAACGAATTTGTGGCGTCGGCACCCCTTGAGTTGAGGTGGAATAATTACCTACGATATCATAGTGAGTTGGGTATTCATTTAATGCCAACAACACCAAGGCTATGCTAATGTGTCAAGCATTATCTAAAATTCTTGTGTTACACATTTAATGCATCAGTTGAACACACACATATTCTGAACTCGTGGAACACAAGGAGAACTGGTATATTTGGCTTGTACACTTACTACAGTAGAGAGTGTATTAGTTTTATGATTTTATTATATAAAGATTGAGATTATTTTGATGATCAGCAATTATTGTTTTTCAATAATTGTTTTGGTAGATAATCTATTCCCATTTGGAGAGCCATAGCCAAATGCTCGGAAAAGGTTGTGCGCATACCGCAATCTTGTGTTTTGGTTTATGCCGCAAATCTTGTTTGCAAGTCTGCAAACTCTTCTTCATCATCCGTTGGTGGGAAAAGAGCCCGAATCTTAGACACCAAGCAGGCAGGTAGAGGCCGTCGCTCACGGTGACAAATTTGCGGCATAAGCCAAAACACAAGCTTGCAGTATGCACACAACCTTTGTAACAACATCCGTTGTAATGGACCTCACTCTCAGGCCGTGGGAAATTAGATCGGACTGGCATCGCTTGAAGCCTTCCAGCTCCATGGTGTTAGAGCTGGTGGTCTCTGTTGACTGCAAAGTAAAGAAAGTTACGACCAACAATTACTTTCACATTATTTGAATGAACTATTTAGCTAGATGAGCAACTTCATGTTTATGTATTGATAACTACTAAAAAATTTGGGTTTTTGTCAGGCTGTGAAGTAAAAACTGTCAAAGTTTTACCTTGACAAGATGGCTGCTGACTATTAAACCGCAGCTCTGATCCATCATAGTGTAGGCTCTGTATAGTGCGCAATGCCCCGGACTATCGCATCTACCGTCACCTGCCAAATCAAGCTCCCAATCGATTGCTGCCATCAATCCCTCGTTATGCAGGGTGTACTGCTCAGCAATACACTGTAAAATTTTGTAAAACTTCATTATACAAGATTAATTTGTATCATTATCATTAGTCTAAGAATGTAGAATCCTCTTCCCCCTTTTTGTGCTATATTATGATGAAGAATCAGAATTTTGAATTATAATATATTTTGCTTGAAGGATGACATATTTTCATTTCAAGAAAAAAATTGTTTCTAAATGTCGTTATTCAATTAGTGTGCCAAGCTTTTACTCACATTTTCCAAGTTTATGAGTAAATATTAACACTCACACCATGTAAGTATTCTCTTTGTTGGTAGAGGCAAACGCTGTGGCTTGGTATTGCGATGTTCAGGAGCGACAGAAAACGGAGGTTCTGCGTAAGGCATCCGCCAGAAAAGAGTGATGTAGCTGCCAGCAGGGGGTTGATGACGTGAGCTCTGTTCACCCTGGCAGTTGTTTCCCAAGTGTACGATCGGTGACAGGAGGCACATGTAACCTTGAACTCTACCCATCCGCCTTCTCGCACCATCGTGAATGAGCAGGGGAGGGCGCAGGTGTGACAGTGAAATAGTCGCTGGAGTGCTGTCACACTTACTATTATTTTCTCCTCTTTGAAGGAGGATTCGGGTCTGAAATCACAACACAATAGTTGACTTGCAATAAGATTTGTACAACATCATTTCCTGTTATTATATCATATTTGCTTGATCAGAAAAAGAATAAATATATAGCCATGCAATCATGACACAGATTTTACAAAACCCTATCAGAATCCATGATATTGTAAACATAAAATGTGAGTAATAACTCTATGGATATTTTTTATATTTTGTCAAGTTTGGTTTAGTTCAGCTCTATCTTACATGTAATTGGAGAGCGTTTGACGCTGGACAACATAGCGCTCAAACTCTTCCCAGTCTTCAGTGGTTGGCACAAATTCTTCATCTAATACTAATAATAATCAACTAATAATATTAATATGCTATTAACGATGATACCAGAAAATGACAATAACTATTTTATATAACATATCTATAAGTGAGTGGGGTTAAGAAATTTGGCAAAATTAATCGTGAAACAACATTATTTTATCAATTATATATTAATATATTACGTTTTACAGATAGATATGCAGTATGAATTAGTTTTGTTATTATAATAAGAATAATACACGTAATTAAAAAGATAAAGTACTAATAATATAATATTACAATTAAATGACATTAATATTGTTATATTAAATATAGATTAATACAGTACTATTAGGAGAATACTAGAAAATAACCCGAGTTACAACTACTAATACAAGTAGTTCATAAATTAAATTACTCACATGCTTTGGTGACATGTGGAGTATGCAAACAGGTTAGAAAACATGTCGTCTTTGAACTGGCGAAAACAAAGGTAAGAGTAAGCAGGCGAATAAATAAAGTTTGTCACATCCAGCTTCACCCAGTTGCTCCACGCCCGGTGGAGGTCTGGTCTTTTCTCAGCTCTTGGCCAAAAAAAAGGTGCTTCTCAGCTTGGCAGCTGCACAAACACTATGTGGCGCGTTAGACATTATGACGAATTGAAATAAACAAGTTGAATATGAGAAAGCGTGTTTGCTATTTGCGATAGATCAAACTTGAACTGAAACTAACATTATCTGGTCACGTGACTTACAATTCCCGCTATATGGCGCGAAAAGTTTCTACAGCATTTTTCAACCATCATAGCGGACCAAAAGGCTCATCATTTTTATCAGAGGATGATATGCAATCGTTCACACTAAGCTTAAAAAATTAAACATATTTTTATGCTATGTTTTGAGATATCAGTGCTCAAAGTTGCAGCATTACGATGCCGATAAAATAGACGCGTAAGAACAATAGACATGGTTTTTATCGCAAGCGTGAAGTATATTTGTGAAAATAGTTCGACGAATAAGGATGCATGAAAGTGTAAACATAAACTATCTCGCACACATTTTAGCCGTTTTAGCACACATACGTCACATTTTAGCCGTTTTGGAAAACGAATCCAAACTAGGGCGGTCTCGTGTGGCTGCGATTTTTTGTTCGTTTTTTAGCTTTTACGAGCTTTTAATCACATTCCCACATATTTGGCACCTACAACACAATAGAGTAAAACATGGCGAATCTTTTGATACCAAATAACTGTAATGTGAATTTTGTTGCAAGTCAACCTTTAACGTTGGAGAATTTTATGGTGAGTGATTTGTATGTTTCATTATGTACTAAGATAAGGAAATTTAATCAGATGTAGCTAATAGAGCTTGTTTACTCATTGGAGCGTGGTTTAGGCCGATTATGTAACATGCATTTAATGTTTAATAAGCGGGAATGTTGGCCATTCCCTTATGATCACTTTTGCTTGCTGACAAAGTTGGCACACGCCCTGGCTCGAATCAAACTGCACTTTCGAAAAAGTATATTGGAGCCTTTTGTTTGACATCGTAAGAGAATTTCAACCAAACTAATTATTATTAGGTACAGCAGATCGTTTCTGAACCAATGACCAGCTTTTGCGTGCTCTGCCTGAAGTTATCCTATATTGCTCAATTGCCTAATGTAATACGTGATACTCCCGATGACATGCCTGAGAGCAAAGAATTGTGGTTAATATTTCAGTAGAATATTGTTGACCACAAAAAGGACACGACGTGTGGTTAGAAGTGTAATAAGATCTTTGTTATTACTCTTTATTACATCCCTCTATGCTAGGAGATAAGACAGACTTTTCCTCAATTCAAGCAGTAAGAATGTCAAGTATAAACCATGTAATTAGCACGACTACTAGTCAGCTAAGGGATGCCATAAACTTATGCTAAGGACAGTTGTCTTTCACAGTAAAACTTTGCTTTGCTAATAGAACTCTTCCTATGATGTATGTGTATATTACAGTATTACGTTGGAGAGGATGAACAGAAAAGTTGAAGTTTTAAATCAACCTCATTTTAGAGACATTGCTTAGTTGGCACATTTGAAAATATGGGATTTTTTGAGTCATTGACTTGGTCTTATCATGTAGTGAACCAATCATCAACCTTTTAACTGCAGAATGACAAGTCATAATAGGACACTGCTTATTTTACAAGTAATAATTTTATTTGAGTTAAGATTAAATGAGATGATAGGCTTTTTATGATGAACCGTAATGCGGGCGACGATAAATGTGTTCTTGCGTTTAAGCATTGGCTAGTCTACAGCATTCATACTGTTGTCACCTTATATTGTAATAGTTAGCTTGTAACTATGTAAGTTCACAAAAAACTTTAAACTTTATTCGTATCACATATTTTTGTTGTTTCATTGAAGCAATGGCTTCTACACCAGATGATATCGAGTGCGAATTCTGTGGAGTGAGGAATGAGAAGATAGTGGATCCAAAACAGCTTCCGTGTGGCCACATTCACTGTATGCCGTGTCTCACATCACACTATGAAAAGAACAAGATTTGCTGGTGCGGCCTTCAAAGCTGCGGGTAAGTCATATTTAACAGTATTTTGATGCTTTCATTGTAAATATTTAATATGTTTGGGAATAAGGTGGTACGAATAATTCATCCCTTGGGCCCTGCTACTGTTTTAGCAGGCCATTTTTATTGAAACTTTTTCTCAGATATTTTAATAACAAGTAATGAGAACATTAATTATACGCGATCACACCTTCATAATTGACCAATAAAAATGATGTATACCTTCATAATTGACCAATAAAAATGATGTATACCTTCATAATTGACCAATAAAAATGATGTTTGTACATTTATTGAAAAACCTGATGTACATTTAATTCATTGGAGTGAATAGTCATCATTGGACTGACTATAATTTCCATCACAACTGTTGTCTGAAATCAGTTTCATTTGAGATTCATTTAAAGTGACTAACATATTCATCGGTAATAATACAGGGATTATAAAGCAAAGCTGAATTGTTAAACTTGAGGAAGTGTATTATGTATGTCAGTATTTTTTAGTATTATGATAATAATTGCTTTAAATATGCTCTCACAACGTTCTTTACTCACATTTAATAACACGACTACAATTCTGGTCAATACAGGGTTCAAATTCCTTCAATTCTGTTTCTTAGTTTAACTCTTCTAACCACAAATTCTAACAATAATTGTGCTTATATAATTATAAATAGTGCTTTGTGACAGAATAAGTTAACAGATAGATGGACAATGACCAATAAAACTCTCGATAATTGAGAATATTTCATCATCTAATTAATCTAAATTGAAGAGAAATGAGCTGCTCTGTATTATTTTATTACATTAGCATATTTACGTCAGCACTTACCTTATATGGAGATACTAGATAGATGGCCGGCGTGGCACGGGTAGTAGAAAGGTTTTTGTATAGAAAACTTACTTTCAATCCACATATTCAATATCAAGATTTACGATTCTAACTTTTATGTGAAAGTGTTTGTTTATTTCTGTGTAATGTGTTATTTCTGTAAACGGTTTTTATTTCTGGGTAATTCATACCGACTTCAGTGGCTACTACATATCTATAGTGATTGCATTGGTTTGGTTGGCTCTATGAGTTTACACCTTTTCCTTCATTTGTGGTCATGTATCTGTCTGCTGATATGACTTCAGGGATTTTTTTTTCTTGTATGGCTTTACGCTTAACGCTAGCTGTCGTGTTGTGTACCACATAATCTTCTACGGTGCATCCAGTTGGACGGTGTAGTATATTGGATAAATGTATTTCTGCAGAACTGTTGGTTGTGAGTTCAAATCCAGTTTGAAGCTGATATCTTGTTATTCAAACTATATCGCTAGAGCTGGACAGATGGAATAACAGATGGACAAACATTGAGATTTATATGTAATAACACGTAATTTAATGATTAAATAATATTTATGCGTACATGTTACTGCATTTTGTCATGTGTAAACTATGATTTTTAGGAAGGTGTATAAAATGTCACCCGAATCATTGGCCGACTATGATGTTGATGCCGCAAGGCTCTGCGACACTTGTACCAAAAGAGGACAACACAAACGCCAAGCCACATCTTACTGCACAGATTGCTCTCGGAAATTCTGTAAAGAGCACCTGGAAGTATGTCAGATATATAGTTGATGTGGGTGTTGGTGCCATTCATAGCTTCAGAGTTCATCTGTCATGTGCAGGTTTATTTAACATGACAACATAGTTACTGTTGTTTGTCTATGTTATCCATTAGATTTAAATAGAATAGTCAAGTTGTTTACTTGTATCAACTAGCTGCAATGCTTTTCTCTTTAGATATTCACTTACCAAATTAGTAGCCTTAATGTAATAAGGAGTGAGGCTTATCAGGGCTGATCATTCAGCACTAGAACTTTGAAATTCATTATATGCAGTTTACGCTTAGTTATACCGTTGAATCCATCAGGTGATAATGCTTATCATTTATATCCATGACCCAGTATTTGTCAAAAGTGAGCCAGCATCTGCCAGATATCTGTACAAAGCACGAGAATCAGCCGCTAGTGTTGGGATGTAAGGTCTGCCATACCATCAGCTGTATGAAATGTGTAGCGGATTCAACCAAATGTGAGACAGGTAAGTTTATTGAGTAAACACTGTACTTATTGTGGATAACAGAATGACATTTACATACTGAAGTAGACAGGAGAAACATTGAAAGAATTAAAAAGAAAATTCACAAGCCGGGCTGATGTAGGTGGTAAATGCTAAGTAGTAATTGCTGGTGAGTGTCTACAAAGAGTGCTTGATATTTACACCTGCTGCTTTGTCATGGTTAGCAGGCTGATCATTGAGAAGGTATTTTATGTGAAAACATGAACTGCTCTAAGATAATAAATAAATTAAAACTGAAAAAAATTATTTCATTAGTCAAGTAATTACCAGTACCTAAAATGTACAATTCAGAATGCAAGTGTTAGAATACAACTGTCAAGGTGTAAATGATCTGATGCAACTCTTTGCTTCTCCATACTAAAAATACCAGCCACCACTACTAGTTCCGATTGAATGTATTTAATAAATCCATCAGTCTAGAGTAAGAGTAGTACAATATTGCACAACTGTCTTGCTGGAGCGCTCCTCTGTTAGTCTGCTGAGCAAATGTCCCATAGGAACTTACATATTCTTAGGTGCGCCCCTCTGGTTCAGGCTCGGCTGACTGGTCATTTTTTCTTCAGTCATATTTTGGCCAGTTGGTCTTACTAGTTTGAGTAGAGGACTGACATCCCTTTCAAAGGAAAGTAGATGTTGCTGGTGTCTGACACTAGTACTAACATTTAGTAGTTACTCCTACTTTTCCTTCAGTTTATGTCACCCTTCTACTCAGTTTGATTGTGTTTATTGTAGTCATTTTTACATAATGTACATAATATTATAGTTGAAATTAGTCCTATAAAGATAAAGCTATTAAAAACAAAGTTGTTTAGATTATCTTCTGCCTCTGAACAATATCAAATTACTTGATTCATTTTTTGAGAATATGTTTGTACCATAAAATGGCCATTTGAATGCCATGGTGCTTTATTTTTCAACCCTTTCCCTATAGTGGTGGTAAAATAGAGGCTGGCAGTCAAATATGTAGAGGCTGGCGGTCAAATAGAGGCTGGCGGTCAAATAGAGGCTGCCCTTTTATTTTTAACCAGCTCGTCTGAATTGTGATTGTTTAAACCCTTCTATGTGTGAAGCAACTCTTGCCTACAGTTTGCACTCTCCTTCGAGCGGATGATGTTAACCATTTTGAATGCAATAAAATTTGCTAACTTACTTCTAACTTGTCATACTCTCTAAATAAATATGCATTGGGAATCTGAGGAGTCTCACTGCAAGTTGATATCTGCTGTTACAATTAACCTGCAATATTTTGATAGCCTGTGCTTTGCGGTGTAATGCACCAAAGCTTTCAATGTATTTCTTTCTTAACTCGAAGACATTTCTCGTTTAACATCGGTAATTAACAGGGTTGCATAAAAGATCATTGCATTCATTGATATATTTGCTACAGTTTGCAATGAAAACTAGGTTTTAATGTGCAATAGAAGTGGAGTTATGAGTGTCGACCGTTTGTAAGCTGAGTTAAGATAACAATAATGATACTATCAAATAATGTTATAAATCTGCAAGCTCATAAATTATATATATAAAGTCCATCACATGCTACAAACATATTCAAGAACAAGTGGCAAAAATTAGCCGTATTTATAATACCTTATACTATCTGTAGGAACAAAAATTAGCTTTTTGAAACAAATTATTGCATCATTTGCATGGCTAGCTGCATTCTGATTGTTACTTTTGATAGCACAAACAGTTTCTTTTGGCTGCCTAATACTTTCCACAATGTCTTCTAATCTCAACCCTTCTTCCGCCCTGCTAAACTAGTTAAATGTAAAGAGTATTTTCACATAAATGGACATACCGAGACTGCATTGAACAAACAACTCCTATCAGCCTGATTATCAGCCTAATGCAGTTACTAATTATTTCTAAGCTGTTGCTTTTAAAAATTCACCGAAAAAGCTGAAAAGCTTTGAAGTTGGAGAACGGAATTTGATACAAATAGAAACACTGTAAAAATTAATTGTTATTGATGTAATTAAGTTATTATTAGTATGAATTTGTAGACATTTTTCTACTGATCACTTGCTAGTATTGGTTCGTGTATTTATTCCATTCCAACAATCAAAGTAATTTTGCACAGGTGTACCACATGACTTCCAGCCATTGGAAGATCTGGCAGCCTTCCTGTTGAACACCGTAATAACAGAAGAGTGTACAACCAAGGATGAGGAATATGAAAAACTCTTCAAGGAAGTATCTAAAGTACAGGCAGACTTTGATGATAAAACACAAGCCATGCTTCTACTTATCCATGACACTAGAGATAGTCAGGTTTGCAATTATTGTTCATGTTGAAATACCCTGGCTGCCTTCTTTATTTTGTTATACCCAACTAGTTGCTGTGACGTAATAGCATTTGATGTAATATGAGGAAGAGGCTACAATTTCATGAAACTTATGAAAATAAGCTACATAATCTTACTCTAGCTATTGTTTTTCCTAACTTTATATCCAAAAAATTGGAGAAAGAGAAGAAGAGGGAGTACAACTCCTGAATGTTTGCTTATCTATGATTTGTGTTTCCTCTACCATTACCTGTTACAGCTAAATGAGATTAAACTTAAATATGACACATTAGAGAAACATGTGCTGAAAAACCGACAGCAGTCACGGACTAAAATTGCTGACTTCATAGAAGATGTGCTGCTCAAGCAGTGGAATAGCCTGAGGACCAATAAGGAGTTGCTAGAAACTGGGACCAAGAGCCATCCTCCGGTAAGCTATTGGCCAGGATTGCTACTCAGAAGTTCAATAATGTTCAGGATTTCATCGACATGGTGGTATTGTAAATATATTGTAGATATATGGGTATGCCTGTGTGTGTACAAATGCTTGTGTAGTGTGTATATTCTGGTTTACCAGTGTACACTAGGGCTTGTGGTGTGTATACATGTTGGTATACCTGTGTGTACTAGCGCTTGTGCACTGTGTATGTTTTGGTATACTTGTATGTACTATATTTGTGTAGTATATATGTTCTGGAATACCTGTGTGTATTAGCGATTGAGTAGTGTATATACTTAGGTATGCCAGTGTTTACTACTGCTTGCACAGTGTATATGTTTTGGTATACCTTTGTGTACTAGTGCTTGTGTAGTGTGATGTTTTATTAAACCTGAGTGATATTGCTAATCTAGTGTATATTTTTTTGTAAACTTGTTGGTACTAGTGCTAGTGCAGTGTATATATTTTCGTATTGGGTAGTTTATATAATTGGGTATACTTGTGTGTACTAGTGATTGTGTATTGTATATATTTTAACTAAACTGTGAGTACTAGTGCTGGCGTTATATAAGTAATTTGTTATACCTGGTTGTACTAGTGCTTAGGTAGCGTTTATGTTTTTGTATAACTTTGTGTACTAGTGCTTGTGTGTTGGGTATTTTCTTGTATACCGGTTTGGAGTAGTTCTTATGTACTCTATATTTCGGTACACCTGCGTTGTACCATTACATGTTTGTCATATATATTTATTTTTGTAAACTTGTGTGTACTAGTGCTTCTGTTGTGTATAGATTGTAGTATACTTGCCGCTATCAGTGTTTGTGTAGTGTATATGTTTTGGTATATCTGTGTGTGCTTGTGTAGTATATATATTGAGATATACCAGTGCATACCATTGCTTGCACAGTGTATATGTTTTAGTAATTCTCCATGTACCAGTGCTTGTTTTGTATATGTCTTTTGGTATACCAGTTAGTACTTTTGCTTGTGTAATGGAAATATTTTTGTGAAACTCTTTGTAGTAGTGTTTCATAAAGTGTATATATTGTAGTGTATACATCTGTACTAGTGCTTGTATACTGTTTACATTTTGGTATACCTGTAGGCATAAGTACTTGTGCAGTGTATATATTATGATAGACCTATGTGTATTGCTGCTTGTGTACTTTATATATTGTGGTGTACAGACGCTCCCCAACTTACAAACGTGTTATGTTCCGAACGATCATTCGTAAGGTGAATTTGTTCTTAAGTTACTTCAGTGCTATATTTTGTCTTATAATTTATGTTTAAGGCCTATATAAGTATATTGAAGGTTTATATATATGTACGTTTAAGGCTTGTATAAGTAACTTGTATTGGTTTGTACTAAAAAACTGGTTTGTTCGTCACTTATATTGTTGTCATACCAACACACTAGCGATCCTATTTATTCACCTCGTTAGCCAGTGTTCTCGCCGTTAGCCGGAATGGTTGATAATATTGTATATAAAGGAGCGTGTTCATTTAGTAGAGCAGAGCAGATAGCTGTACGTCCCTCGGCTAGTGAAATTTATTTCGCTAATAAAAAGCTGAATGAAACTACACACACTCTCTTCTTTTTAATTATTAATCTAGATCGTGCCAAGTAAAGGCCGGCAAATTATTTTACAATACGTACAGTAAAGATAAAAAAGTTCTTTGCGCACTGGAGATACGTTCACACACTTATGCACTGCAACGAACTGGGTAGAGGAAGGTGGATGCTGGGTGATGCTTCCGAGTAGCGCCTCTTTCCGCCGCTAATAGCGTCGGTATTAGTGGCGCACATACGCGCATACATGTTCGTATGTACCGTTGTTCGTTACTCGAATGTTCGTAAGTAGTGGAGCTTCTGTACCTGTGAATACTAGGGCTAAAGTAGTGTATATATTTTAGTATACCGCGGCACTAACGCTTGTGTGGGTACTTCTTTTAGTATACACACATGTTTGTACTAATCCTTGTGTAGTATATTTATATATATACTGTATATTGTTTTATACCTTTTTGAGCTGATGTATTGTATATATTTTTGTATATCAGTGCGTATTAGTTCATGGGTAGTATATATAATTTGATATATCTGTGTAGACTGGTGTGTGTAGTATGTATACTTTGGTGTACACGGGTGTAGTAGTCCTTTGGTACTGTATACTTTTTGGTATGCCTGTAGGCATTAGTCCTTGTGCAGTGTATATATGTTTGTTTACCGGTTTAGGTTAGCGCTTGCGTATTATGTGTTTTGGTATACCCGTGTGTACTAGTGTATGTGTAGTATATATATTTTTATATGCCTGTCCTAACTAGTGATTTCGTACTCTATATATTTCGGTACACCTTCGTGTATTAGTGTTCGTTTGTACTAGCACGAGTGTAGTGTATATACTTTGATATACTAGTGTGTACTAGGACTTGTGTAGTATATATGTTCTGGTATACCTGTGTGTACCAGTGCTTGCGTAGTGTGTATATTCTACTAAAACTGTTCTTAGCAGCGCTCTTGTGGTGTATATATATATATGTTGTTGTGTGTACTAGTCCATATGTAGTGTATATATTATGGTATTACCTGTGTGTACTAGCGTTTGTGTAGTGTATATATTTTGGAATACCTGTTTCTACTTGTGCTTGTGTAGTATATATATTTTGGTACACTCGTGCGTCCTAGTGCTGGTCTTGTATATGTAATTTAGTATATCTGACTGTACTAGTGCTTTGGTAGCGTTTATGTTTTTGTATAACTTTATGTATCAATGCTTGTGTGTTGGGTATTTTCTTGTATACCAATGTGAACTAGTGCTTGTGTACTCTATATATTTCGGTACACTTGTGTTGTACTATTACATGTTTGCCATATACCATTATTTTGGTATACATGTGTGTATCAGTGTTTGTGTAGTGTATATGTTTTGGTATACCAGTGCGTACCAGTGCTTGCACAGTGTATATATTTTAGTAATACAATTTAGTAATGTACCATTGCTTGTTTTGTATATGTATTTTGGTATACCATTTTGTGCTTGTGTAACAAAAATATTTTCTGAAACTGTTTGTAGTAGTGTTTGTAAAGTGTATATAGTTTAGTGTACACATCTGTACTAGTGCTTGTATACTGTATACCTTTTGGTATACCTGTAGGCATTAGTATTTGTGCAGTGTATATATTTTGGTAGACTTACATGTACTGCTGCTTGTGTAGTGTATATGTTTTGCTATATCTGCGTGTACTAGTGCTTGGGTCGTGAATATGTTTTGGGATACCTGTGTGTATCGGTGCTTGTGTAGGGCATATATTTTGTTATACATGTGTGTGGTACTGTTTGTACAGTGTATATATTTTAGTTTACCTGTCTGTACGGGTACTATTGTGGTGCATATATTTTGGCATACCTAAGTGTACTAGTGTTTGTGCAATGTATACCATAAGTCCTCATGCTCAAGCCGCGCGGCTTGTGCTCAAAACCAGATGACTCACGAAAGAAAAAATAATCCTCCAACAAGCCGCGTATGCCCACAGACCGCGGCTAATGACTGAGGTTTCGTTGTCCTTGACCCCCTTCAGGAGCGAGAGTGTTGAGAAGAGTTTCGCTATACCCCCATCCTCTTGAATAAGAAAACAGGCTACATCAGTACTCGTGAAAAGAATTTTATTTTACTTCCAAGTTCGAATTAAAATTCTTAAACCCTTGCATCAAGAACTTACTTGCCATGTCTCAGCTAGATTTTTATTGCACTGTTAGAGGCTCCATGTTTATGGAAAGATGCGGTCAGAAAAGAAACGGTTTTAATGACCTACGACTGTGGTGATTTAAACATTAGCGATAAATTCTTCGTTAGTCCAAAGTATTCCATAAACATGACCTCGAAAATAAACGAGTAGCTGGCCAAAATCCCGTACATAAAAGTGTATCATGGCTGTCACTCTATGGTTATAGCGCGGAACTGAGCAGAGAGCGCATTTATCGAGAAGCCGCCCTAAGACTTGCATAAGTTTTAAACACTTGGCTTTAGCCGCGTCCTATGACTTTGAACCAGAAGCCGCGCCCTACGACAAGCCGCGCGGCTTGAGCATAAGGACTTACGGTATATATTTTGTATGCCTGTATGTACTGCTGCTTGGGTAATGTATGTATTTTGGTATAACTGTGTGTACTCGCTCTTGTGTAGTGTGTATGTTTTAGTATACCTTTGTGTACTAGTGCTTGTGTAGTATATCATATACTGTATATGTATTTTGGTAAACCTGTAGTAGCTAGTGTCTGTGTAGTGTATACATGTTGGTATACACTACATATATATGGGTGTACTAGTGATTGTGTACTGTATATATTTTGGTATATTTGGATGTAGTAGTGTTTGTGTAGTACATGTATTTTTGTATACATGTGTGTATTAGTGTTTTTGTTGTGTACATATTTTGGTATACCAATGTGTACCAGTGCTTGTGTAGTATGTATGTTTTGGTATACTTGTGTGTACTAATGTTTGTGTAGTGTATATAGTTTGGTATATATGGGTGTACTAGTGCTTGTGTAATCTGTGTATTTTGGCATATTTGGGTGAACTATTGTTTGTGTAGTGTATATATTTTGGTATACCTGTGTGTACTAATGCTTATGTAGTGTATATATTTTTGTGTACCTGTATGCACTAATGCTTATGTAGTGTATATATTTTGGTATACCAATGTGTAGTAGTGTTTGTGTAGTGTGTATATTTTCGTCCTAAGCTCTTTAAAGCTAAAAAGCCAACAGGTAATCGCAGCCATCGCGAAAACGCCTTAGGTTGGAATCCCTCTCCAAAACTGTTCGAATGGGATACATTTGAACACCATGTGCTTTTGTTTACACTTTCATGCATTCTCATTCGTCGAAATATTTTTACAAATAAACTTCACATATTCAATAAACTTCAAATAGCCATTAGCGAACCTCTCAAATTTTTCTTTTGAAAATGATTCGAGAAGAAGCCTCCGGAATGTTGTTCTTAAGAGCAGTCTCTTGCATATTTGGGCATACGCTGGCTTTGAAAATTACAGAGGGTTCTTAAGAGCAGTGCATAGATGCGTGAACGTATCTGCAGTGCGCAAAGACCTTTTTAATTTTTACTGTACGTATTGTAAAGGGATTTGCCGGCCTTTACTTGGCACGATCTATACTAATAAACAAAGAGAAGAGAGCGCGTGTAGTATCATTCAGCTTTTAATTAGAGCGAAGGAAATTTCACTAGCCAAGGAGCGTACGGCTATCTGCTCTGCTCAACTAAATGAGCGCATTCCTTTATACACAATAATATCAACCGTTCCGGCAAACGGTAAGAACACCGGCTAACAAGGTGAATAAATAGGACCGCTAGTGTGTTGTTATGACAACAACATAAGTGACGATAAGTGATAGCGTTATGACGGTATATCAGATATAACAATAGCATAACGAGTGAAACAATGATATAATAAACAGACAACACAAACAAAAAATAAGACAAAAACGATAAGTGATAGCATAACGATTAAAACAACAATATAATAAAAAGGACAAGACATACAATAAATAAGAGATGCAGTGTCATGGCCCGGCGTCCACCAAAGTATTATCTCCATTTTATTAATTTTTTTTAGTACAAGCCAATACAGGTTACTTATACAAGCCTTAAACGTACATATATATAAACCTTCAATATACTTATATAGGCCTTAAACATAAATTATAATACAAAATATAGCACTGAAGCAACTTACGAACGAATTCACCTTACGAACAGTCGTTCGGAATGTAACTCGCTCGTAGGTTGGAAACCGTCTGTATGACGTTTTCTTGCATCTCAAAGATTACTCGTATCGCCAAGAAGAAACCTGTTTGAAGCGCTGACCGCATCTCCATGTTCTCATATGTTGGGGCACTCGTATTTAGAGATATGACTGTATACGATGACCATATCATTAGTTATTAACACAACACATGGAGTTTATTTGTCATTTTCCATGAGTTTCTCTATTAATATCACTCTATGTTTAGGCTGCAATTGTGAGAGGATTCAAAGAGTTGAAGGCAGAGTTGGACAGAATTGCTAAAGAAGATTTACCAAAACTCAAACTCACAGACCAGCAACAGTTAAAGCAGACGGGTATGAATAACTGTAAATATGTTTTCTACCCTCATATAGAGGGCTGGACACACTGCATGTCTCTTAATGATGCTAACACCAATTTAGTTAGCAAATGACATTTGGACTCATAGTTTTAGGCTTTGCCGGAAGCTAAATGATTGTAAGGCTAGACATTTGATCGAAGGTAACTCTATTACAGAAGGTTGTGACTTTCTTTGCGATTATCCCGTTGCTACCACGAGACAATTAATTTTGAGGACTTTTGGTCAACAGTAACCAAATAGGTTGCCATTTCATTCAATCGAATATTTAAGTGATACCAGCAACCGTTTGCCTTTCTTCTTGCAGATGAACTTACACAAGTTCCTAACAGATTTGATCAGAAAGTATCAGTACTTGTGATTTCTTACAGGGATATTTAAGATTAAAATTGACAAAACATTCAGATCAAAATATGGTGCCTTTTTGGTGTCTCATAGTTTCAAAGAGACTGACAGAATTAAACTGTGTAACCCGCAACTTGAACACAATGACTGATTTCATGTTAATATGTACGTACCCTAGGACACTTATGTATTCGCGGCATCTAACTTTCGCGTTTTCGCGGCAACAGCCTTTCGCGAAAATTTCATGAGCGAAACTAAACTATCACAACGAACGAGCGAAAACGCGAAAATAAATGGCTTTCTTCATTGATATTCACAATAAAATCGTCATATTAGAAATGCAGGCAATTTTCGTATGTGATTGGCTCATTGGGCAAGTTTTGCTAAACTCATTATAGCTAATACACCGACTGAGCAGCATGGCAAAACAAATTAAGATCATAAGTTTTTTTGAAAAAGCCTAGACAAATGAAGAAGATGATGATATTAGTTTTGCCATTGGATTTGTAACTGATGAGGATGACAGTCTGGTAGGGAAAGTCATAAAATTGAATAATAATTATTGTGGTGATGAATTTTATTACCAACCAAAAGCAATAACAACCCGGGGCCATGGCCACGGCCAACGCGTGCTATAAATACTTGAATTCTAATATTGGTACAACATCAGTTACTGCGGCAGTGACCTTGACGTCATTGATAGTCCAGGAGACAAACTGCAGCAAGCGATCAAATTGCATTATTGATCTCGCCTACACATTTCTACTTGCGGTTCACAAATACAAACTACCGTACTTTTCGGACGATTAGCCGCTACTTTTTCTGATGATTTGAGCTATGCGGCTTATAGGTAGGCCTACAAGGGTGCGGCTAATCACTGTGGCTTATTCTGTGGCTTTTTCTTTCACCGCTAGGGCGCACTAACGGGAATCTCCAATTAGTGCACTTCTAGCTTTGAAAGAAAATACGAAACAATGCCTCACGGTACTGTCCCGTTAGGCACTAAGTTAAAAAGCGTCGGATAATACGAAACTGCGCCGTTCTGCACTGTTCCGTTTTAAATGGCTTAGTTGCTGCCACGTTAAAAAGCAGTCCCTAGTTCTGCGGCCTATAGTAAGGTGCAGCTTATGTATTGTTTTATTATCGTTTTTGGAAAATAAAGCACATGCAGCTTATATAGAGGTGCGGTTCCAAACAGTACGGTAGTCCCAAATTGAAAAATATTTCGTACCAGTGAACTGGACCTGAGGAATCTAATGTTTGTTCCACTGCATTTATTTTCACATCACTATATTTTCGCACTCATCAGAGCTGCGAAATTAAGTTCCAGCAAAATTTTACTCTGTATGCTACTCACGAAACTAAATACTAGCGAAATATAAGTGTCCTAGGGTATATAAGGTTTTTACGACTTTTACCAGGGTGTGTTTGTAGTGGATAATCACTACAGGTTTTTATACTTCTCTATACACCATTTTCACCTTTTGATGTCAGCACTGGAACTAATCAAAATTGTATAGTGAGGGTCCACTGTACAGTAGTACAAGTACAGTATGTATACAGTTAGCTCAGGTTTTATTCAAAAATATTGATTTCACATAAAGTGTTGAAATAATGTGTCAACAAGTTAAATGATTCAATGTACTGCTGAAGGCCAGGTTTTGTAGCATGGCTACTAGTGTACTGATGGTATAACATGGGTCTATACAGTCCCTTTATCTATTTTTTGGTTAAATTCTCTGGTTACTCCAGGGATTAGCTGTTATCAAGTGACATTCAGTGACCGTATGATTTAAAGATTAGCTACTCATATGCCATCAAAATGATTCCTTGCATTGTCAAGGTTTTTGCAATGTGTTGTTGATTCCTTGTGGATGTTTCATTTATTAACAGACATTTTAGTGAATATCAGTAGAGAAAGTAAACTAGTATGTCTGTAATTGGATGAAATAGTAAATATTACCCTCATTCTACTTAATTAATATGTAATACGTGATGGTTGCATTCATGATTACCTTTCAATTGATGGGTTCCCTGACAACAAACAGCTTTCCATATATAAACAAACACATTTCCCTGAGTAAATATATACAGATGTCATTTGTATAAATTGGAATCATTTCAGAGCGTGTAATCATAATAATGTAGATCTTTGAGGTAAATCTTTCTTTTGCAATGTAACTTCTCATGCAATTGCCGCCGTCATGTATAAGCCTCCCACCAATTTTTTTGAGGTTATTTGTGAGTTTCAGGAATGCAGCCTGTCTAAGCAACACTCATGATTTTCACAATCATTTATTTAACCCAGCCACAATATTCGTTTACCAAATGTATTCTGTGTGTCCCTCGTTACACTCGTACTTTGGCTGACTAAAAGGCAATCGGCCAATGAGTGTTCACATAGTTGAGTGGGATGTGGTTTGCTCACAGAAGTTTACAATACATTAAACCAGTGCCAAATCAGCAAGCACAGTTTGTAACACATGCCATTGAGAAGGAAAAATATGACCCCTTGTTTTAATTTAAAGGTTTAGATACGTCGCAAAGCATCGGCGACAGCATCACAGGCTATTAGAGGTGATATGGGAACCTGTGCACCGAGTACCGCGGGTACTGGTTGCCGGCGGCAACGCAAGAGTTTAGCGCTGTTCTAATCTCGCGATGAGCCGTGGGCAAAACTCTCCCGAAATGCACTGAAGAGGTGAAGGTCAGCCTTATCAAAGCGGAGTGGCGAAAGAACATTTTTATGCCGTTATTAGCGATGCAGCTTCATGTAAACATAAACCACCGAGCGTAGCGTAATTTGGTTGCGCAATATCACTGCAGGTGTCTCGCAATTGATATGGGAACCAGGCTTTATAATACTAACAAGAAAGTTTTTATATGTGCCTAACCAACATGTAAGACAGCTGTGGTAAATTTCTGTGACATTGCGATGTTAACCCTGATTGGTAGAACAGTATTAGTCATTGACTTGGCCTGGTCAATTCTGAACCCAGTCACACTTTACTGTTTAGCTATCATTGATTTCTAAAGGTTGGTTCACACTGTATCACAATATGTCTCTGTTAATCCTACACTACATGTTGATCATTAGTTGTAACATTATTCACACTTTCTCTAGCACTTCAGTATTTACATCAACATGAATATTCCCTGACATAATGTTCACATTACACAATGTAGTGGCTGAAGTGATGAAATACTAGTCCTACAGCAATTATACTGTAGATTACACAATCCGTGACAGTCAATCACTGTTAATGCATAGTGAACAGTGATTGTTGCACATGTTGCAGGCTGTCATAGATGCTTAGCAAAATATGGGCAACTTTGACAGCTGCAATTGTTCCTGACATATCCTTGGTAAGGCATCAGTCTATGATGCCTTTACTATGTCATACGCTGATTTAGTGTGAACTGACCTTTATTGATCCCTGTATATGCATTTTACTATACAAGTGTCCTGCATGTACAATGGGGGATGCGTACATGTATTTATATGTATAGTAATTGTGAGAGTTTAGAAAGCAGTTTAAATGTTCTGAAGTGTTGAAAAAATGGTTCCTACTTTACAAAACTCTATTTTCCATATTGAGGTACTTCCTATCGAATAAGGGTCTGCAACATAACCTCTGGGAAATAGGGTCAATTACTGGGTGTGATGAACTACTCCTTTATGACTGATATTCAAAGATTCTTCAGTCATAAACCATAGTAATAATTAATAACCCTGTGTTTTGGTTGAAAATTGATGGATAAGTTATTTGGTTTACTAAAACTGATCAGTTAGCCTCAGATCCAGTGATTAAAATATAGCTTATGTAGCAGTTAACTGAGTTTTGTTGTTTCATTGTCAATAATGTGCAGTCTCAGTGTATTTTATACTTTATGCTGCCCAATCAGGTCCCACTGTATGAGCTGCCATCAACATAATCACATAATAATTATCATTGTTACATGGAATGATAGAGCACCTTTAGCCATATCAATAGTTAACAGTCTGGTGTTTAGGTGAGAAATAGCTAGGTAAAAAGAGACAAGTTGGCATGCTTCCAAGTAATCATTATAACAATGCTTAATATTGTACACTGCTGATAGCAGTTGATATTAGTATTATATAACTAATTATTAGTTTATAGTTGTACATCGTTGTATGGCAGCGCTGTTATATTGACTGAACTCTGAGTGATTTTGTCTTATAATATAATTGTTTTTCAATGCTCTCGTATCGCTCTGAAAAAATGTATTAATAAAAATGACTTTAATATTACCTACAGAGGAATGTAAAAATGGTGATAAAACTGGAATCATGAATTCTATGAGCTAATATAGTTTCTTTCAAGTGCAATATTTCTGTGTAAAATATTTAATAACTGTTGTTACTCACATGTACACTCTATATTCTACAGGTGAGAGAAGAGATATTGAGTTAGAAGTTATCTCCTCTCATGATATTATCGTTGAAAAACAAAAAGTTCCACCTGTTCAACTCCCCAAGTCCCTCACCAGACTGTCCAGCATACAACTGCCATCCCATCCCCTCTCCATCTGCCACTATAAGGGTAACACTTATATTGGACTACATGATTTCACAGTCAGCAGAGTAGACATTCATAATAACATCACCATAAAGTTCATCTGCACCTCCAGTTCAGTAGAGTCTATCACTTGCTACAATGACAGGGTCTACTTTCTGTCCCTTACTGGTCCTCGTGCAGTCAGTGTCTACAGCATGGAAGGGGAACTCATCACCAGCTGGAAGCATCCTGATCATGACTACTGCTCTGACATGCTGGTGATTATTAAAGACAAGGTTCTTATCGCTGACCCACCCAACAGCAGGATCACTACCTACTCCTTAGATGGTCAGGTTCTACATCATATTCCCTGTCCTCCTCTCACTGATAGCAGCTGGGTCACCATGTGCGCCCCTGATAACTCATCTCTCATCTTAACATCCTTCAGCCATTCCAAAGTATTTAAAATAGACACGGCCACCCATGAAGTCCTGTGGACTCTCACTGGAGTGAAGAGACCTCAGGGGCTAGTCAGCTATGGAGAATATGTTCTACTGGCTACACTCAACAACAAGACTATCTACATTATTAATTCTACTACAGGTTAGTTATTAGCATGCTGCAGGGTTATTATTGTATGTATTGCTATTATGCAGGAATACATTATAGTTAAATTGTGTAAATGGTTATAAGGAAGCATGCCAATTATTTGTACAGTTTAAATTTGACTAGCAAAATTGGTTGATAGACTGAGTTCTCGCAAAAGGTAGTCTGAGTTCACATTGTAGGTAAATTTGAACAGAACTTTTAAAAAATTATTGAACGGCTCATAACATGAAACTGAAATTTTACAGAATTTGTCATACAGTAATACTTCAACTTACGAGTGCTCCAACGTATGAGAAATTTGAGATACGAGCCAGCTTCAAGCAAGTTTTAGCACTAACATACGAGCCATGTTTGAGATACGAGCACTTGAGTCAGTTGCCAAGCATGCCGGAGGTGTTTTATGAGAACAGCATCACTCTGTATTTTTCAACTTCTCAGGTTATACTGTTGTACCGTGTTTTTGTGCACGATTTTCTGTGCAGAATTATGTGAATTAAAAGTACTGTACGTAGACCGAAAGTTTGTCAGTAAAATGAACGATATTACAAAGAAAAAGCAAATGATAACAGTCGAAATTAAACGGAAAAATATTGAAAAATATGCGAAATGTGTATGCGTGATTCAGCTATCTCGGCAATATGACAGAAATACATTCATAATTATCAAACAGAAGGATTATATTCAGGGCATTTAGTTCGCAAAAGGACTAACCATAGTTTCTAAACGGTGCAGCGATCTTCACGACCGCTGATGGCATTGGACAAACAATTGGCCGGTGACAGCGTAACTGAAACGATGCTATGTGAAAAGGCCGGCGCTATCTATCCAAACTCTAGACATTCGGACAAGTTGGCTAGTTATCATGCGTTAACCATTTGTGGCGACACCTGTGTTCGTCCTAATCGCAACATGTTGCAAGGGCGACAAAGGCAAACGTCCTTAGATAGGTTTATCTTAAAACGGCCGGCTAGTCGTGAAAGCGAAAAAAAAGGAAAAATTTCTCGCTAACCAGCGAGAAATTTCAAACTATGAACGCCGAAGAAATTTTAATTACGTTTAGTTGAAAATGAAAGTTTGCTTTTAGGCTTGCTTCTGAGTTTGTCTTTTAACACTTTGATAAAATCCAAATTTATCAAGGACAACTGTTGTAACGAAGGATAACTTATATCTCCTTCCCTGGCAAATGCGAGTGTTAACTGCTATTGTATGTATTTAATTTTACATTTTAATTAATCACATTTCCTTGCATTATTTTTAATGAAAAATAAGATGAAAACTACTAAAGCAGTGTGTTATATTAACAACAATATAAAGTGTGTATCAGTACTTTATCATTATGTAAGATAGCAGAGATGAATTTTATTTTACTGTAGAAATCCTGTACTCTGTTCTTCCTAATCAAGTACTTCTGGGTGCACTTGTAGGTGTACTGTGTGTTATAAAATAGCATTCCCGGCTCTTATCACACCTGAGATAAATATAGAAATGCTCGTACCATTCTAGGGGAGGACTTGCTGCCCTGCCCTTCTGTCATTCCATGGCACAGTGGTTATTATCGGTTTATTAGAGAGCCAAGTATCTACAACTTAGAAATTTTCCATAACATTTTGTGTCGGCTTTGGTGATGCTTCCATGTTTATTTTATGTTTCTATCAGGAAGAGCTGCCTGGCAGCAGTGTCCATGTAGAGCTAATATTTATATGTGGAAGTCTGACTGTGTATTTATTATTATATATTGTAGGGAATATAGTCTCTCAGATGGCACATGATGATATAGGTGGAGGTAGTAAGTACTCCTTGGAGGTGTCAGGTTCCACCCTAATCATACCTAAATATAGCAGCGATGAGGTCATCTTCTACAAGATGAACTACTAATACCAGAGACTACAGTCAATGTCACGAGAATAAGGGACGTTGTGTCAAGGCATGTCGAGAGACATTATTACATATGACTAGCAGTTGAGTCTCTATTTGAGACTGAGTGACACAAGACATAATTACTATGAAAAGACAAGTAACAGAGTTGACATGAAACTCAAGTTCTCATGGTCTTAAGTTTAGCGTGTCTCTCTGAGTCATCCACTTATGTCACTCGTATCGCTCCCTCGCAACGCAGCCAACATTCGTAGAGATCCAGCTTTCTCCACTGAACTGCCATCTTCTACCGAGAAATACTGCGCTCGAGAGCACCTTGAGGAGACGCCAACTGGAAGAAAAGACAGATATTAGAAGAGAAAAACTAATTCAACCTATAATGTTAGTTTAGTTTTTAGGCCTTCCTTAGATTTTGCTTTAGAAATATTTTATCTATAAATAATGTCAATGGATTAGGTTGCCAGGTGTTGACTGTAGCTTTTCTAAGCCATGTTGCTGTTTTAATAAAAGCTCTTTATAATGACCCTTGAAAGGAGCCTATGCTGGCACTCTGCCAGATCAACAATAGGACTAGTTGCATGCATTATCATGGTTCGAATTTGGCTTGAGATGGAAAAGAGAGCTTTGCCATGAGCTATATTGTTATCATTGGCCCTTTATTTTTACAATGAAATTCAGAATCATAGTTTTAATAAATAAACAATAAAACCAGTTAAGTTATTGCCAGGGCCATACACGTACTAATATAATAATTGCAAAACAATTAGGATAATCGTGTCTGGAATATTAGGACTTGTCTTCCTTGACATACAACCTATTTATTTTTTTAGTGTTGATCATTTTCAATGAGAATGTTCTCATTTGTAATGAAGCAAAATGTGTATATGCAAGCTTTTAAAAACTATTTGAAAGTTTTTTAATCAAGGGTGTTTTGTCTTTTCGTTTCAATGAGGTATCACACTTGAAATTTCAACAATTCCAAAAGTATATTATCGGCCTTGCTTCTTAGTCGTGCAACTGCCTGAGGAAGTACAACCTCACTTCTCTATCTGGCCCGATGGTTGGAACTGCGATGGTTGGAACTGCGCACGGAGGACCAATAGCCTGGTTCCTATTCATGCAACAATCACATGTTACAGTGCTATCAGGGGTGCTAAGCCAAACTATGAGCAGGTTATATCTGCTGATCACTGCAAGAGTGCAACTTTTGCAAAATATGCAAGAAAAATTTAGCCAATTTGCGATGTGCAAGAGTGGATCATGCTTAAAGCAGCATGTGGAATGAAACCTTTATGAAGGAATGCTAAATATTTTAATAGATAAATGGGGGTCCTACCACACAATGTTGTCGTCAAAATAGTCACTTTTAAAATCACTGTCGTCACCCTTTTGAAGTTGGTAACCAAAACAGCCTCTTTCTTCACAGTCGTTATTTTAAAACAAATATCCATTCTGGTGGCACTGGGTTGTGTTAAAAACCTGAAACTTGCTCAACTTCTGCTAACCAAAAGCATGGCTCAACCAGCAACCTCCACAAACTTATTAGTAATGTTTGGGTGCATTGCTGATTACTCCGCGAAGAGTGACAACAGTCTTAGGTTTTTAGGGCTACATTTCTTGTACTGAAAATAGACCGAGATGGTCTTTAATAATCACTGTCAGTCACAGACTTGGAAACGGATTTGCTGTTAGTGTTGTGGCATTTCATTGCTGTTTACCTTAATTACCTGGCAGTCTATAACTGCTGAGCCAGATGTTTCAAACCAAAACTAGTGAAGTTTTTGTTTGATTGTGTTGATTTATGGACAAATAATAAGTTAGTAAAGGTACATCCACATGTAACACATTTTTCGTTGGTTCTGACCGAAATCACGAAATGAACGAAATACACAGAATTATTCTGTGCTAGAATCGTGCTAGCGAGCACGATTCTAGCAGCTTTTGCATTTAATATAGTCAAATACACGTAAAATGACACCCAATAAAAGTATAATTGCAATTCCACATAGTACACACGATGAAACTGCTTAGATTGTGCTTTTGTAGGTTTTATCGTTTGGACACTATGGCTACAAGTCGTTTATTTTTAACAATAATTTTTTTTCTTTTAACAGCAAAAGTATTGTGGTAGAAAATGTTGCCATCTTTAGCGGAATAAAGTCGATTGCATCGTATTTACTATGGTGAATTGCAATGATACTCTTCTTGCGTGTCACATTATGTTTTCGGACTAAATCAAATTTAAAAATTTTGCTTGATTCGTGCTCGCTAACCAACAATAGCGCAACTTAAACAGTTACATCGTGTGTGTTATGTTGAATTGCTCTCGTGCTTTTATTGTGTGTCGCTGTACGAGTCTTGGATTATACTCATTGCTAATGCTTCTAGAATCGGGCTTGCTAATAATGTTGTTTAGTCTGCTAAAAGCGTTTCGTCAACGAATTAGATGGGCATGCACAGCTCAAATAATTCTGTGAATTTCGACAGAATGATTCTTTTTTTCGTGATTTTGGCCCGAACTCAAAATAAACGAAAAATTTGTTGCGTGTAATCGTACCTTTAGTAATCCTATTTATGCAATCACCGTAACCTACATTGATAAATGGTCGTCTCGTCCGTCAGTTTTCAAATATCCCTGTCGTCGGGTCGTCAGAATCGTAACAAAACATGGGAGGACCCCCATAAATGTCTGCATTGCTAATAAAACAGCATTATTACCAATGCAGTTTTATGTGAAGAGAAGCTGCCAAAGTTTAGTGTCACAAGTGTTTTGCTGCACAAGATTGCCACCAGGGTCTCACAGCCAACATGGAAACCAGGCTGTAGGCAGCCGCAGTTTAGAATTTCAGTTGTTGTCTCAAAGGTTTCAAAGAATGTTGATTGGCCTCGGTTGTGTGAAGGCCGTAACATAATTTTGAGATTTTTTGCTCAGTTTCTACATTATATCCAGGATAATAATTGAACTACTTTGATTTTTTTAAATATGAAGAAACAAACGTTTAAAATACTATTCATTTACTGAAAGGTTATCTGAGTTGCTTAACAAGCCTTTTCAATATGTACCAGGATATTTCATATATTTAAAATATAAGGTTGTTTGTTTGAAGTCTTTTTGTCACCGGCTTCTGAAAACCACTCCTGAAGGCTACAAATAAAATTAATCAAGATTGCTTAAACCCTCCGGGGCCCTAATGTGTTATCACTCAGGTGAAAAATGTTGTTGCTGGTTCTGATTTGTTTACAGGGTCAGAAAAGATATTCTATTCAGTTTATTTTTAATTTTAACTTTTTAATAGCTTTATAAAATTTGTCAAATTTAACACGTTTAATTTCACTAAAGAGGATTCAATTCAGAATATTTTAATAATATAAAAGCCAACATAGAATGTAACAAACCCAATATAATACTTATCAAAGCAGAATTGACAAAATTTTTGAAATAAAATTATTTAAAAAAGCTACAAATGATTGTCAAAGTCACATGAAATTGATTGAAGCAGTTTCTTTCCTTGTTTAGACATGAACGAACATCGTATTTTTCACACTGAATATTGCTTTACCCTTCAGTACACAGGTTGCACCGTTTACTTTTCTCAGCCATAATGGGCCAGTGTTGATAGCTGTCCTGCTTTACGTCTTTGCATGGTGCTATCTTGGCACACTTACATGAAACTGCTACAGCTGGCTCGTCATCTGCTGCACTTCCAGTAGTAGAAGGCCACCCTCTACATCTCTGTCCAGCGTCCACTTTGATGAGACTGCTTGCAAAGATTGATGGTAAACGACGTCTGCTCATAACTTCTTTTGGTGGTATTGCCAGTAAATGGGAATCACAGTAGTAGAATAGCCAGACATTGATGATAGCAACTGTTACAAAATCGAGAAGATGTATGTGTACCATCTCCGTGATCTCATGGAAAATCTATGTCTTCCCAAAAATTTCAAGCTAATCCACACCTCCCATATAAGTATTGTAGTTATTTTATTATTGATGGCATTGGTACCTGCACGTGTTCTTTTTTTCTTTTCCCACTGCATTGCTTCAGTAAGTGGCATGATTCCAGTCTCAGTAGAAATCATAGAAACAACCTGGTTGTCAAACCAGCGTACTGCCACTATGTTGTGAGTATTTTCTACTCTGTGATCCTACGATCATCGCCCAGTTTTCTTCAATTTTTTTCTCATCTGAAAATGAGCAGTTTGGCAGCCTGTTTTGGTGTACAGTCACTGTATACTGTATACCCCTCTCCTTTAACTTGAATAGCAGCAGAACACTAGTAAAAAGGTTGTCAGCATATATTTTGTAGTTCTTGTTTCCTGGCAATGTTGAAGCTAGTTTTAGTACTGCATCCGCTCCTGTCCCAGCTCACTCCGTGTTCCATCTCCACCCTGATAAACATCAAAATCATGGAGGAAGCCATCAGCGCCGGCTCTGCACCAAACTTTAAAGCCCCATGGATGGAGCTTCCCTTTTATGTACTGCCTGATGGGACTTACTTTACCTTTATAAGGCACCATAGATTCGTCATTGGAGCAGTGCTTAGGTGGAGCTACTGCTAAACAGTTTTGAAACAACTGTTCCAGCCAAGGACATATTTTCCAAGTATTGTCTTTTTTTCTTCATATTTTACAGTCAAGTCATTAACAAAGTGGAGGGAGTAGAGTAGGGAGGTGAAACAATTACGACTCATAACTCCGCTGACTGGCTGGTAGAAAGATTCGGCTTCCCAATACTGTCTTATACTGGTCATTTTCACTAGCCCCATGTGAAAATACATGCCTAAAACTTATCCAACTCTTTTTTATTAGTGTTAACAGATTTACCGGTCATCTGTACACTGTAAAGATTTATATTCTCTGCTATATTGTCTAGCATATCATCCGTCACAAACTTTTAAAAATAGCATAGCAGCGATTCCACGTTGGCAGTAGGGGGAAGCTCAAGAGATGCATCGGTATAATTACTGTCATCAGGAACAAAATCTTTCTTTTTCCATTTAAATCCTGGTTCTTTCCGCTTTGTTGAGCCAGCAGTGCAAGCAATCGCTTGAAATGGCGTCAATTGCACTAATGAGATGCTATCCTCATTGTCAGAGTCATCCGAATCAACCGTGACTGCTACTAAATCCAAATCTACATGTACCTCATCATCGCTTTCACCGTAGTCTTCACCAAAATCGCTTTTATCGCCATTTACCAAATCTAAGACATTTTGCACTCTGAGGCTTTTGCTCGCTCCATGTTACAGCCTACAACATGGTAGTAAACAAATAGGCATTAGCACTTGTTAAGATAAAAAAAATTGAAGGTATTATCCTGCAATCTGAATACTGCAAAAATGGATTGTCAGTCGGGCATTATATAGTAGTTGCTGACCTCATCGATGGAATAACACAGTCATAATGAGTTATCACTCTGCTTGTCCTGCAGAAAAAACAAATCCCCTTTTGCATGGGGAATCCCCTCCAACAGTTCTTTTCCACAGTAAAAAATTCAGCAGCTCTGAGTGAGTCAGGTGCAGCAATGGCAAGTACAGCAAAAATTATATAAAAGCAAATTAAATAGTATAATAGCATAATTGTAATAACTGGACAAAGTTACGTTTCTTCCAATTTACATAAATTTCTAAAATTTTAAATTGTTAAAGAAACATATGAAAATTCACGTTACGATCATTAACATCTTGGGAAACTGTGATGTAGGGAAATAAACATTATTCTTCTTGTACTGGTCGTTAAAAGTTGAGGTACATAGGTGAAAGTGGCCTTATGCTAAAGGACAACGTTGCCCGCCCATGATCTAGTACATACTCACAGTGCATACTCATTATGGTTTAAACCAGTAAAATGAATTTCAAAAACAAACTAGTCGGCGGCCATTAATTATTACTAGTAAAGTATTATTACTACACTTTTAAAAGAAAATCTTGTTTATAATTCCATAACAATGGCATTCAATTGAGACCCATTGTGCTATTTATTACACACAAGAAAACTGAGTTGAATAACTGCGTTGATCAAATATTTGCCACCAAATTTAGGCAATAATGTAAAAAATGAATGTTTTATAATGTTTGTAATGTTTTGTAATTTTATAAAAAATTAAATTTTAACAACTTTGTAACCTTCCAAAAGTTGACAGATACAAAGCTATTTTACACCGTGCAAGCCATGCTGTTTGAAGCCAAGTGGAAATAGACAGGAAACCACAATTAGCAACCAACAAATCAAAATTTTTGGACTTTGTGGTGAAGATAATACATAGGGCTTTAAGAAATAATAAAGAATTAGCACTTTGGTGCATATTAAAGCAATTTATGGCTTCAACAAGTTTGATGTGTTAAATTTAACGCAAGGGGCCCTGCAGGGTTAATAAACTACTCAGAGATGTTCACATATTAATTATGATTAATCAATGTGCATAAATAAATTTAGATAAAAAAATAAAAAATAAAAAAACAAATTTCTAGTTTACACCAATATATGTGTTCACTGACAGCCATAATTGCTCAAGGCCATATTAGTCAGCTAAAACTTGTGAGTCAGCGGGAGTGTCATTCTATGGAGGGGTATGACAACTATTATCATCAGCAGAATGTACTGTAGCCTTTATCACTCCTCAAGAGGGTAACCTGAGATACCCGAGTGAGCTAGGATGCGTGAGTTAGCAAATATTTTATTAATTTCATCACATCAGCTATTTACTCACATCAGACAATTCAATCAACAAAAATCAGATTTTGAGTAGAAACTTATTAAATTGATATAACAATCAATAGCTCTGTAATCTATAATATTAAAACAATTAAAAGTAGCAATATAATTTAAATCATTAGTTGTCAAAGTTAAAAACTTGTCATAAACGTTTCCATTTTTGTCTTAATACTATGCAATCATGTTGAGCCTCTCATCAACTTGTATATAAAATTGTCGTCTCGCAAGGTGCCTTTGGTCAGAATAAACCTAAATCAAATCAACTCATTTTTAATTTCATAAAATAATTTCCATTTTGTTGTCAAGCCACCAAATATTGACGAAGGTCCATATTTAAACCGAGTCCCAAAATTATTAATATGTTAGTATCTCTTTGGCATCTTTGATTATTTCTAATTACATAAACCAATGAAAGTTGAGACACTAACAAAATGGCAACATCAACAACCTTCTACAGCATATAAATTACATATTTTTCTATCATATAATTCAATACATCATACTCTTGGCTTTCGAATGGGCCATTGCTTGAGATGGTGAGACAGACATTGGTAGGTATTTATAAGATTCCCTCAAAACTCTACTGCAAAAATGTTGAATAGTATAGGCTCGAAAATTGTTTTGTCACATATTTCATATTTGGGGTTGCGTGCCCTTAATGCTCATTCTATGGTTTACCGCTTAAATTTATCAAATACGATAATGACACTAGTGGCAGGCCAAGGTAGGACAACTCCAGAAAACCAATGGATATGGCAAAGGAATCAGTGTCATAACATATGACACTTCATGAACATATTATTTTTATGATAAATACCTCAGACTCGAAGCACCATACTATGTTTCCCCGATGATCTTACGCACTAGCCCCTCTCTTTTTATTGTGATATAAAGGCACGACTGATATTAACTAATTTCAAGCATTGTGTGATCTCGCGAAAGTGCGATTGACATATAGTCGTAAGGCCACGCAACCGCAGGTCGCCAATTAATTTATCGGATTTCATTACCTTTATCAACGGCAGTTTATTTGTTGAAGCATAATTAACTAACCCAGGACATGTGTTTGTATTGGTCGGCCATTTGCATGATCCCCAGGCATTGTTGGTTATCTAGAATCTTAGTTTATTGTTAGCGCTCTCTGGATATAAAAGCACCGATTATCACAGAAAGGCGCAGCCTCAATGGCAGCGAAAGGAATCGGCTACCTAAGGCTAAATGATAATTATGACACCACATTGTGGGAACCGCAACCAAGGGTTTTTTTATTGCTGGACATCCTTTTGACCCCATGTGTTTCATTGCTCTATTATTTTTTCTGTATTAAATATAGGCTCATTCGTGAGCAAAGACTCTGATGAACTGGTATATATAATGAAAGGTTTATAATTTATGTGCTTTAAGCTTGATTAAGCGACTCTCTTTGTGTCAATAACAGTGTCACTTCTCCTGTTTGACAGAAATAATCTACCAGTAGCATGGGTTTCCTACACTTGCACATATTCAGTCACATGTGTACATGATGGAAATTTTGTGAATCGCCTAGAAGCTTATAAATATCTACGCACATTTTCAGAGTATAGAGATCAGCTGGAAAGTGAGTTTATAATAGTTGGTGTGCACAAACTGACAGATTAACACTCTCAGTCTTTCCTACTAATAAACTTTCAACTTAAAACCTTTACGATTAGCATTGACACATTCCAACTTTTTATATGCTTTAAAAATCTAAAAATTTTGACGGTTAAATGTAGGGTACATTTTTTATCCCTACAAGTAAATATGGAAACAGGAGAACATGCACTAGAGGTTGGATCGTTAAGTTTAATATTTTGATATGAAGTTGGAGCTGTTGGCACTCAGGCTGAACTTATGACTGAGGTCATAGCAGCAAAAATAAGCTCTCAAAAGTGTCAGTTTTTACGTATAAATATAATTAGCCTCCTTATCAGTGTAAATACCAAAAATACAGTGCCTTTAAATAGTGCAGTAACTGGATAAAGCAAACAGTAAAAGGAAACACTCACTATGTGAGCGATGTTGTAGTTGTCTCAAGAACAAAGGCTAGTCCAGTTTTTTTGTTTTGTATGCCAGAAGTAAGTTTGGAGAGATCTTGGAATGGATTAGGTAAATTACAAATATTTTACTGTTCTTATAACATAAAACGCTCAAGGCGCAAGCAATCCTTGAACAGATTATTTACGCTGCAGGAGCGTGTATTGTCTCTCATCAGATTATTGGAAGACAAATCTAACCCTTTTAAAAGTCAAGCAAATATCGCTTGTATTTTTTCCTTTCTTTCGAGCAGAGCGACATTAACTCTTTTGGACGCAATAGATTTGTCAACTTACTTCTAACTTGTCATGCTTTTTAATTAAATATGCACTGGGAATCTGGGAAATATCTCGACCAGTTGATATCTATTGCTTACAATTAACTTGTAATGATATTATGGCATGTGCCGTGAAATTTGTTGAAACTTTCATCTTTTTATTTAAATATATTCAAGCATATTTTTATTTTGTAACTTTATTTAACAATTTGGCATAAAAGTTCATTTCCCTCATTGAAATGTTTGTTACAGTTTGAAGCAAAAGCTGGCTTGTTGTGTGCAATAAAAGATTAGTTATGTGCTTTGATCGACTGTAAGCTGAGTTAAGATAGATGCCGTCAAATTATAGTATGCTATAAATCTGAACATTAATAAAGTATATTATAATTTATTAAATGCTACAAATATATAATATATTCCAGAACAAGGGGCATAATTGAATCATAATTCTATTACATGCATAAAAATTAACGTTCCTCAAACAAAAATAGAAGTATCATTTTCTCGGCCAGTTACGTTCTGATCGTTGCTTTCGATGAAATGAACATTTTTTAGCTGCCCAATACTGCCGCAGTAGTCCTGCACCCAATCCAGCGCAGTTGTCTAACTTCTGCACTCTTGAAATTGTTAATATTAAAAAAGTCTGAACAATTTTTTTAGCAGAGCAAAACTTTTGCATGTTGCATTTTATCAACATGCGCACACAGCACAACTTTTAGCCTAAAAAAGGGAATCATACGCCATTGTGAATATAAACTGTTTTTAAATATGTCAAAGTAAACAAGGAACTGTTACTAGCTTGGCATAGTTAATAATTATGTATTTTGTGTTGCTTTAACATTTTAACAAAGAAACTGAAATGCTTTAAAGTTGGAAAATAGACTTTGATATGAACGGAACAATGAAAAGAATTAATAGTTATTGTTGGAACCGAGTCATTACTAATATGATTTTGTAGACACTTTTTCTATTGCACACTTGATTTTATTGTTTTTTAAATATCAAGGAATGACAATGTGGTGGTCGAATGGATGAAGCATTTAATCATAAGTTTTACAGTAAGTGGATGAAAAGTCTAGATAATGGAACACCTGTAAAAAGGAGACCTGATAGAGACCGACACACCATTTTCTCGGCTAAAGTCTTGGAACCTATAGAAACAGGAAATGAATGAGAAAGCAAGTCATTATGATGTAGAGTGGACCCCATGATATGAGATTTGGACAGTATCCCCTATTCATACACTCTCTAGAGCCAGTGAAACTCAGTACACAACAAATTCTTCATGTGCATCTTGTAGAGCTGAAGCTGGCATCTGGTTGACTCTGTGCCTTGATGTTTGCTGAAACAGAAACTTGTGTGGATTGGGTCAGCTCCAATTGTTTGCTTTATTGGCAGCTAGCCAATCTATGTTAAGATGGTGACCTTGTCATTTTATTAGCTTCTATTAAGAGTTGTCACAACATGCTTGAGTTATATATTATATAATTCTCATATTATTTTCAATCTAGCTGAAAGTTTTGCGATCAGTGGAATTACTGAATATCAACACTTGCAATAATTCAGAATTTCAGAAATTCAGTAGCATCAACTGTGGTCTCAGATATTTATATCTATATTTACTAGCCAAATTCCCGGACACTGCACTGGTATTAAAAACTAGCTTGCAAACAGGTGCAGGCAATGTAGTTGCAAGCCACTGGTCATTACCCTGGCACATTGCCAAAGACTAATTTGAGTATGTTACTATTCGTATTACTAAACTTACCAATGTGAGCCAAGAAAACAAGGTTTAGTATTATTGAGTAACACATAATGCTATGCCTATAGCCCGGTTCCCATATACGCCGCAAAGCACCGGCGACAGCACCGCAGGCTATTGCGGTAAAATGGGAACCTACCCGCCGCGGATCGCAGTGCACCGCCGGTGGATGCCAGCGGTCAACGCGAGAGTTTGCGCATGTTCAAATTTTGCAAACGGCCGCAGGCAAAACATTCCCGAAATGCACTGTACGGGTAAAGGTCACCATTATTGGAACGGCATACAGATCGAAAATTTTATTTGATTGCGCAATTATATTTACGATATTATTAACGATGTGGCTTTATGTGAGCATATCCCGTAGAGCATAGCGTCGCAAGCATTTTACTGCGTATGTTATCGCCGGAGTCACGCAATCGATATGGGAACCAGCCTTATCTTAACTGACATTACAGCTCGTATTGCCTCAAAGTTCAATGCATCTCGCATAGCTTAGTTGGTAAGATATTTATCTGTTGAAGGGAAGGCTGTGAGATAAAATCTAGCTAAACACATATTTCATCATTATATCTTTAGAGCTACAGCTGAACAAACTGACACACTCACACACACACACACACCCATATGCACACGCACGCACGCACACACGCATGCACACACACACTTACTACATGCACACCCACAATCACAACATCACATTCATGTAACATATAAAAACTAGCGGAATAGAAAGCATTGCATGGGTCTAATAAATCAGCTTATAAACAGTGACAGGTAATGTAGTTGTCTTCCATTTGCCATTAGTCTGGTCCCTAGCCAATGGCTAAGTGGAGCAAGTACTAATAAGAGCTGTAAGAGCAAGCATTAAATGACGTTGTGCCAGGCAGAGAGGTAAGTGAATTTTTACCCAAATTGCAACATAACTCGGCTGAAAAATCATTCAATGTTGCTTGGCTTAATTGGGTCGAAAATGGCTTGGAAAACAGAAGATTCTAAGATCAAATCCAGGATGAAATTGATATTTCAATCGTAAACCTTAATAACTATACATGGACTAAGCGAATCACACACACATAAACATACACACAGACTTTGAAGATTGTATATATATATATATATAAAGACAATGGTCATTTTCATTTTAGCAACACTTTGAATGCTTGATAGATATTGTCTCCTGGTACACGATCAAAGTGAAGACATCAAGACTATCTACTTGTTACTTCCAGATCTCAGGTATTAACTTTGCAGTGAACGAAAAATACAGTCACCTGTTTTGGCTATTCCCGTATGAAACATTTTTATGCTTTGAACAAATCTTTTTAGTTAGAAAAGTTGGTGTGGCTGACAAGCCTTATTGAAAATGTTTTGAATAAAATGACATTCCAGACATTTTATAGAGACAACAATTCAAATCTTATGAGTTCACACTTGTCCATCTAGTCAAATTAAAGTTAGCATGGGAAATTTTAGCTGCTTCATAAAAGCATTTCTTCTTAAAAACCTAGTTTAATGTACAAACAAAACTTGCAATTGTTTTCAGGTTTACATTAGATACCCTACATGATGAATATACTTGCGGAGTTATATTTTGTGAAAATTGTCTTTTCATGCATATTCGCAGATGAATTTCTTCGCTGCTGAAAACTGCCACTCTCTATAGGAAAAGTTAACTCTATTGCTGCTAGTAATAGAGTTATTCCTACGCATGCGCACACCGCTTGTTCCGGTTTAAGTTTAGCTTACAACTGCGAGGTGGTCAAGCTAAGCCACGTTAAACAATTTTTGCTGCGTCCAGAGGTTTTCACAAATAGTCATCGCTTTGGAGGCCTTTGATAAGCCAACAATTTGTGATAAGTAATGAGTTTTTTCAAAACTATTTACTAAATTAGTTGAATTTTACTTTGGTTCTTCGGTAAAACGCATTATTTATTTTTTCCATCCCTACCGCTTCATTATGTGTTTTAATGTGAGAGAGAAATTTTTCATCATACACGCAAGCACAAT
Source organism: Watersipora subatra (assembly GCF_963576615.1). Lineage (NCBI taxonomy): Eukaryota > Metazoa > Bryozoa > Gymnolaemata > Cheilostomatida > Watersiporidae > Watersipora > Watersipora subatra. Next base: position 25,197,104 of record NC_088712.1, on the reverse strand, counting down.
ACTGCAAGGGTGGTATATGTCATACTTAGAAGATCACGAATCATTCAGGCAAATCTGGAAATTGAGGTGGAAGTGACCGCAGCTACTTACGAGAAGAATAAATCTGTTTTAAAAGATTAACAAAAACGCCTTTACGAGCACAAATTTTTGGCCAACCGGCAGAACTTTGCAATAGTAAGCCAGGAGGAGAGTTCTGATGATAACTTCCTTACCAGTCATGTAGTAGCGGGAGAATTGCCTTTAATATCTACCCAAGACAGTGACAATAATATATAGCTACTATTACCAAAATAACTAGTCAGAGAGCACCATTACACGCTAGTATTCACTTATCAAGAGTATCAGTTTAATTTTATTGCTCTAGACAACCGCCATATAGACTAAACTGCTTATATTTACTCCATTCATCGTTTGTAAAATTTTATTTGTAGTCAAAATATTTTATTTGTACACTCAAGTTTGCAATAAATTATAATATATCTATACATGAAATAAAATATATAATTTAATCATGTTTGCTGCAGCGATATCAAGAAATTGTTGTCGATGAAGGGGTCTAGGATGACTGGTTGCTTCTCAGCCAATATTCCTGCCTTGATGAATATTACTACTTGTCTCTAGTTTTCGTAATCGGAATAGGTTGCTTTATTCTTAATCTGCAGTAAACACAAAAAAGAACAAATATTAGCAAGTGTTAAGGAAGTACAAAAAACAATAGCTGAAGTATTCAATGAAAGCGATCAGTTTTTAAGCAAAAGAATTAACTAATGCAGTTAATAATTGAAAAACGTATCTGCACTGCAAATCAACTACATACCATAATGTCCAGATCAGAATCATTATCATTCTCAACTACGATATTAGAGATTGATGGAGTTGATTTCAATATCAAAAGACTGTATGAGAGATTTTTGCGATGACGAAGCCATGCTGAATAATTTGTGAAAACTTTGAATAATGTTGTAAAGAAGTTCAATGCAATGGCTATAAAACTTGAAGCCCGGCTATGACTTTAAAGAAGTTTTGGAACTCGGCTACGTTTAGTACTTCTGTCTAGTGGCTATTTTGGCAATGACGCCTTTCTGCATATCTTGTGACAGCCTTGAATAATTTTTTAAAAAAATGTGATGCTTTGGCAATGGTGTTAGCTCAAAGCCCAGGCAATAATTTTAAAAATGCTTTGGAACTCAACTACGTTTAGTATTTATATCAAAAACTAACCTAGCAGCTAGTTTTTAATTTGTTGCAGTAGTTATTCTCCCTTGTGATTAAAAATAGAACTAATTATTCACGGACTTCAATAATTCGCAGAATTGACGGTTCGCGAAATCGCGAGTTTTTATAACCAACAAATATTTTCATCCTGTAGGGTATATTACACAAAAGAAAATTATATATTACTTAGTTTTATGAAGGCTAAACCTGCTGTAGGATTTGAAATTCTCTATGGAAACATGTGACACAACATCAGTAAAATAACCATTAGAAAATATGATACGTGATAAGCATTTATGTAGTATGATGTGTATCAACAGACTTGGAGTTATCTTCTAAACCTGCAGTTACAGTGGAATGCTATCAAAACAGTAATAATTCTATCGATTACCTGAGAATTGACACAGAGAACTTAGCAAACACCAAACCATTTTCCTATAAGGCAATTATTTCATCATCATAGCGTAGTGTTTAGTCATCACTAAATTATTCATAAAGATTTCAGGCTAAAGCTAGTACTGATGCCTATCTGCTTAGCGGCTGTTGATAGACCCCATCCGACTTGGCATTCTCTGTTAAAGATTAAAGCTACTGTAGTTCTCTTAAAACTGTCAGAGTTAGGCAACCAGAAAATGTTTAACCTGATTAAAAAGTCTGAGAAAACAGGCTATAAAAGTTTACAAATGGCAGTTTGAACTTTGATTGTCCGTGCAGAATCACTGTGAATGAAATGTTTAAGTCAGTGATAGGATTTGTTCTGAACCTTAAGTTTGATCTGATCAGTTGCTAGTTGGATTTACTGAATAGCAACTGCACAATCTAGTGATCCTAACACTGTTGCTAGCCCGTTTCTGGCAATGCTTCTAGCTTTGGGCATGATAATGAACTCATTTGCACAACCAAACAAATACCTCAGAAAAGTTGATTGAAATGACAACTCCAAAGTTTGAATAACCAATGTGTAACATAAAAAAGAAACTTGATTATGTAGTTGGTTATTATTACTGAACCCGACTTCACTAGAGAAACATGAAAACTTTGGTGCAAAACTTTGGTCTGTCGCAGCACCGAAAGCTTCTATGTGCATATTTATAGTAGTACCTGCACAGCTTGTCTATGTAATTGGTTAGTGACACCTATATAACTTTTCTACATAGTAAAAATGGCACCAACAAAACTTATCTATATTTGCTGGTGTCACCCACATACATGTAACATGTCAAATTAATTGCAAAGTGGCACTTGTGAAACCTGTCTGCGTATCTGATTAGTGACACCAGCCAAGCTCATCAGCCTCTTAACAGTGATGCCTGCAAAGCTTGTCTTTGTATCTCATTAGTGAGTGCAGCCGGTACAAAGTTTATTCCAATAGCTATACTCTGGCAGTCTAGTGCTCTGTGAAACAACTTCAAGTGTAAAAACTTCATGTAGAGTTGTTAAAAGATGCTGGTTGATGGTGGACTGGCACATGTGTTAGCAATCTGGTTTATAAAGCTGAAGGTGATGAGTTCAAATCTCTAGCCCTGGATTTTTTTCCAAACTTTCAACTGTGGCTTTTAAAGGATGGACACTGCTGTTATTATGATGAAGACTAACAATCTGGGAGTCTGGTGTGCCATGATATATCCTCAGGTGTAATAGCTTAAGGAACAAATATCCCATAACATGGCAAGGCTGTCGATTGTCATAGATGGTGGGGTGTTGGTCTACCAAGCCAGAAGCTGTGAGTTCAAATACTGTAGACAGTAATATTTTTCCTGAATTACCCAGTATGGTAACATATGGAAGAAAAATCTAAGATCTTACTTTGGCCACAACAGAATCAATAAATATATTCTTATAAATAATTGAAGATAATGAAAGATAATTGTAGAGAGGCAATCACAGCAGCGAGTACAAGTAGGCTTAACAAGATTTTGATAAACAGAAATACAATTAGTGGAGAATTTGTTTGATTGTCTAATGAGGTAATTTGTGGATAAAAATGGTATAATAAATCTAACACCACAATAATTAAAAATAGAACAAAAAAGTGCAAATAAATGGTTAGCCTGAATTACGGCTCACACAATAAATAATCAATTAAACGGAGTGACTATGTTAAAAAGACTGAAATGCATTCCAACAACATGAGTCACATGAATCATTACACACTTCACACCTGCGTCAACTTTGGCATACCTTGTGACTTTCATATTGTAAGTAACATTATACACAATTTAACAAAAGGGAAGTGACAAACATGTGTTAACAAGCTACTGATTGACACGAAGCATTGTGACTGTCTCACCTTTGACGCACTTCTCAAGGTCAAACATGCAGTTTTATTAACGAGTCAATAACCAAGTTCTGACAGAACACATTACAGGGTCTTGCCCACTGATAAACTCATAGAACCTCCCATACCCATATTGGTTAACATAATGATTAACAAGCGCTTCTTTGCCGAACACTGTGACATCATCATCAGTGGAATTTATCTGTTGATCAGCAGTAGCAGAGGTAGTGATGCAAATCAACAGACCATGTCAGAGTTTAGAGTTTCAACTTGCCCTGCCAGAGGATAGCCTATAAAGAAGTAAACACTGTAAATAACCAGATGCAACTACTTGAGCAGCAATTACTGTATCTCACACCAAAAGACAGCTTAAACCATAACTGCACCGAACCGCTTTTATCACCTTTTCTAGGTAAATCAAACACGCTGACTCCGATTTGTACTCAAAACAAAATAATGATTGGTCCATTAACTTTCAAAATCATGAAGGCTTTTTACAGCGTTTCAATATAGGTCTCGCAGACAACACAATCGACGCAGCAAGCTACGCCTATAAATTTGGGACGTTTTTAGGAACGGAAGTCGGTGATGTTTAGTTTGATCTAGAATTATAGAGATGGGTGTTTTAAAACCCATTATTCTCTAAATTCAGCCTTTAAAATAATCTCAGTCTTTTTCTAAAAGGTAGATACGATATTTACCATTGCTTGTAGCTTGTTTAATAAGCTGAAGGCCAAGAAAGATGAGGCCATAAAAGAGCAATTTTATCATAAGCTAGCGTTGTTATTGGGTCCAGTGTAAGCGAGATAATTAACACAACAAAATTAATGATATGGGCTAAAGGCTTATTCACACTATATCACCATATTATGGCATTGTCATTATTGAACCATGAATTGATGTCATTGACAAAACATTGCGGAAACGCCGAGAAAGTTTGCAGCTAACAAACTTTCCCAATGCTACGTCAAGCATCGATACCGCCTTTCAAATGTGAACCATTTTAGCGATGGTAATTCACGGTAGTGGATAACGTGATCTATTCATATACATTTATGATTGTCGCTGCGGGACTACATTTTGATTCCCACATGCTAAAACAAAGAGGTTCCTTCGCAAAAAATTAACAAGCTAAATGTCACCGAGTATTTCCTGATGCAAACGTGAATAGGTTTGTGATAGTGTGAACATGGTTATCATTGAGGATCGCTGAAGTGTTGTGGCATCAACACCAAACTCCTACGATGTAGTGTGAACCAGCCTTCAATAGCCACCGCCTTCTAAATGACATCGTTTTCGAGACAAAATGCAAAGTAATCTCAAAACTGTTTGCAATTTTTTTATCGAGGCAATAAATATGAAAAATAGTGTAACCCTAGTGACCAGCATAGTTAACTTGCTATTTGCAAAACTTTTACTCGGGATTGTGGCAGTTATGGTTTAAACTAATTGACTGTGAAAATCATGAGTACAGTTTATATATGATTTACTCCTGTGACTCAAAGAAAATATCAAAAGTTTGGTGTGAGGCTTATACATGGGGGCAGCATTTTCATGAAGATTTACGGTACCGAAAGAAGATTTACCTCAAGGATTTACACAATGATCTACCAAATGAGTTATTCTGATCACTTTTAAATGATTCCAATTGACATTAATGACTTCTGTATAAATTTACTCAAAAAGATATGTTTGTACATATATGAAGAGCTGTTTGTGTCAAGGAAGCCCTTTTTTGTTCATCAATCGAAAACCAATCATGAACGCCACCAGCATGCAATAAAAATTTACAAAGTTTAATGGAAATGGTAAAATTTACTATTTCATCCAATTACAGTCATGCCAGTTCTTTTTCTTACTAGTGATACCTGCAAAGCTTGTCTGTGTATCTCATTAGTGAGTGCCGCAGGTACATAGTTGACTTCAAGAGCTATACTCTGAAAGTCTAATGCTCTGTGAAACAACGTCAAGTGTAAAAACTTCATGTAGAGTTGTTAAAAGATGCTGGTTGATGGTGGACTGGCACATGTGTTAGCAATCTGGTTTATAAAGCTGAAGGTGATGAGTTCAAATCTCTAGCCCTGGATTTTTTTCCAAACTTTCAACTGTGGCTTTTAACCCTTTCTTGCATGAATATAACTGCCATTGAGCTAGAGGATAATAAGCAAGCAAAAACTGCACATTTACACACAAAATACACCAAACATTTATTATTTTACTTCCACCCCATCTTATACATATGTAAAAATTAATGTCCTCATATGAGGACGCCATGCAGTTATTAAACAATGCGCTCTGTCCTCATATGAGGACAAACAACAGTATGTTGGTAGCATTATAGGCTGTAGTCAGACAAAGTCACTTGGTATGATATGCTTCAAAGCATTCTGGACAGAGAGCTTTTTTGCAAATTATGCACAAGTATCTGGTTTTGCTGTGGCAGGTTGGAGCAACACATCGGCTTGCATATTTCATAGCTGACTTTTCTGGCCAATCTCCCGCATCAAGGTTGTATCTAAAGTGATTCAACCAGTGTTGTGAAAATTGTGAGCTTTTAAGTTGTAGGGTAGCAATATGCACATGTTGACTAAATAAACATTTTTACAAGTAAAAATTTTAAAATAAATGAGTAAACTATTACTATTACCAAAATTATTAGTAAACTCAAGACTATTCAGTAATTGAAAACTTCATAATGATCACTTTGCTTACCTCATCTCATCTGGTACCCTCGTTTTGATGTTTGTTAGACTAGGAGGTGTACATATGAGATTGATGGCCTCCCTTTTTTTAATTTGACATTGTCCAGCCTTGTGTGATTAGCGCTCGTGCCACAGAGCTGCGGAACTCAAGCAAATCAATGGTTTATCCATTCATGCCATCATTCAAGCCATCCCTTCACAATTGTGACATTTACAAAATGCAAAAACAGTTGTAAATACCAACGCTTGTGCTTCAGGCTGTGCATGTAGCATGAAATAAAAAAATATGTTAAATCTACTCATCCCGTATGTTTGTTATAGACTTCAATAGCATGAGGCCTGATTACATCTACATACTTCTTTGCCTTTTTGTCCCATCGCTGTACTACGCTGGTTGGTTGCATGCCAGCAAATGTGCTTGCAGTGGAGACAGGATTGTTATCATTCCACTTCACAATGGTGATGTTGTCTTTGTTAGTAGCATAGGTAGCACTTCCTCTTGTTCTCATACCTTTATCACAAATCAAAACTGCATCTGCGCCGCATAGCCGATTTTTGAGGAGAGTACCAACAGCATATATTTTTTTTTCTTTAGCTCGGTCAACAGCTCCAACGTTGTAAACAAGTTCGCAAAGTAAACCTTGTGGTTCTTGCCAGCCAAACAGTCTGATAACCACATCACAACATCTGGGCTCAGTCCCAAGATTTTTTCAGGTCTATTACCGCTTGCTCCTTGATACAATTCAAAGTCATCTATGTAGCCTGACACACCTGATCTCACCCATATTTTGTAACCCCATTTCTTCGGCTTACTCTTGATATATTGCTTTAGACCACTCTGGCCAGTGAAAGGAACTATCTGCTCATTGATACTATGACATTCTTCAGCATCTACACTTGTAAGAAACCTTTTTCAAAGAGCTTCCATCACAGGGTGTAGCTTCCATACTTTATCAGTAGAGTTTGCATCATGCTTTTCATTTTCTACAAAGTGAAGGTGACGGCGCATGGCTTTGAATTTATTGACACTCATTGCATCAGCAATCAATCTACATCGAGTTCCCTGGTTGCTGGACCAATACATCCGTAATCTTGGATATCTTATGTAGGTGATCACAATGTTTATCCCCAAAAATACCATAAGTTCCCCTCTTGTAAGATTGAATGCAGAGTTTATGTGTACCTGCAACGCGTACAGATTTGTGTTATACACAATGTCATCTAGAAAGTCATTGTCAAAAGAATTCTTGATATATTGACTGGTGTTTCAGTATTTGCAAGGTTTACTTGACGTTTACCAGTAAAGACAGGTTCGTTATGCGCATAGTCGTTGTCATTGTTGATTGTCCAACTAGTTGATGCTTTGATAATGGTTGGTGGTATTGCTTTGTTTTGACCAAGTGTTGAAGGTGTAGAGTTAGCAACTGGTGGTGTCTTACACATTTGCTCCTGTGAAGCTGCAGCTGAAGTAGATGCTGAAGAACAAGAAGTCGATGCAACGGCCACTTCTCTTCTGTGGCAAAGGAGTTGTTGCGATGGCTGAGGTAGAAGGTTGAGAAGACAGAGAACAGACAGAACTCAAAGTGCTGTTGCCGTAGAATTTCCCCCTGCTCAAACTTAAAGTCTTTGAGAAGTATTCCAAGTCAGAGTCATCGCTAACCTGTTCCTCTTGAGCATTCACATTGTAGTCTGCGTCAAAATCACTGCAGTCACCTGATGATGAAATGTAGCCATTTTCAGAGCCTGAGCATAAAATAACTTGAAGTGCCTTAGAGGCTGCTTTTCTGGAGTGCTGACTACTCACAGTTGAGAGATACAGAAACTTTAACAAGACTAAAAACAATGTAGACAGTGTTATTATCAACAAAATTTCTAATGAAGACTTTATGCATAATGGAATTTTCATTCAGTTATTGCATGATGTCCTCAAATGAGGACAATTCATTTTAGTCACTTTGAAAGTTTTAAAAGTTTGTGAACAACATTGTTTTATTTCAATCATTTACCCGAAAGACTGAACAAGCTCAGAAAAAAATGACACATTTCTAAAAAGAAGAGGAACTTAAAAAAAAGCAAAAGAATCACTGATAATTAGCAAACTCACCTTTTGTACAGCTGCCTGACTTCAGATTTCCCTCCAGACCTTGACCTACTTCCCATGACCTCAATAACAGTACAACAGGAAAGAACAATTTGTAGAATATTGATTGAATGATACAAGAAAAAACAACTTCTAAATTTTAGGTTTAAAAATTGAATGTAGTATTTTGTCCTCATATGAGGACGTCATGCAAGAAAGGGTTAAAGGATGGACACTGCTGTTATTATGATGAAGACTAACAATCTGGGAGTCTGGTGTGCCATGATATATCCTCAGGTGTAATAGCTTAAGGAACAAATATCCCATAACATGGCAAGGCTGTCGATTGTCATAGATGGTGGGGTGTTGGTCTACCAAGCCAGAAGCTGTGAGTTCAAATACTGTAGACAGTAATATTTTTCCTGAATTACCCAGTATGGTAACATATGGAAGAAAAATCTAAGATCTTACTTTGGCCACAACAGAATCAATAAATATATTCTTATAAATAATTGAAGATAATGAAAGATAATTGTAGAGAGGCAATCACAGCAGCGAGTACAAGTAGGCTTAACAAGATTTTGATAAACAGAAATACAATTAGTGGAGAATTTGTTTGATTGTCTAATGAGGTAATTTGTGGATAAAAATGGTATAATAAATCTAACACCACAATAATTAAAAATAGAACAAAAAAGTGCAAATAAATGGTTAGCCTGAATTACGGCTCACACAATAAATAATCAATTAAACGGAGTGACTATGTTAAAAAGACTGAAATGCATTCCAACAACATGAGTCACATGAATCATTACACACTTCACACCTGCGTCAACTTTGGCATACCTTGTGACTTTCATATTGTAAGTAACATTATACACAATTTAACAAAAGGGAAGTGACAAACATGTGTTAACAAGCTACTGATTGACACGAAGCATTGTGACTGTCTCACCTTTGACGCACTTCTCAAGGTCAAACATGCAGTTTTATTAACGAGTCAATAACCAAGTTCTGACAGAACACATTACAGGGTCTTGCCCACTGATAAACTCATAGAACCTCCCATACCCATATTGGTTAACATAATGATTAACAAGCGCTTCTTTGCCGAACACTGTGACATCATCATCAGTGGAATTTATCTGTTGATCAGCAGTAGCAGAGGTAGTGATGCAAATCAACAGACCATGTCAGAGTTTAGAGTTTCAACTTGCCCTGCCAGAGGATAGCCTATAAAGAAGTAAACACTGTAAATAACCAGATGCAACTACTTGAGCAGCAATTACTGTATCTCACACCAAAAGACAGCTTAAACCATAACTGCACCGAACCGCTTTTATCACCTTTTCTAGGTAAATCAAACACGCTGACTCCGATTTGTACTCAAAACAAAATAATGATTGGTCCATTAACTTTCAAAATCATGAAAGCTTTTTACAGCGTTTCAATATAGGTCTCGCAGACAACACAATCGACGCAGCAAGCTACGCCTATAAATTTGGGACGTTTTTAGGAACGGAAGTCGGTGATGTTTAGTTTGATCTAGAATTATAGAGATGGGTGTTTTAAAACCCATTATTCTCTAAATTCAGCCTTTAAAATAATCTCAGTCTTTTTCTAAAAGGTAGATACGATATTTACCATTGCTTGTAGCTTGTTTAATAAGCTGAAGGCCAAGAAAGATGAGGCCATAAAAGAGCAATTTTATCATAAGCTAGCGTTGTTATTGGGTCCAGTGTAAGCGAGATAATTAACACAACAAAATTAATGATATGGGCTAAAGGCTTATTCACACTATATCACCATATTATGGCATTGTCATTATTGAACCATGAATTGATGTCATTGACAAAACATTGCGGAAACGCCGAGAAAGTTTGCAGCTAACAAACTTTCCCAATGCTACGTCAAGCATCGATACCGCCTTTCAAATGTGAACCATTTTAGCGATGGTAATTCACGGTAGTGGATAACGTGATCTATTCATATACATTTATGATTGTCGCTGCGGGACTACATTTTGATTCCCACATGCTAAAACAAAGAGGTTCCTTCGCAAAAAATTAACAAGCTAAATGTCACCGAGTATTTCCTGATGCAAACGTGAATAGGTTTGTGATAGTGTGAACATGGTTATCATTGAGGATCGCTGAAGTGTTGTGGCATCAACACCAAACTCCTACGATGTAGTGTGAACCAGCCTTCAATAGCCACCGCCTTCTAAATGACATCGTTTTCGAGACAAAATGCAAAGTAATCTCAAAACTGTTTGCAATTTTTTTATCGAGGCAATAAATATGAAAAATAGTGTAACCCTAGTGACCAGCATAGTTAACTTGCTATTTGCAAAACTTTTACTCGGGATTGTGGCAGTTATGGTTTAAACTAATTGACTGTGAAAATCATGAGTACAGTTTATATATGATTTACTCCTGTGACTCAAAGAAAATATCAAAAGTTTGGTGTGAGGCTTATACATGGGGGCAGCATTTTCATGAAGATTTACGGTACCGAAAGAAGATTTACCTCAAGGATTTACACAATGATCTACCAAATGAGTTATTCTGATCACTTTTAAATGATTCCAATTGACATTAATGACTTCTGTATAAATTTACTCAAAAAGATATGTTTGTACATATATGAAGAGCTGTTTGTGTCAAGGAAGCCCTTTTTTGTTCATCAATCGAAAACCAATCATGAACGCCACCAGCATGCAATAAAAATTTACAAAGTTTAATGGAAATGGTAAAATTTACTATTTCATCCAATTACAGTCATGCCAGTTCTTTTTCTTACTAGTGATACCTGCAAAGCTTGTCTGTGTATCTCATTAGTGAGTGCCGCAGGTACATAGTTGACTTCAAGAGCTATACTCTGAAAGTCTAATGCTCTGTGAAACAACGTCAAGTGTAAAAACTTCATGTAGAGTTGTTAAAAGATGCTGGTTGATGGTGGACTGGCACATGTGTTAGCAATCTGGTTTATAAAGCTGAAGGTGATGAGTTCAAATCTCTAGCCCTGGATTTTTTTCCAAACTTTCAACTGTGGCTTTTAAAGGATGGACACTGCTGTTATTATGATGAAGACTAACAATCTGGGAGTCTGGTGTGCCATGATATATCCTCAGGTGTAATAGCTTAAGGAACAAATATCCCATAACATGGCAAGGCTGTCGATTGTCATAGATGGTGGGGTGTTGGTCTACCAAGCCAGAAGCTGTGAGTTCAAATACTGTAGACAGTAATATTTTTCCTGAATTACCCAGTATGGTAACATATGGAAGAAAAATCTAAGATCTTACTTTGGCCACAACAGAATCAATAAATATATTCTTATAAATAATTGAAGATAATGAAAGATAATTGTAGAGAGGCAATCACAGCAGCGAGTACAAGTAGGCTTAACAAGATTTTGATAAACAGAAATACAATTAGTGGAGAATTTGTTTGATTGTCTAATGAGGTAATTTGTGGATAAAAATGGTATAATAAATCTAACACCACAATAATTAAAAATAGAACAAAAAAGTGCAAATAAATGGTTAGCCTGAATTACGGCTCACACAATAAATAATCAATTAAACGGAGTGACTATGTTAAAAAGACTGAAATGCATTCCAACAACATGAGTCACATGAATCATTACACACTTCACACCTGCGTCAACTTTGGCATACCTTGTGACTTTCATATTGTAAGTAACATTATACACAATTTAACAAAAGGGAAGTGACAAACATGTGTTAACAAGCTACTGATTGACACGAAGCATTGTGACTGTCTCACCTTTGACGCACTTCTCAAGGTCAAACATGCAGTTTTATTAACGAGTCAATAACCAAGTTCTGACAGAACACATTACAGGGTCTTGCCCACTGATAAACTCATAGAACCTCCCATACCCATATTGGTTAACATAATGATTAACAAGCGCTTCTTTGCCGAACACTGTGACATCATCATCAGTGGAATTTATCTGTTGATCAGCAGTAGCAGAGGTAGTGATGCAAATCAACAGACCATGTCAGAGTTTAGAGTTTCAACTTGCCCTGCCAGAGGATAGCCTATAAAGAAGTAAACACTGTAAATAACCAGATGCAACTACTTGAGCAGCAATTACTGTATCTCACACCAAAAGACAGCTTAAACCATAACTGCACCGAACCGCTTTTATCACCTTTTCTAGGTAAATCAAACACGCTGACTCCGATTTGTACTCAAAACAAAATAATGATTGGTCCATTAACTTTCAAAATCATGAAGGCTTTTTACAGCGTTTCAATATAGGTCTCGCAGACAACACAATCGACGCAGCAAGCTACGCCTATAAATTTGGGACGTTTTTAGGAACGGAAGTCGGTGATGTTTAGTTTGATCTAGAATTATAGAGATGGGTGTTTTAAAACCCATTATTCTCTAAATTCAGCCTTTAAAATAATCTCAGTCTTTTTCTAAAAGGTAGATACGATATTTACCATTGCTTGTAGCTTGTTTAATAAGCTGAAGGCCAAGAAAGATGAGGCCATAAAAGAGCAATTTTATCATAAGCTAGCGTTGTTATTGGGTCCAGTGTAAGCGAGATAATTAACACAACAAAATTAATGATATGGGCTAAAGGCTTATTCACACTATATCACCATATTATGGCATTGTCATTATTGAACCATGAATTGATGTCATTGACAAAACATTGCGGAAACGCCGAGAAAGTTTGCAGCTAACAAACTTTCCCAATGCTACGTCAAGCATCGATACCGCCTTTCAAATGTGAACCATTTTAGCGATGGTAATTCACGGTAGTGGATAACGTGATCTATTCATATACATTTATGATTGTCGCTGCGGGACTACATTTTGATTCCCACATGCTAAAACAAAGAGGTTCCTTCGCAAAAAATTAACAAGCTAAATGTCACCGAGTATTTCCTGATGCAAACGTGAATAGGTTTGTGATAGTGTGAACATGGTTATCATTGAGGATCGCTGAAGTGTTGTGGCATCAACACCAAACTCCTACGATGTAGTGTGAACCAGCCTTCAATAGCCACCGCCTTCTAAATGACATCGTTTTCGAGACAAAATGCAAAGTAATCTCAAAACTGTTTGCAATTTTTTTATCGAGGCAATAAATATGAAAAATAGTGTAACCCTAGTGACCAGCATAGTTAACTTGCTATTTGCAAAACTTTTACTCGGGATTGTGGCAGTTATGGTTTAAACTAATTGACTGTGAAAATCATGAGTACAGTTTATATATGATTTACTCCTGTGACTCAAAGAAAATATCAAAAGTTTGGTGTGAGGCTTATACATGGGGGCAGCATTTTCATGAAGATTTACGGTACCGAAAGAAGATTTACCTCAAGGATTTACACAATGATCTACCAAATGAGTTATTCTGATCACTTTTAAATGATTCCAATTGACATTAATGACTTCTGTATAAATTTACTCAAAAAGATATGTTTGTACATATATGAAGAGCTGTTTGTGTCAAGGAAGCCCTTTTTTGTTCATCAATCGAAAACCAATCATGAACGCCACCAGCATGCAATAAAAATTTACAAAGTTTAATGGAAATGGTAAAATTTACTATTTCATCCAATTACAGTCATGCCAGTTCTTTTTCTTACTAGTGATACCTGCAAAGCTTGTCTGTGTATCTCATTAGTGAGTGCCGCAGGTACATAGTTGACTTCAAGAGCTATACTCTGAAAGTCTAATGCTCTGTGAAACAACGTCAAGTGTAAAAACTTCATGTAGAGTTGCTAAAAAATGCTGGGTGATGGTGGACTGGCACATGTGTAAGCAATCTGATTTATCATACTGAAGGTCATGAGTTCAAATCTCAAGCCTGGGATTTTTTTCCAAACTTTCAATTGTGGCATAAAATCGATGGAAACTGATGTCATTATGGTGAAGACTAACACTCTTGCAATCTGGTGTGCCATGATACATAATCAGGTGTAATAGCTAAAAGAAAATGCTATTACATAACATGGCAAGGCAGTCGATTGTAATAGGTGATAAGGTGTTGGTCTACCAAGCCAGAAGCTGTGAGCTCAATTACTGTAGACCGTGATATTAGTTCCTGAATTGCACAGCATGGTATCATACAGATGAAAAATCTAAGATCTTACTCCGGCCATGATGGAAGCACTAATATATTCTTATAAATAATGAAATATATTTGCAGAGAGAGTGCAATCATGGAAATGATTACAATTAACCAGATTTTGATAAACAGAAAAACAATTAGTTGAGCATTTCTTTAATTGCCTAATTAGGTAAGTGGTAGAAAAAGAATAATAAACTAAATCTGAATCCACAACAATTAAAAATAGAACAGAAAAAGTGCAAATAAATGATTAACCTGAATTACGGCTCACACAACAAATAATCAATTAAATGGAGTGACTATGTTAAAAGTCTGAAAGGCATTCCGACTACAAGAATCATTTGAATCATTACACACTTCATAACTGCATCAACTTTGCTATACCTTATGACTTTCACATTGTAAGTAATTTTATACACATTTTAACCAAAAGTAAATGGCAACAATGTGTTAACAAGCTACTGATAAACCCGAAGCATTGTGACTGTCTCACCTTTGACTCACTTCTCAAGGTCAAACATACAGTTTTGTTGAAGAGTCAATAACCAGGCTCTGACAAAACACTTTACAGGTTTTTGCCCACTCATAAACTCACAGAATCTCCCAAACCCATAATTGTTTACATAATCATTAACAAGCACCTCTTTACCAACTGCTGGGACATCATCATCAGTGGATTGTATCTGTTGACCAGCAGTAGCAGAGGTTGTGATACGGGTCAACAGAACATGTCAGAGTTTAGAGTTTCAACTTGTCCTGCCAGAAGATAGCCTAAAAAAGAGTAAATATTGTAAATAACCAGAGACAACTACTGGAGCGGCAATTACTGTATCTTACACCAAATGACAGCTTAAACCATAACTGCACCAAACTATTTTTATCACCTTTTCTAGGTAAATCAGACACGCTGATTCCGATTTTGTACTCAAAACCAAATAAAGATTTTTCCATTAACTTTCAAAGTCATGAAGGCTTTTTACAGCGTTTTAATATCGGTCTGGCAGACAACACAATCGACGCAACAAGCTACGCCCATAAATTTGTGACGTAGCCTAGCTTTTTAGGAACGGAAGTTGGTGATGTTTAGTTTGATCTAGAATTATAGATATGGGTGTTTTAAAACCCATTATTCTCTAAAAACAGCCTTCAAAATAATCTCAGTCTTTTCTGCAAGGTAGAAAAGCTTTTTAACATTGCTTGTAGCTTGTTACAGAATGTTCAATAAGCCGAAGGCTTGTCAAAGTGAAGCTTGTAAAATAGGCTCAAAAAGCCTGATTTTATCATAAGCTAGCGTTGTTATTGGGTCCAGTGTAAGCGAGGTTACACCACAAAAATAATGATATGCGCTAAAGGCTTATTCACACTATATCATCATATTATGGCATTGTCATCTTGGCGTTGGTTGTCGATTATTGAACCATAAATTGATGTCATTGACGAAGCATCGCGGAAACGCCGAGAAAGTTTGCAGCCGACACACTTTCCCAATGCTTCGTCGAGCATTGATACCGCCTTTCAAATGTGAACTATTTTGGGGATGGAAATTCACGGTAGTGAATAACGTGATCTATTCATCTCCATTTATGATTGTCGCTGTGGGACTACATTTTGATTCCCACATGCTAAAACAAAGAGATTTCTTCGCAAAAAAATAAAAAGATAAATGTCATGGAGTACTTTTACTCCTTTACTCCTGATGCAAACTTGGATAGGTTTGTGATAGTGTGAACTTGGTTATCATTGACGATCGCTGAAGTATTGTGGCGCAAACACCAAAATTCTACGATGTAGTGTGAACCAGCCTTCAATAGCCACCGCCTTCCAAATGACATCGTTTCAGAGACAAAATTCTAATTAGTCTCAAAACTGTTTGTAATTCTTTTATCGAGGCAATAAATATGAACAATAGTGTAACCCTAATGACCAGCATAGTTGACTTGCTGTTTGGAAAACTTTTACTCGGGATTGTGGCAGTTATGGTTTGAACTAAATGACTGTGGAAATAATGAGTACAGTTTATATATGCTGTACTTCTGTAACTCAAAGACAACCTCCAAAGTTTGGTGTGAGGCTTATACAGGGTGGCAGCATTTTCATGAAGATTTACGGTACCGAAAGAAGATTTACCTCAGGGATTTACACAATGATCTACCAAATGAATTATTCTGATTACTTTTGAATGATTCCGATTGACATTAAGGACTTCTGCACAAATTTACTCAGAAAAATATGTTTGTACACATATGAAAAGCTGTTTGTGTCAAAGAAGCCCTATTGTCTTCATCGGCCGAAAGCTAATCATGAATACAACCAGCGTCTATTGGAAATGAATAAGGTATAATGGAAATGGTAAAATTTATTATTTCATCCATATACGGACATGGCAGTTATTTTTCTACCTATTTGGACAAATGTAGTCATTTGTAGTTAACTAATGTAGAGACACCCATTAAAATCATCAAAATTCAATAAACATACTGTACGTGGTAGGCCTATATCGATGTAAAAACAAAATACTGAGTTAATCTTAGTTACAATAGTTACCTTCAGTAACTTTTGTGTATTTAGTGATTAATGTCTGCAATATTTATTTTTTCTCTGCAATAAAATGTAACATTATAATGTACCATGTACAGTGGCAACAGTACATACCGTACAGAGTTCTTATATTCAAGACAGACTTATAACATAGATGTTGAATTTAACTTAAATCAGATCAGCTTACTAAACACATACCCAAAGCTAAGTTTTAATATGAATTTTACTAAACTTTAACTTTGTCGTCAGCAAAAACTATATCTCCTAACTTTATACCCAGTTTCATTTCCACTATAACTTATGACAAATAATGCAGAAATGAGGGAGAGAGCTGACGAATAGCATTCTATATCTTGCAATACCATAATAACATTTACTATATGATTTTGTACTTCAGAATCAACTAGTAAGAACTGCTAGCTGAATTTTAATGTTTTGGTATTGAAATTCATGCAACACCAAAACTCTCTTCAACAAAAAAGTAAATTATTAGCATAATTACAAAAAAAGTTACACAAAAAAACATAAAATTAAAGGAAAGAAGGGAATTGCTAAGATGGTGCTAAAACAGATGAAAGTAATGACATGATACATAATTAACTCACACTGTCAATATTTGCTGCCTTATGTTATGATTCTCAAAATCCTCGACTGGGTGGAACTGATCAGCCACAGTAAAATGAGCCGTATAAAGATATGCAGACGAACATATCAGTTCATCACCTAAAATAGGAGGACTGTGATATTTACAGTGACCGTAAAGCATAAATACGTTAGACCAATAAATGCAAAATATGGAAAAAACGGAACATATAAGATTGCAGTAATTTGGTATCTTCATGGTACATGTGCATTGATACATGACCTAGTAACTCTTTATTATAAAAACTATGGGCCGGCCATTAGGTACACTGCTTATTACAAGCGTTTGTTAAAACCAATCAAAATTAATTACTAGGTGCATAATTTATGTTTTCACAATTAGAAACATATACAAATATTGCCACTTTAATTATGAGCTAACACTCACTGAGTAGTTAAACCATAACTGGCACCATCCTGAGTAGAGGTCTGTCAAACAGCAAATCAACTATGCTGATCACTCTGCTCACACTATTTTTCATATTTTTTGCCTCAATAAGAACCATTCCAAACAGTTTAGAGACTAATTTGTATTTTGTCCCACAAACGATTTCATTTAGAACGGGTTGCTATTAATGGCTATAGTTCATTTAGTGGCGTAACCTAGCATACAATTGACCTGTTTTCAATGTTAGCTTATGATAAAATCGCAGTTTTTTCTTTTATCTTTTCTTGTCATCCAACCCATAAAACATCCTGTAACAAGCTACAAGCAATGTTAAATATCTTATCTACCTTTTAGGAAAGACTGAGATTATAATACAGGCTGAAATTAGAAAAGAATGGGTTACAAGACACCCATTTCGATAGAGTCGTTTAATCGCATTCTCTTATCTGCCGTGTCATGGGTCAACCGCCTTTCAAATAGTCCTGGAACACAATTATATCTTGGTAAAGTTTCTATCGACTGCATTACCTGTGTCTTATGTGATTTGCTGCTTATGCAACCTACAGTTATACAACTGCGCTAAGCTGTATCAAAGTTTGGCGTAAAATCTTGTTCCGTTCAACTCCCTACAACCCAGCAAACAAACTGCTAAACTTTAATCTCGAAAGTAGGTTTTGTTGATACAACGCGGCAAAAACAACTGACCAATGGCTGGGACAAAAAAACATCATGTCTGACATCATAAAGAGAAAATATCGAATACGAGGGACATGGTAACCCAGGAGCGCACTGTCTTTATATGTATTATAGTTAAGTAACCTTCGTCTATCACCTAACCGTATAAGAAAAGCACATTTTAAGATAAAGTTTTTATAATAAAGTATCAGTAATTGTCTACCCTTTGCGATTGTCTTTGATATTTGGGGTAATCCGACTGCCAAGACTTTCAAAAGCTGAAATCAACAAAAACTTCAGAGCAGTTAAACAACTCGTAAGAAGAAGGTGCATGAAATGACATCACTAGTTGCTATTGTAACTATAGTTGAAATTTGGTAATGTGTTAAAAATGAAGGGTTACACGGCTCTATTCTGTATGTCTCTTTGGAACTATAGACACCAAAAACACGCTAATTCTTGATCTGAATGTATTAATGTTAATATTAAAATATCCATGTAAGTCAGATTACCTCAAACACCAAAATCAATCATAAATACTGATGCTCTTTGATCAAATCTATCAATACTTTGTTCCAGTTCATCTTTAAGGAGGAGAAAAGCAAATGATTGCTACTATTTCTTGGTTATTCGGTTGAATGAAATGGCAAGCTATTTGGCTACTATTGACCAGAAGTCCTTGAGCTTAATTATATCGTGGTAGCAAGATAGTGATAGCAGTAGAAAATCACAACCATCTGAAATAGAGTTACCATCAATCAAATATCTAGCTTTACAATCATTTAGCTTCCAGCAAACCCTGACATGCTGAGTCCTCATGTCATTTGCTAACTAAATTGGTGTCAGCATCACCAGAAGACATGCAGTGTAGCCAGCCATCTATTAGGTTAGAAAGCGTATTCATTTGTATTTATTCATACCCATCCACTTTAACTCTAGGTGGACTGTTAGTTTGAGTTTTGGTAAATCTTTTTTAGCACTTCTGTCCAACTCTGTCTTCAACTCTTTGAATCCGCTTACAACTGCACTTTAAACATATAAAAATCTTAATAGAGGAACTGATAGAAAGTGACAAATAAATCCTATGAGTTTTGTCGATAACTAAGGGTCGTTGTATACAGTAATATCTGTAAATAGAAGTGCCCCGACATATGAGGAAATGGAAATGCGATAAGGATTTTGAACAAGTTTCTTCTTGGAGATGCAGGAAAATTTTCACATACAAGCATACAACCCATTTGTCGACGACCACTATATGGCCAATTATGTGAGACCAAATGCGAGCACAGCATCACTCGGTCTATCTTCTCTAATCATTTTGAAAGAGTTGTTCAAATGTTTGCTGAAGGTCATAGCAAACGTGAAGCTAAAAGCGCCAAACAGAAATGAGCTAACAAAAAGCTAAAATGACAGTAAGTTTAGTAAATAATTAAAACTCTGCTTTGTAAGTGTATTTAAAAAGCTAATAATTTAAGTTAAATTCAGTTTCTCTTACGTAGTGTCACAAATGTTTTGGGTACCGAAAAAGTCTGAGAGACTTAAATGC
Source organism: Watersipora subatra (assembly GCF_963576615.1). Classification (NCBI taxonomy): domain Eukaryota; kingdom Metazoa; phylum Bryozoa; class Gymnolaemata; order Cheilostomatida; family Watersiporidae; genus Watersipora; species Watersipora subatra. The sequence goes on along the minus strand of NC_088712.1, from coordinate 25,176,917 downwards.
GTTGCTATCAAGTCTCTCAGGCCGCCATTAGCCAGTATATTAGCCATCTATTGTGTAAGCACCGTAGCAAAAATGTTTTTCAATTTGCTCAAAAGAACATTGGTCAGGTATAATAGCAGTGGCTCAAAACCTGGTCAGTTTCTGGGTTGTTTTGTAGAGGTGGAGCTTAATCCGAAAATACAAATGTTTTGTCAGCACTAAGCGACGAGGTTTTAAGCAAGTGCCAATGTTTAGTTGGTTAGAAATTGAGTCTGTAATATTTTTTTTTGTAACAAAATAAAGCATAAACATCTTTTTAGGCAAATCTTTAATTAAAAATAGGAGATCTTTCATCAAACTAGCATAACGTAGTCACATAGCTGTTTATCGTAGTTTTGTTGTGTTAAGACGAAATAGTAACAAGCCCACGAAACGGAGAAAATCTTCTCAAAAACACGTAATTAATTATTCTGCGTTCGTTTATACAGTGTATATGAAAGATATCTTACATACGTTGTAATATGATTGCACTTTTATGTATTTAACGCGGTATTACATAAGTTGTTGAATATTTGTGATTAGTTTCTAGCCAAATAAAATGCACATTGAAACAATTGTTTACTTTGCTACCATTCTGAGAGCTAAAGAAGATTCTTTTTCATTTAAGTTTAAATATTTATGTTAGCGTATCGTGAGACAAAGATTTTGAAAAGACAACAGAAGACATTAGTCTATTTTATCTTTACTGCAAACACCGACTTCTCCAACAACTAACTTTATTTAGATTTTGAACATTATATTCAGTATTTAAGTATAGCAATGTGTGACCAAAACTTTTTTCTTCATTTGTTGGGCCAAAAATATTTTCTTGTTGTTGGCATGATGATGTATTTTCTTGTTCCAATATAAATAATGCATGTGGCAATTGTGCATCATTGTAAGCAGCTTTCCCGTTACCTCCACAAGCACAATGTAGCCAACTCTGGAAAATCAGAGGGCAGCACACAAAACCTTTAGCATGATGTATATCTATTGGCATTGCTGACGTTATACAGCATACATTGTTTGAAATGTCGATGCGCAATGACAAAATGTCTGGTGGTGGACCACCGGAACAATCATAGGAAGTAGGTTGTTTCAGTTATTGTACGAATCTATCATGATAAATTGTTAAGTTTATACTAATTTTACTTTACTTGATATAAAAAGAAAATATTGCACATAACTTAATTACTACCACATCAGCACCAAAGCCATAAAAAGGCCTTTAACAAGCACAAATGAGAACAGAATAACACAGTAGAAAAGGGCAAGATACACTACATGTAGATATGTGAAAATAAGTGAATATAAATCTGGATTATTTAAAAAAATCAGTGTTGAAAGTCCTGAATGTTGTATGAATGCAGGTATGTTTAAATTTGATCAATATATTCACTCAAAATTGAGCGCAGTACCTAGATGAAACAGTTCAAGTTTTTGCATATAAAGGTATTCCTATCTAGAACAAGTTTGTTCTCTATTGCTGCAGATGAACTGGCAACGAGGTGGAGGGCACGCCAGATGCCCTCTGGCGTGCCCTCCCTTCAGTGCCAGTTCACCCACAGCTATAGGGAACAAACTTGTTCTATGCCTGTTTAAATATTGCGTGTATTACAATGCCTCAGGACTCAGGAAGAAATTTTTTCTGTCATTTCCTACTCCCTGCAAACTCCTCTTGGAGATCCTTGATCTAAAATGAAAAACAATTATAGCATGTGTATTTACATCTCCTTGAACTTGTAAAGTACTGTGAATGCAATATTCAAGTGGCATTGTTTTGAGACGATTTTTGACTTTGACAGGAATATTATTTATCATTTAATGAAGTAGATTGGAAATTTACATTGGACATTGTGATTAGCTGAAAGTTAATTTGGCGATCTCAAAGAACCGGCAAATCTGCTTTTGCTAGTTCCCGTCTTTATTACTGTTTTTACTATAGTTTTATTTAACAATTATTTCCTGGCTTCATATATCTCCTCCGATCCTACACTGCTCAACCGACTTAGCCCATAGAGTTGACTTGTAGAAGACAACAACGACATTAGTCCAAGTACTCAGTCTACGAATCGGATGGTGTTGTGTCACCTTGTTATCAACTTCTCAAAGAGTTGACAACAACTCCAGAGATGCTCCCAAATCCTGATTAGAGATTTTCAAATCACATCAAATAACCAATCATGAGATTAGCATCAAAGCACCATGAAAATGGATTACCCAGCTTGTAAATTAAATCAAATTAAAACCATCAATTATATAGTGAATGATGGTTTTAATTTCACTTTATTTCAAAACTGAGTCGTCACCCTCTAAGTTATTTGATTTGAAGCAAAACGCATGCCAGCGATTTGATATGCTTAACAAATCTTGAATCAGAGATTTGGGAGCATCGCTACACAACTCTCTCCAAATCAGACACTGAGCACTTGCACTAAAGTGACACGAAAGCATCATGCAACAGGGTTCTAATTTTAAAACTGAGTTACTGAATATTACCACTCACCGGACTGTTAGGCATGAAAGTAACATCAGGTGTCTCAGTTACATCTAAAATGCTGTTGTTTGTGGCGTTGTCGTTTCTATGGAAGCTCGCATAGCCTTTGCTCTTACTCCTACCCGTCCTGAGCAAGCACTGCGTTTTCTCCTTATCTTGAGCTATAAATCAGAATGCTCGAGGCATTGAACGTTTGGCTGGGTGTGAACAGGCAACTTAACAAATATTGCAGTTGGCAGCAAATAATTTATTTCTAAAACCTAATCCTGCCTACACAAAGAGTTCTTCTACATTATCCTACTATAACTTCATGTTTTTCTAGCTGCTAATCTAGGGTTATAAAGGGCTTGAAGATCCGCCTATCAATGAAATTTCACATTTAACCATAATTAATATTGCACCATTTGCCTAAAATTTTATTGCTGGTTATGTGAGTGAGTACCTTTGTGTTCATATCAGATGTATTGTCTTGAGGATGCGGTCTCTTTGTTGGATTCTGTGACTGAAAATATAAACAATATGTAAATTACGTATATCTACACCATGTGACAACATATATGAATTTGTGCACATGTATAGCATATTTATATGGCGCCTTACAGTGCCTCGCGTTGCGTGTTCGCAACTAGAGTTGTACCACTCAAGTTGCTGTGTTGGACAACTCGGCCTGGGTTTTTGATAAACTCGAGTTGTGTTACGCAAAACTAACACATGTTCATAAAGAAAGCAAAGTGAGTAATTGGGGTGTCTCATTTACAGAACATTTACAGAAATTTAATAATAAGAATTTAAATATATATACACATTTAAATTATATATATTGGCAATATTTGCGCATATTTGTTTCTATAAATATAATGAGACAAAAACAATTGTAGAATGTAAAAAGCAAACTAAAAAACAATTTATGTGGGAGCTGGGCAACTTCTTTTTCAAATGAAAAAAAGAGTTATTTTTCTAGAGCCTGACAAGAAACTTTATGAACACCAAAAATAAACAAACATAGAAATTATGTCAACGACGTTTACTGATGCACCAAAAACATTGCATATAAGAATATACCGTAGCTGGAGAAAATGAATTGATGAGATGTTCTCAAGCAGAGTCGTTGTTGAAGGAACTCGGCTTGGGTTTTGATGAACTCGAGTTGTGCAACTCGAGTTGTGAGTACAACTCGAGTTGTGAACGCTCAACATGAGGCACTGTAAGGCGCCATAATATTTATATTTGTTGGCACAATCTAACCAAATTCAAGTACAAAAAGTGTCCAAACAAAGGCGTTGTTGCCAGGGCTCTAAAATAAGTTTTCATTTCATCTTGCTTTTAATGATTGTTTTTGCAAACTTTATGTGTGAAATATTAAATGTAAAATAAAATACTACGTCCAAGTTTAAGCAAAGGTGTGAACTGCGATATAATACTATCTGGCGTATGTGTGAGGCCTCGGGATGAGAAATTATCAAGAAAAATGAGACAGATTGCCGTAAACTCCACTGGCTATTGGGTTAAGGATATGGTATCTGAGCATTCCAATCAAGTCCTTGTTTCTTTGCAATTCTACTGAATTTCTATGAGAGTGTAGATGAATTAAAATAAGAGAAAGTGTTTTTGAAATTTGATGTACCATGAGACCGAAAGCAAAGTATCGAATACAGCTTAGACATGTCCAACCCTCATAGTAGTGTAGGTTTAGATTTACTGCATTCTCTGATTTCAGGTCTACAAGAACATAAATGTGCATGCGTGCTTTTGTTACAGGATAGCTATTTCAGAAATAAGACAAATTAAAATCCGCAAAAGTAATAAATATTATTTATCATTTCTATGTAAAATCCATACCATCCTATCTGTGCATTTGCAAATACATGACATGATAGCCCTGTCTAAATATGTTGGACATACAATGACCGAGTCTTGCTGTCCAGAAATATCCCTTATAATAGCCTGAGTAAAATATTATTGGTGTACCGGTAACTTACCCTCCGCTGTTCTTTGTACTTTTCCTTCTGGGTTTGATGTCTTTCAAGGCCGTACATGCAGCCATAATCTTTTTCTTCGCCATACATACATAAAGAGCCTTGACTGTCATGAATGACCTTATTTCCTTTCCAAATGGCTTCACCTTGCTAAATTAGAGCAGATAAAATTTTAAAATTAAGAAACATAGTACAGAATATTTAGATTCATTGGCTGAAGACGTTGTAGGTTTTTAGCCTTACTTGATTGCTAACACTCAATTGAGAACTAAATGTTGCATGTATATGATGCTTTATACATTTATTGCTTGCTTGAATGTAGTTATTAATATACAATGATCTTAAATGTAATTTCAATTGCATGCCAATGCTTGTACATTGAAGCCCATGTATATCTTCGAATCAAGGTTGCACTCTAAGCTTGATTGTAATCCACTGCATGTCTGTATATACATGAATATCCACTTCGTTAAATTAAGCTTAAGAGTTGAGTGTCCATAGAGAGTAATCCTTTATTGCTGAGAGGTAGATGGTGTGTATCCAGTGTGAGTTGCTAGTGAACTGATGAAAATTGTGTCATCTCTGCTTCAAGTAGGGCCTGTGATGCCATAGATCACATGGTCCAAAAACAATCTAAAAAAGGCCTCATAAAACTGCTGCATAAAAACATATAAGCTACTATTGACATGTAATTCTACTGCACAACAACCGAGCATAGGCCTACATTTTACAATCAAGGTTACACTTCACATTCAGGGTTACACTAAAATATCTGAGGTATAAAATGTTCATTTTCAACACAAGATCACAAATTAGGCAGTGGAGAAAAAGTGCTTTAAGGATATGAGAGTACCTTCAAAAAGTCTTTCATGCTTGTTTAATATGCCGTCCTCATGGTATGTGTAAAACTTGTTGCCATATTCGATTTCATGGGCTTTGATGGCTTGCTCAGCCTCTTCTAATGACGAGGGAAGAACGAGTGGCATAATGCTTAAATGCACTGCAAAAAGTATATTTGGTAGGCCCTCAGGCTCCTCGTAGAAGTTGACTGTCGTCAGCAATCATGTTATTCAGCTATCGAGCCTTCAATAACCTACCGACATGATTGCCGACTACAGGCACGGGAGGCCTGTAGGTAGGCCTATATAGAAGGTGAAATTACAAATACAAAAAGTCAGTTATTAATAAACGGTGACCCACAGAGGTCTTCTTTTAAGGTTGAAGCAATATGAATATCTCGTGCATTTCAATTAATTTTTTAAGACAAATTGCAAGCAGTAACCGACTCTGATTACTGAGGACTACTGATCACAGGCAGACTCTCTAGTCTGAAAATATAACTGCCCTGCATTGCAGGAAACTACAAAAAATTGCTTTACCTTGCCTTCTCTCCTACACTTCTTGTGAACCAATCAGATGAGATACAGCCTAGGCCTGGCAGTGCTACTGACAACGCACCATTGTAGTAACAACTTCAAATAAAACTTGAAATACACAATTAAATGGTTGTTACTTAGGTAGCTACACACTGTCGTTGTTTCAAAAGTTGCTACAGTTGAGATTTAGTAGTAATACAAAGTTAGTTGTTAAAAAAGTGTGTGCTTGCGGCAAATACAGTAAAGATAAGAAACTGATGTTTTCTGTTGTCTTCATTTTTACAATCAATGCCTAACGAGATGCTTATATTAATATTTACAGTGACATCAAATAGAATCATTTTAGGCTCTCAGATTGGTAACAAAGTGGACAATCGTTTTAATGAGCACTTTATTTGTTCAGAACATTATCATAACTTTTCATCATTTCATGTAATACCGCTTTACAAAGGTGTATTCATATTAAAAGAATATAAAACTCTTTTTTAAATATAAACATATACAGAATAATTAAAGGTATTTTAAGAATATTTTTTCCGTTTCGTGAGCATGTTACCATTTATTCTTAACAAGAAAAAACTACAATAAACAGCTATGTAAATATTATATGTTATTTTGCTAAAGTAACTCATATTTGTAATTACAACTTTGCTTGAAAAAGATGCGTATGTGATATTTCGTTAAACAAAAAAGATAACTACTCGATTTCACAACAACTAAACGTTTGCAGTGGCTTAAAACGATCAGCTGTGGCTCGGTACGGCTAACTTTGAAGCTTTTGTATTTCTGGATTAAGCTCAACCCCTACAAAACGAGCCAGAAACTCACCAGGTTTTGAGCCACTGCCATTATACCTGACCGATATCTTTACCTTGATATTATGAGAGGCTAGACCGTGTACTGCTCACCTTACCGCGTTTTTCATTACGTGAAGTTCAGAAAATATCCAAGGCTGAACCATACTTCCCTTGATTTTTTTACAACGCCTCCTCTATTCAAAAAGTACTCTGCATTGAACTTAAAACCCCTGGAATGGCAAGAGGTCATTTGCGAGTACGAAATCCGGCGACGCCATTATCAGTTAATGTTCAAGTTAATTTCATTGTGTTATATGTGAGAAAGAAATCTAATTTCAGATTTAACAGCTATGGAAGGTCAGGAATACACCGCTCAATCAAAGGAACAGACTACTGAGATTACTACTAATAATTTATGTACGAAAGATAAGGGTGTAGGTGCACAGTGCTATTGCTATTCCATGACCTGCAAAAACTGCAAGAATGGACTTTTAAAGGAAAATGAATGACATTTCACAAGTGAGTCACTTCTACTACTAGTTCTATATCTATTGCTCAAGTCTATGACTACTAACAGTTGTGCTACTACTAGTTAGTACTGCCACTAGTTAGTTCTACTAAACTAGTCACTGGGTGAGTGAGAGTCGATCAGTGTCACTACTGAGTGTACGAGTTTGACTGTATTTTGTCGGTGATTAGATAACTTTATAAGCTAGTGAGTGAAATTTTCTTCCTTCAGAACGAAGGTTTTTTATTATTTCAATTTTAAATTTTTGTTATTTTAATATTTTGGAACTACAACCCAATAGGTTATTTCTAAATATTTATATTTGAAGGAAGTGTTTGTCGTGCTTATAATATTATTTATTGTTGTACCTGGATCTAGCTAGCAGTAAGGAGATAAGAGTAATAATACTATTGTTATTACTACTGTTGCTAACTAACTACTACAGTTTCATTTTAATTTTTAGATTTCCAAACAAAGCAACTGAGAACTCTCGTTATTTACAATGGTATCTTAACCGCAGAAGAGTGAATTAGCCTGATCATTGAGCACTTATCTGCAACGAACATTTCAATGATCCATGTTTTGACAGCAGGTTAAAACGCTCGACTGAAGTCATTTAAAGGTAATATTTTTCAATGTTGAATGATACTTTTCAATGATCAAATTTAAAACCATATTGTCAAGCACAATGCTGCAAGGTTGCCCAACTTAAAGTAGCTATATCTAAAAAAATTTTTAGAAATTTCAAACAGCACCCAAAACAGTGACAGCTGCCACAGCAGGTGCCTATGAATATGTCTGCAGCTTAGCAGTTGTGTGATCTGTTCTCTGTGATTCTTCATCTTCGTTTCTGGGATTTAATGTCCAACGCATAAATTATGCTGTCCTTTTTATTGTGTATTAACTGTGTAAATGTTTTTTTCTTTTCCTAGTTGTTGTAATAAAACTACATAATACTCCTGCAAATCATAAATTCCAAATTGATAGCAATAACTTGCAATTTAGAACACAAAACATCTTTTTGGAACAAAAAAAATCAAAAGAAATTGATTTAAATGAAAAAAATCAAATAAAACAATAGAAATCGATTTTTTTGATTTAAAAAAGATCATCAATTTTTAAAAACTCTGCCTACAACCAATGATATACAGCCCCAAAGGATAGCCGACGGCGCTCATATGGGCGGGGTTTAATTATGAAGCTCTGTTGGGATTAACCCGAACACGGCACCGGAACAAACAAATTTGGGCTGTATATCATTGCTACAACACAACATGGTAAGACATGGTGAATCTTTTCATATCAAATAACGGTAATGTGAATTTTGTTGCAAGTCAACCTTTAAGCTACATGCCTAAGATGGGTGTGAATGACATCCAGTTAAAATTGTCACACTTTTATTTTACATAGCGATATGGTAGCATTTTGAGCTGTTTTATTTTCGTTTATTTTATTAGTTGTATTGTTGTTTATTAAGGGTACTATGTTTATGTGAATAAGACATTCATTTTTGTTGATTTTATGTAATTGTTATAATTGATGCTTTTGTTTAGGGGGTTGGAATAATAATCCTACTGTTACTCAGCCTAAGGCTACCTTCGCAAACTTATCAGCAAATGTGGTGCAGAATCAGATGCTAGTAGGACAGGTAATTTTACTGCTCAAAACGAGATTCTCATCATACAGGCTACTCCAGAAGTTGATCAGTTTGTGGAACTCAATGATTTCAGATGTCCAATTTCTGTTATAGGTAACAGTATAGTCTATATAGCTGGCCACATTGTGCAAAAGCTAACTAAAGTGCTGCCGTGACATTGGCCGTCAGTTGCTGGTTACCACTAAGTCAAGTATCCAGCACCGACATCTCTATACTCTACTCAAGCTACAAAACAATGGAGAATTGTTGCGTCCATCAGACGATGTCATCAGGATCCTGCTAGTTGCATATCAATACTTTCGTATTCATACAAAGCCAGATCCACTCCATTGTGTGGTGTATTTTATCAGTAGTGTAAGATCTAGTCATGTGTTATGCCTTGGGAAACACCTTACGGATACGGCAGATGGCATATCCACTCACTGCATTGATGAAAAACCTTATTCAGTCGTTTTGTGATCTTCGACAGCATCATTATGCTAAAATCCTACACTCAAACTGCAAGGTGCATCTTTGTGGCATACAATGCTAATGTAGTACTTTTTAAAGGCCAGTAACAATATAATCACTGTAATATTCATCTGCAGCTGTTGTTGTGCTGTTATTCATAATCTAATTTAGTTCTAAGAAACTGATGAACTTTGGCTCAATATCCACTTCTATACAAATCTCCTTTTACACAGTTTTTGTAACGTGTATGTATAAGTTTAACCATCTGATTACACTAATTCCTGCATTTCCTTGTTTGCATTATTTTGATTATCCTCTATTACAACTGTTTTTAATTTCTGTTTAGTTGTTGCAGTAGTTCATTCCATCTTTTACAGATTATACATGTACATATTATATTATTGCTGTTTATTATTATTGTATACATTATACATGTATTATACATATCATACATTCATAAGCCTTTATCACTTAAATCTTGAAAACAGTTTCTGTTTTGGCAGCATACCTATGTGTTGTTTTTATCGAAATAATTCATGTGTTAAGTCTTTCAATATGCATTTATGCTTATGTAATACAAATTTTAATATAATGGAACAGTTGTTATTTGCCTGAATATTGTGATGGAAACGTATGTTGTCATCTCCTTTTCTTTTATGTCATTTGGAGTTGTATTCTCTTTTTCCTTTATGTAACCACGCCCCTAAAGGAGGCTGGCCTTTGCCACCTTATTTACATATTCGGTTGTATTTAAGGCAGAGCCTCGGCTCATTTAGATCGTTCAATACATGCTTTGCATTTGGACCCACACTCTTCTGTTACTTTGCGCAATAACAGAATCACACTGAGCACTTACTTTACTCCAAGACTCAGTCTACGGACTGTGCTTTGGGAGTAGAGCCACAGAAACACTGTCGACCCCGTCGACCTCAGGTCGACCTTGTCGAACGAGTATAATATCACTCAGGGAGCAATTCCTGGTGTAAGGTGGTTGATGTAGACCGGTGGTGTAAGTCGACCTAGTCGCCTCCGCGTGTTGGTCACGGGCAACCCTTACACAGCCCCTGTGGAGAGTGAATGCAGACCGGTAGAGTAAGCCGACCCAGGTCGCCTCTACGTGTTGGTCGCAGGATCCAACACAATATATCATTTGCTGGGTTTATGCATTTTTAATACAACAGTTTGTATGAGTAACATGGTCCACGAAAATCTATTATACATCTACTTATCATTTGATATATCTCACTCCATATGTTATAAATAGGTTTTTTTCTATCAGGGCACTCTAAACGTTGTGTAGGGGTAGCTTTCATTAACACCCAGCTGGAAAATAACTATTCAACATGTACATTTCTGTCATTTTTCACCGTTCGTTTACGAACGGAACTAGCATTCGATTAGCTCTCCAATATGGCGCACGCGTTATGTATTATTATCAACGTAAAAGTCACGTGATGGCCATTCCAGGGGTTTTAAGTTCAATGGTACTCTGTTTGAACAGCGAAATTTATTAAATTGTAGTTGTCTGCTCTTTTCAGGTTTCAACGTTTCAAACGCCGCATCTGTTTCCGCTTGACAGATTTTATAACGTCCGTATCTGTTACTAAGCGCCATCGAAACATAGTTTGCCGGAAATTGCGAAGGCGCAGTACAATGCGCGCGCAAAAGGGAGCGGCACACTGGTAACCTCCTCGTTCACAGACAGTATCGTAATCATCGTAATTATATCTCAGTTTGGAGAATTTTATAGTGAGTATCATGTTTCATTGTGTGCTAGGCTGATGAATTTAATTGTATGCAGTTAATGGAGCTTGTTTACTCAGTAAAACGTGTTTTAAGCTCAATTTGTCTCACATTCTCATGTCTAATTTGTGCTAATGCAGGTTTAAGAGACAGTGAGGAGTTGGCATTGTTGAAGACTTTGCTTTTTTAAGCCATTTACTTAGTTTTGTCATGTGGTGAACCAATCATCGATCTCTTAGCTACATAATGACACTTACGATAACTTCTGCTCACTGACAATGTTGGCATACGACCGTGCTCGATTCAAACTGCACTATCAAGAATATCTGATCTATTGGAGACTTTTTATTTGATATTGATTTGAAAGAAATCGTAATAAATCAGTTACCCATAACTGAAATTAATCGGTGTTTGAATTCTTTCCATATCACAATATTTAACAGCTCGCTGAGCATGCGAGAGAAAGATAGCCGTTGGCTGTTATTATTATTACATAATATTATTAAGCAGAGCTTAATAATATTACGGTGTGAACCTTATAGCTATTACATTGTGGATAAGTGATTTAATAGAAATACGACTAATTAATTATGAAAATATGTTATAACAGTAATTTACCGTTTTATCAGTGATCGCCCACTGCAGACTGGTCACTCCTTCTTGGATGTACACAGCCTGCCGTGACCAGGCACGGATTTAGATAGCAAAGGTGTAGGACGATCACCGTCTCGTGGAAGCGGCCTTCACCGGTCGAGAGTCCATCCCAAAAGAAAGAAGGATAGTTCGAATCTCCCGGTTAGATGTTGCGTCTGAAGACCAACGAGTGCAAGAACTGTGACAGGGGGAGGTTATCAGCACTGCCCCTATTAAGAGAAATAACTCACGCTATACCAATGTGACGTAGGCCAGCTACGCAATATTATTGGTCGTACTAATCGTGCCAAATACACTATAGCGAATGCCAACGTGGATTACAAGATGGCGGATCCAAACCATAATGCAATTTCCTACGCAGTTCCGACTTAGATAATGCAAAGGTCGAATTTCCCAGCAATGAGGAGACAACTCTTTTTCGGTAAGCAGAAACTGACAAAACGAGATATAACATTCTCCCTGATATTAAGAATTCACAGTCCTCTGTGAAGATTCACAGAACAGTGGGAGGAAAAATAGCATCTCCCTTTATTCAAGTGGTGACCCATGATGGAAATATGGTTAGATGTTAATAGACCACACAAGTTGTTCTAAGACACGATGGATAATGTCTATAGATGAAAATGAAAACTTACCAATGGGTGGTTAAAGAAAAATTATACCACCTATTGTCTTTAGGTTTAAAAGGGGGCAACTCCAGTCGTGAGATAGAAGTAAATACACCAATGACTAGAGTTCTCTATCTTCGACTTCTCTCTTTGGCCTAACTATACCTGCTGATAGGAAGTAGCAGATGATTAAGTATGCTCTTAGGTTCGTATGTGATATACGGGACACACACCTTGATTATTATGTCATACAGTAGTATACATGTAAATACTTGTGAACACCGCAAATGTTACGTATAGGAGACATCACAATGCGAGTACACTCGCAGCATAACAAGGAGATTATAGCAGTGTCTCATTCAGTTTGTAGGTATACAGTTAATACCCATGGATTAGATAATAGGAACCTGCAGATCAGCACGTAAGCCATAAAGAGAATATTTGAACGTAATAGTTCAATGTTAATAAAAAGTTTACAACGTAAGCGCGTAAGCCATAAAGAGAATATTTGAACGTAATAGTTCAACGTTAATAAAAGTTTACAACGCTAAATAAGATTTTTTTGGATTTTTGGTTATGTATGAACGAATGTAAGCATCTCTATGATATACATATATGTATGAGTAAACTACTGACATCGACCGGACAATATAATCGACTGTCCGCAGTCGACAGGAAGAACACATAACATGACTAAGAAGTATATACAAAGTTTGGGTCCCTCTTCTTGTTAGGGCGGCGACGTAGGGTATACCTATTATCGTCTCTCGACGCTGTAGAAGAGGAACTATGTGGACTGTTCGCTTTATTTGATTTTGCGACAGTAGCAAAGTGATCCGAAGCATTGTGGTCACTCCGTTTTGTATGGTCACTTGATTGTGCCTGTAAAGTACTGTGATATGAAGGTTGGTCGTCCGATGAGCTATCATCGAGATTGGAGTGATTTGTGTCATAACGACCACTTACAGATGGGGATTTATGAAAAGAAACCTCACTCTCATCTTCAGAAGTATCTTGTACATCAAATTCAACGTTTATATCACTGCTATCACCACGCACAAGAGGTCCACGATAAAGTTTGAGATTATTTATGTGTACCCGCATGGGAGAGTGATCTGGATCGTCGAATAGTTGGATGTCTGCATTTGTATCTGAAACCCATTTGATGATATAGACGCCGGTCCATCTCTGGATTAGCTTAGACGTTCGGTTTTTGTATCCGCGTCTATTGTAGTATAGGACGGCATCGCCTACTTTCAGGTTAGATGGGTGGGTATTTCGGTCATAGTACTTTTTCTGTTTATGTTTTCCCTGGCTGATGTGTTCTCTAGCCAGATCCCATACTTGGTTCATTCGATTGTGTAGCTCTTCAGCATATGAACCTTCAGTTTGTTCCTTTTGTATGCGAGGTTTAGTGAGGTCGAAAGGTAAACGCAGTTCTCTGCACATCAGGAGAAGGCTTGGAGATGCGTTGATAACAGTGTGTCGGGAGCTATTGTGAGCTAGCTGACAAAAAGGAACAAACTTATCCCAATCACGATGGTTATCGGCTACAACATGGGATAACATATTGGCTATACTACGGTTGTAAACCTCGACTTGCCCATTAGTTTGAGGGTGATAAGGTGACGTAAATCGGTGATCAACGTTCAACAAATCGTTGATTTGTTTAACTACATCACTAAGAAAGTTCTTGGCACGATCACTGATGAGGGTTTCACTACACCCGTAACGACAAAAGATTTTGTCTATATAACATTGTGCAACCGTAGCAGCCGTTTGATCTTTAGTTGGGATCATCTCGCACCACTTCGTGAAATGATCCGTGAACATCAGGATATGTTTCATACCTGATTCAGACTCGACATATGGGCCTTGAAAATCCAAAGAGAGAACTTGGAAAGGATAGGTAGCCATTTGATTTTTCAAGGGGACTCTCATTGGAGTTTTAGGGTTCTTACGACGCTGACAAGACCCACATTGTGCAATATGTTCGGTGACTTCTTTAGTCATATGAGGAAACCAGTATTGATCTTTTAGTTTCAACAAGGTTTTCGTAACACCAGGGTGTAATGACATGAGAGATTCATGGGCAGAGTATAGCAGAGCTTTTCTCTGGCTACTTGGGATGGCAAGAAGTAACTTTGAGTTTTGATCTCTATAGAGAACACCGTTAACAATTCGAAAGTTTTCACTGTCTTTTCGTACTTGACTTTGGTTACGTTTAGACATATCTGCTGGAAACTTTCCTTTCTCTAGGAATAACTTTATCGGACCTAGGTAGTAATCTCGACTTTGAGCTACACTCATCTCGCTCTCAACAGGGTCTGGAGAATCAGAGTGAATAGTAGCAACCATTTCAGCTCTGGAAAGAGCGTCAGCAACATGGTTATGTCTTCCAGGGGTGTGTATAATCTCGTAGTCATAGTCTGCAAGTTGTACGGCCCAACGAGCTAGCCGTGGAGACAGCTCTGATTTTCTTAGAACATACGTACACGCTTTGTTGTCAGTTCTAATTAGGAACTTTGTGTTTAGCAAATAATGTCTGAAATGCCTTACACCAGAAAGGATAGCGAATAATTCTTGTTCACAAGAGTCCCATTTCCTTTCGGCTTTGTTTAAAGCTTTTGAAAAGAAGGCGATTGGATGGTCTTTGCCATCTTCTCGTATTTGAGATAGAACACCACCGACGGCAATAGCTGACGCATCAGTAGTAAGGATGAACTGACGAGAAAAATCAGGAAAGACTAGGACAGGAGCAGAGGTTATGTGGGACTTCAATTCAGCAGTGGCGTGTTGGCACTCTTCGTCCCAATGGAAAACAATGTCTTTATTAGTAAGTTTGATCAAAGGGGCAGCAATTTTGCTAAATCCCTTGATGAAACTCCTATAAAATCCGAACAGACCCAAGAGTCTGCGAACACCAGTCTTGTCCTTAGGAGCAGGGAAGTCCACAATTTTTTTGACATTATGTGGAGCTACGGCCATACCGTCTTGGGAGATTACATGTCCAAGATACAAAACCTCTTTCTGACAGAAGAAGCTCTTGGAAAGACGATATTTCAATCCTGCAAACCTCAAACGAGTAAAAACGGTTCTCAATAATTGAAGGTGTGACGGAAAGTCCTTTGACGTCATCAACCAGTCGTCAAGATATACACAGCTACTACCATTACTGATGAGGTCGGCCATAATTGCAAGAGACAGGCGGGCAAATGTGGAAGGAGAACCCGAAGCACCTTGCGGCATGACTTTCCATTTGTAAGGACCCCAAGGGGTTATAAAACCAGATTTTTCCTGGGAAGACTCATGTAGAGCTACCTGAAAGAAACCGGAGCAAAGATCGATAGTACTGAAATATTTCTTACCATGCATGATTTCAGCAGCATTATCGATAGAAGAAAGAGCCATAGAGTGTTTTACAGTTACAGCGTTCAATTTGCGATAATCAACGCAGAAACGCCAGGTGTTATCTTTCTTCTTCACCAGAACAATGGGAGAAGACCATTCCCCAGTACCGACAGTGATTAACCCTTGCCTTTGCATTTCATCAAGCTGGGCTTTGACCTCAGCACGGAGACCAACAGGGATGTTGTAAGGTCTACTCCTTACTGGGACAGTTCCAGGTACGGTCTCAATGACATGCTGTACTATTTTTGTTCTGCCCAATTCAGATATATTTTCACCGACAATATCTTTGAATTCATCAAGCAGATCAGAAAGTTTAGCTTTTTGGTTGTCAGTCAGCATCGTATTACGTAGATCCACACGCTCACTAGGTTTAATACTCTTCACATTTACTGTATTCCCCTTTGTAGGAATCTTGATCTTAGTGGTCATAAGATTGTCATCCTCATCTAGAGGTTCGATAGTGCCAACAATCGAATTCACACTAATTTCTTGTATTTCTTTACATTTATAATGGGTATACGAACTTTAGTACCAGAAACACGATCTACACATTTTCCAACCAACAAATGCTTAGAAACATGACGATTGTCACCTTCAAAAAGGCATTGATGAGGGTCAAGAAATGGGGTTGAAACGTTAGCCACAACTGCGACTTCAGATAAAGGAGGGATCTGAAGCGCGTTAAGAACTGAAACAGAATCAGATTGATTGCGAGTGCCCATAGGCAGGACGGTACTATTGAATTTGAAAGTGCAATTGTTGAAGTTATAGGTCACATCACCTAACCTTTTTAAGAAATCAGTACCCAATATCACTTCTTGGGTGATATTAGAAGTCACGAACAATCTTTGATTGTAAGATTGTGAACCAACAGAGACCTTCACAGTGGTTTCACCGAGAATTTTTAAGGATTCACTGGTGACGCCAGTGGCATTCAATTTAGAAGCAGTAAGTTTCAAACGAAGCGCTTTAGCGATATCACTGTGAAGTAAAGACACAGAAGCACCAGCATCAGCAAGGGAGATGCATTCTCGACCATTGATGATAACTGATATGAGGGCTTGACATTGGGTAGATTTCTGATGATTGCCAATCATATTGATCTTTGATAAGGGATTAGGTGACTGACCGAATTGTCATTTGGTACTCTTCCTGTAGAAAGAAGGCCAATTGAATGGGCGCCAAGGAGCATCATTGGTCGGCTCATCACATCGTTCCAATTCAGCTTCGGCAAGGTTGGGGTAGATAGGTTGGTACGCAGGAGGACGGATGTACGTAGCCGTTGAAGTAGTTGGAAGAGTCCTGAGATGACATGTCTCAGATGTTGATGTTAAAGGGGGAAGGTAAGATTGACCAGTAGGGGCTGGACAATTGGGTTCCATTGGCACTATTTGTTGAGGGGTTAAAGGAGAGACAGCCGTCTCTGCGACTTCATCCTCAGAATCAGTGGAACAATCTGCATCATTACGCTCAACGTCTACATTAGCTACAAGCTGTCCATTACCAAGACGAGGTATAGTGACTCGAAAGTTCGGACAACAATGTTTTCTCAATGTGTACAGTATGAAACCTATGGCCACTATCGAAACAATGATATTACAGAAGAAAGACCATAATTCATAACCGGAAGCAACGTGTCCACCAAACAGGAAGGCAAATAAGGAATTACCAAGCAGTGATTCCTTTGACTCTATAACATTATGTTCTAAAGTATGATGTGGTGAACTTTGTACGCCCATAGCTTCCAGAACTTGTCTTTGGCGGTCTAAAGTTGCTAACAAGGTATTTAGACTTTGGTGGTTACTTAATTCATGCCAGTTTAAACGATGAGCAGTGCTATAAACAGTTTCATGGATTTTAATAGGCTGTATGCCTAATTGAATGTCAGGGAGACAAAGTCTAGAAACATTAGTCAAAGCAGAAAAATCACCAGTTCGTGAATAACGTAACGTACTACCATTTAGTCTAAGGATCACTCTGTCTATGTAGGAACAGTCAACAGTGTGGGTATCTTTGTGGACAACGTTTTCAATAGGATCTAGATATCCAATTCTCTTAGAACCGCCCATGCTTACTTCGATGGGAATAAATTGCGTACAATTGTTTTCCGACATTGGAAGAATGCGGTAAAGATCAGGAGGTAATTCGGTACAAGGATAAATTTCTAGAATACCAGGCCCACTTGAAGCTATTATGTATGGGTTTTGTAGCATGTACCTAGCACTGACTGTAGGGTGTTTCTCCATAAGCAAAGTGATTATTTTTAAAGTTTGTGAAAGAAGGTGGCATGTATAATAGTAACTGTTCCAGAACTGCTCTATCAGGTTATTATGCATTTCTCCTGCTAATCCTTGCAACATGGCATTCAAAAGTACTACATCATCACCCCAAGCAGTGTAATCAGCCTTAATTTTCTGAGCTAACGTAGTAAAATTGACAGTATCAAGAAAAGATATCATGACCCCTTGATCAGAGAGACTAGTTTTGTTTCCTTTACAGTTAATGAATGACAGAAACCCGTATGTGTGGAAAGTTAGAGCCAAGTTGCGATCATTACTGACAAAATGGTCTTCATACAATTTCCCTTTTATCGTGTACCATTTTTCATATTCACAATAACTTTCCTTATTAGTTTCCCATACAAGTATCGATTGATCTGAAAGTAAACAGCTACCATGTTCATAACGACAATGCGAAACATCACCTGCGGGTGACTCAAAGACTTCTACATTGTGTTTCTTAAAGACAGAAGTTACAATGACACTACATTGATCAGCTTCAAAAGTATGTTCCTTACAACAGTATTGGTAGGATGCATTGGCAGAATTTTGAGTAACATATACACCATTAGAACCAATTAAAGAACCAGCAGAACAAGTTTTGTGTGTTATCATCCTTTCACATTCCTCTCTGCTTACAGGTATGCGTTCAGTTGTAGCAGTACGGGATTTTATATCTGTAAAGAAAGAAATTTGGGTAGCTATTTTGTCCTTAAACTTTGCACACTGGTAGGCTTTTGATTGCCACTCTACTATGTTCTTTTGATATACTTGTATGTTCATGTTTTGAGGGACTGTATGATTATTGCTCGTTGCATTGGATGTGCAAGGGTATTCATGAGTTATGTTGTAAATGTGAGCAGCTTTTGGAGTAGAACCGCAAATCATTGGGTTATCAGGAAGGATGATCCGTGCGGATTCAGTACCAGAAAACAGAGCACAGACTGTAAGAAGGGTGAGCATGAAACTATTCTTAGGTGATAGTTTCGAACCAGTACCACGTGAAGGTGGTTTCCTCAAAGGTGGATTTGAAACGACCTCAACAGCGTTGACTTTCAAATCATCCATTTCTTGAGGTTGAGTAAGAAGAAACTCCGCATACTGTTGTGGTTCGAGTCCATCAGCAGTAGCAGTGACAGCGTTTACATTTTTCTTAGGACACTCTCTCGACCAATGATTCCGGGAACCACATGTCCAGCAGCCATTGTTAGATTGATTGTTTTTAGATCTAAGTCTATCCGCCGATTGCGGTTGTTGTGGACGACCATAAGAAGGTCTTTGCGAGCGACCACGATTAGATATATTTCTGAAAGATTGCGATTGACTCTGCGAGTTGTAACTTTGGGTACGTGGTCGTGGTTGAAAGTTGTTTGAGAACTGTCGAGGTTTATTATTATCCTGTGGTCTACGGTGATTACTACCATAACTAGACCGATATGGTGGTTGAGGCTGGTGATTACGTTGAGCTACTGGGTTACCTGCCTGTTTTTCCACCAAGAGCTTCAAATCCTTGATTTGATTACATAAGGGAGCGAGAAGAGGTTCGACTGAGGTAACTTCGTTTACAGACATTATTTTAGCTGGGGTTTTATTTTGTAATTCTGCAAGCTCGACAACTTCAGCTTCATGCAGCGCTTGAGAAAGGGTCATTTTACCTTTAAACATAAGTCCTTTCTTAATAGATTCTCTAAGTCCTTGAATAAAAATGTCTACAACGAAAGTGTCACGATATGCCTCTGGTACGTTGCCATACGCTGTGTCGGCAAGCGAGGAGAGTTCGGCATAATATTCACCGACAGTTCGGCGACCTTGTTGGATAGAGTATAAACCACGCCCCTGAAGATTAGTATGGACAGTGAAAAGTTTGTTTAATTCAGCTCTAAGCTGTACGTAGTCAATCATTAGTGAACGGTTGGCCCTAACGACCCGTTTATATTTAGCATAAGCCGCACCAGTAAATATATCTGGCAGAGTAAGTGCCAGTTGCTCACTCGAGAAGCGATATGGTCTAATCTTAATCTCCCACCTTTCAATAAAACTATCCCAACTTTCTCCTGGACCATTGGAAAAATTGTCCATATCATGGAAGTTAGGGAGTACTATTGGTGCCAAAGGTGGCTGTACAGGGACTACTGAAGATGGCTGTGTAGCGAATACTGAGGGTGGCTGTGTAGCGAATACTGGAGGTGGTTGTGTAGTGAGTACTGAAGGTGGTTGTGTAGCGAGTACTGAAGGTGGTTGTGTAGGAAGTGCCCTGGTTGGCAACCGTGTACTGGCCGTAGGAGGAGCAGAAGAAATACTTGCTCTACTGCGGGTTATAAACGGATTGCTCGATGTTGGCGAAAGGGATTGCATTCTGGGTGTTCTAAATGCAGATGCTGCGCTTAGATTTGGTGCATCCGACCCTAGTTCATGGTTCATCACCTCCAATTTTAAATCCTCGGGAAGAGTTTTCCAGAACTCGAGCATCTCCTTTTTCATATTAGCTCTTGTATCCTGCTTATGTGTACTTGATTTATCTTGAACATTTAATCTACTTCGTGAGTTTAGTGGATTTGTATCTGCCATGGGGTCAAAGTTATCATCAAACCCTTCTGCCATAATGCAAGAATTAAAATTATTATCTCAATGAAAAGAACGTATTAATGTATTACTATAACAATATAATGCTTTTAATACGGTGTAATAGTGATTACTTCACTATAATAGTTCTAACAATATAATGCTTTTAATACGGTGTAATAGTGATTACTTCACTATAATAGTTCTAACAATATAATGCTTTTAATACGGTGTAATAGTTTTTATTTCACTATAATAGTTCTCCCAAAATTTTTAAACAGTGAGCCCACGAACACCAGGCAACACTAACAAACCCTAATGAAAACAGCGCAACGCAATAAGCGGCACTACAAACACAGCTGGAACGACGCCAGCAAAGGGGGAGCTCCGATACGCACAACACCAACGCGAGGTGATCAGCCACGCGATTGCAGGTGTGGGTAAGAAAGTAGGGTTTACGGCAAGACTGCCACTAACGAGACCGATAACAATCAGTTCGAGAACATGCAAGCTGACAAGCAAGCAAACAATCAGTGAACCGGCACTGATTACAGGGAGGAAACACCGCGTGTAAGAAAGTGAAAGAACAAGGAACAATATTATAATAAGTGAAAGAAAGAAAAAAAAAAATTTCAATAAACCCACTAAAGAACGGGGCAAAATTATGTTTAATATCTGATTAGAAAACACATACTTCGTAAAACAAGCCAAACAGCGGTTAGCTGTAAAAGAACTTCACGACAAGTTCGAGACGATGAAGATTAAAGCCAGTAAGGTCGGCGAAGCTACGAAAGCCTTCGTGTAGTAGACCAGGAATGGCACAGAAAGAAAATTAGTGAATTATTCCTATTAGTAAATTATTTCTTTATTTATACTCATTATGAAACTTATTTTTCCAACAGCCTTTTATATATATTATAACCTGTACCGCGTTGAAGGAACAGGCACCTCCACCAAAATGATATGAAAGAAATCGTAATAAATCAGTTACCCATAACTGAAATTAATCGGTGTTTGAATTCTTTCCATATCACAATATTTAACAGCTCGCTGAGCATGCGAGAGAAAGATAGCCGTTGGCTGTTATTATTATTACATAATATTATTAAGCAGAGCTTAATAATATTACGGTGTGAACCTTATAGCTATTACATTGTGGATAAGTGATTTAATAGAAATACGACTAATTAATTATGAAAATATGTTATAACAGTAATTTACCGTTTTATCAGTGATCGCCCACTGCAGACTGGTCACTCCTTCTTGGATGTACACAGCCTGCCGTGACCAGGCACGGATTTAGATAGCAAAGGTGTAGGACGATCACCGTCTCGTGGAAGCGGCCTTCACCGGTCGAGAGTCCATCCCAAAAGAAAGAAGGATAGTTCGAATCTCCCGGTTAGATGTTGCGTCTGAAGACCAACGAGTGCAAGAACTGTGACAGGGGGAGGTTATCAGCACTGCCCCTATTAAGAGAAATAACTCACGCTATACCAATGTGACGTAGGCCAGCTACGCAATATTATTGGTCGTACTAATCGTGCCAAATACACTATAGCGAATGCCAACGTGGATTACAAGATGGCGGATCCAAACCATAATGCAATTTCCTACGCAGTTCCGACTTAGATAATGCAAAGGTCGAATTTCCCAGCAATGAGGAGACAACTCTTTTTCGGTAAGCAGAAACTGACAAAACGAGATATAACAATATATCAGGAGCATTTAAACTGCTAATTAATTATTATTAGGTAGAACTGATTGTATCTGAACCAAGACCAGCTTTAGTGTGCCCTGCTTCAAGTTATCCTAAGTTGATCGATCGCTTAACGTAATAGGTGATACACGCGATGAGTTGCGTGAGAGCATAGATATGTGGTTAATATCTGGGTAGACTCTTGTTGATCTCAAGATGTTCACGAGGTGTGATTACAAGTGTAGTGAGATCTTATAGCAGTACTCATTGTTATTACTCTTTATTACATCACTCTATGGTAGGAGATGAGACAGACTTTTATGCAATTCTATCAGTAAGAATATCAAGTTTAAACCATGGTATAATTACATTTTTATCAGTCAACTATGGGATACCATAAACCTATGCTAAGTACAATTATCTTCAGCGGTAGAACTTGGTTTCACTGATAAACCACTGTCTCTGCTCTAGGGATATATAACAGTATTATGTAGGAGAATATGACCAAGGAGGTTGAAGTTTTATATCAGCCTCATTTTGGAGACAGTGAGGAGTTGGCATTGTTGAAGACTTTGCTTTTTTAAGCCATTTACTTAGTTTTGTCATGTGGTGAACCAATCATCGATCTCTTAGCTACATAATGACAAGTCATCGCTTGGATCTTTTTCTTTACATGATATCATATTAATAATAATAATTTTGCGTGTAAGAATCTTATGTTTTAAATGTAAATTTTATGACTTCAGTTATTTAGGCGCTTTAGAAATGCCTCATCCAATGAATTGTATATAATAAGTCATACTAAATAATGTTCCTGACATTTAAGCATTAGCTAGTCTACAGCATTCATACCGTTATCATCTTATAATGTATTGGTTACTGTGTAATTCTGTAGGTTCAATAGACATTTGTGAACTTTATTATTATATATTTTTGTAATTTCATTTTAGCAATGGCTTCTGCTTCTCACGATATTGAGTGTGAATTTTGTGGTTTGAGAAATGAAAAAATAGTTGATCCTAAACAACTACCCTGCGGCCACATACACTGTATGCCATGCCTTACATCACACTATGAAAAGAACAAGATTTGCTGGTGCGGGCTTCAAAGCTGCGGGTAAGTAATATTCAACGTTACTGCGATGCTAACATTGTACATATGTAATACATTTGTGAACAAGCTATTAAGAATGATTTATTGATTGGGCCCTTCTATTGTTCTAGAAGGCCATTCTTATTAAAGCTGTCTCTCAGATATTTTAATATTAAGTGACAAGTATATTAGTTCCATGCGATCACACACCTTTATAATTGACCATTGAGAAATGATGTTTGTACATTAATTGAAATGATTTGTGTACATTTAATTCACTGGAAAGAGTGATCATCATCGGACAGGCTACAATATCCATTGGGTCTCTTGTCTCTAATTGCCTATTATTTCAACTATCCAACCAGCAAAGTCTTTAATGGTTTACTTGCAACACAATTGACATTACAGTTATTTTGTATCAAAAGGCTCACCATGTTTTACTCTGCTGTGTTGTAGGCGCAAAATATGTGGAAATTTGATTACAAGCTCTTAAAGGCTAAAAAACGACCAGTTAATCACAGTCATCACAAAAAGCCGTAGTTTGAAATCTCTTTATTTGGCTGACATACTCTAACATTTCGGTTATTGTTTTGACATGTGATGTTATCACATGAAATAAAAGGCTAGATATAAATGTCTCGCAGCACTGGTTTATGACAAATACTTTGGGTTCTCGCTGAAAGCCTGTATCAAATATAAATGCTCAGTACTTCATAGCATCGTTTCAGCCTGGTCTAATCAACTAGTCATAATCTGATCATGTGACCCGTACTTTCTGCCAAATCGTGCAAACAGTCTCTGCAGCATTTTTTGATTATCGACAGTGACCAGCCGACTCCTCATGTTCATCAGAGAATGAGATGCACTTCTTCGAGCTAAGGTTAAAAAATTCAAACAAATTTTTATGGAAGGTTTTAGAGATATTAGGGCTCAAGTGACAGCTTTACAATAAGAAAATAAATAATTTGATGAATAAGGTTGCATGAAAGTGTAAACAGAAGTCATCTTGTTCAACTACGTCCCATTTGAGCCATTTAGGAAAGTGATTTAAATCTTTGACGCTTTCTTGATGGCTGCAATCGACTGTTTGTTTTTGAGCTTTTAGGAGCTGGTAATCACATTCCCACATATCTGCACCTACAATGCAGCATAGTAAAACATGGTGAATCTGTTGACATCAAATAACTGTAATGTGAATTTTGTATCAGGTCAACCTTTGATAATTGTGCCTATCTAATAATAAAGATTTCTCTGTGACAACAAGTTAACCGATAGATGAACAATAGCCAATGAAACTTTGAATAATTGAGAATATTTCATAATTTAACTAATCTAAATTGAAAAGAAATGCGCTGCCCTGTATTATTTTATTACATTAGCACATTTATGACAGCACTTACTTCATATCTAAATATAGAATAGCGTGTAATCTAATATTTTTATAAAGTTTTGTTTACATATCATTAGATTGCGCAATGTATAAACTATGATTTTAGGAAGGTGTATAAGATGTCACCCGAATCATTGGCTGACTATGATGTTGATGCTGCAAGGCTCTGCGACACTTGTACCAAGAGAGGACAACATAAACGTCAAGCTACATCATATTGCACAGATTGCTCTAGGAAATTCTGCAAAGAGCACCTTGAGGTATGTCTGACATATATTTGATTGGGGTGTTGGTGCCATTCATAGCTTCAGAGTTCATCTGGTCTTGTGTAGGTTTATTTCACATGGCAGCACAGTTACTGCTGTTTACCTCCGTTATTCATCAAATATAAATATAATAGTCAGTTGTTTACTTGTCTCAACCAGCTGCAGTGCTTCTCTCTTTAAATATTTACTTACCAAATTAGTAACATTTTTGTAATAAGGGTGTAATAAGGGTATGAGGCCTTTTAGCGCTGATCATTCAGTACTAGAACTTTGGAACTCAGTCTAAACAGTTTACGCTTAGTTACGCTGTTGAATCCATCAGGTGATAATGCTTCTCATTTATTACTGGAACTCAGGCCAAACTGTTTACACTAAGTTATATCCTTTAATTACACAGGGAAACAATCTGAGGCGCATCATACCTGTAGACCTTTACGCTAAGTGTAAATAAGGGGGTTTAGGCTACTATGAGTATTGCCTTTTCTTATTTCCTTATCCTCCTTGTAAATCACAGTGACTCCTGTTGTCTGAAATAGTTCTGATTGGTAGAAGAGCAAATGATTCACTAGTCAGTGCCTGTCACAGCATTCCATGTAACTGCAAGTATAATATGCAGTCAGTACTGTGAATGGTCAAGGTTATCTACTTATGTTAAGAACAATCATATTCTATATGATCTTCACTCTCTGTAGCAGTTTGGACACGCTATTACTCACAATCCTATTACTCACAATCCTATAACTTACAATCCTATTACGCGCAATGTCGCTTTATATGAAACAAAACTGCCCATTATCGTGCTGCATTTTTAATGGATTGCTGTACATTGTTGCTGTCAAGAGTTTTAAGGGTAATAGTAGCACCATGACTTCTAAGGATGCAGCAACATGCGTGGTGTTATGTACTTTACGCCAATTCTACTCAACTAGTTTATTAACTCATGGTATTCCCAACTAATTTCCTTCCAGGGGTAGAATATCTTATAATACTTTTAATAAGAAAGGCCTGTCATCATATTTGAATTGTTGTACTGCCAGGTCAACCGCTGGGGCGGAGATCCCGCTGTAAACGTAATTAGCTTTGTTTCGAAATAATACTGTAACTACACTTTGCTTTTTTAGCACCACGACAGTGCCCTGGATGGTCATCACACAATATCCATGACCCAGTATTTGTCAAAAGTGAGCCAGCATCTGCCAGATATCTGTACAAAGCATGAGAATCAGGCGCTAGTGTTGGGATGTAAGGTCTGCCATACCATCAGTTGTATGAAGTGTGTAGCAGATTCAACCAAGTGTGAGACAGGTAAGTTTATTGAGTAAACACTGTACTTATTGTGGATAGCAGAATGACATTTACATACATCAGGTGGTAAATGCTAAGTAGTAAATGCTGGTGTCTACAAAGAGTGTTTGATATTTACACACTGTTCGGTCATGGTTAACAAGCTGATCATTGAAAAGATATTTTATGTGAAAACATGAACTGCTCTAAGATAATAAAGAAATTAAAATCGTGAACAAAATTATTTTATTAGTCATTAAGTCATTACCGGTACCTAAAATGTACAATTCAGAATGCAAGTGTTAGAATACAACTGATAGGGTGTAAAGGATCTGATGCAACTCCTTACTTCTCCATACTAAAACTACCAGCCACCACTACTAGTTACAAATAAATGTATTTAATCAATACACCAGATTAGAATAGGAGTAGTACAATATAGCACAACTGTCTTGTCTGTCTGCTCCTCTGGTAGTGTGTTTAGTAAATGTCCGGTAGGACCTTACATATTCTTAGATACGCCCTCTAGTTCAGGTTGGTCATGTTTTCTCCAGTCAGCCTTTGGCCAGTTGGTCTGGCTAGTTTGAGTAGAGGACTGACATCCCTTACAAAAGAAAGTATATGGTGCTGGTGTCTGACACTAGTACTAACATTTAGAAGTTACTCCTACTTTTCCTTCAGTTTATGTCACCCTTCTACTCAGTCTGATTGTATTTATTGTAGTTATTTTTACATACTGTACATAATATTATAGAGTTTAAATTAGTCCTATAAAGATAAAACTATTACAAACAAAGTGGTTTATGTTATCTTCTGCCTTTGAGCTAAATCAATTTACTTGACTCTTTTTTTTTTTAAATATCATTCCACCATAAAATTTCCATCTGAATGCCATGGCACTCTATTTTTCAATCCTTTCCTTATAGCGGCGATCAAATAGAGGGGCCTTCGTATATAGGGGACCTTCATATTGACGCTGGCTTGTATTTTTTAATTAGCTTGTCTGAATTTTGAAAGTTTAAACCTTCTATGGGTGAAGCAAATCTTGCCTATATTTTGCAATCTCCTTCGAGCGAAGTGACGTTAACCCTTCCTTTGTGACGTTAACCCTTCCTTTGTGACGTTAACCCTTCCTTTGTGACGTTAACCCTTCCTTTGTGATGTTAACCCTTCCTTTGTGATGTTAACCCTTCCTTTGTGATGTTAACCCTTCCTTTGTGACGTTAACCTTTCCTTTGTGACGTTAACCCTTCCTTTGTGACGTTAACCTTTCCTTTGTGACGTTCACCCTTCCTTTGTGACGTTAACCTTTCCTTTGTGACGTTAACCCTTCCTTTGTGGCGTTAACCCTTTCCGATGATATAAATTTGCTAACTTACTTATAACTTGTCATAATCTCTAAATAAATATGCAGGGAATCTGTGGAATCTCATTGCAAGTTGATATCTACTGTTACAATTAACCTGCAATGATTTGATAGCCTGTGCTTTGGCTGTGCAATTCGCTGAAGCTTTCAATGTATTTCTTTCTAAACTCGAAGACATTTCTTGTTTAACAACTGTAATCGACAGTGTTGCATAAAAGAACATTGCAATCAATGATATGTTTGCTACAGTTTGCAATGAAAACTAGCTTCTAATGTGTAATAGAAAAAGAGTTATGAGTGTCAACCGATTGTAAGCTGAGTCAAGATAATCGTAAGGATACTATCACATAATATGTTATAAATCTGCAAGTTCATGAATTATATATATAAAGTCTATCACATGCTACAAACATATTCAAGAACAAGTGACATAAACTAGCCATACTTATAATACCTGTAGGAATAAAAATGAGCATTTTTAAAAGAATTAATTGCATCATTTGCATGGCTAGCTGCATTCTGATTGTTACTTTCAAAAGAACAAACAGTTTCTTTTGGCTGCCCAATACTTTCCACAATGTAGTCTAATCTCAACCCTTATTCTGCACTGCTAAACTAGTAAAAGTTAAAGAGTTTTTCACATAAATGGAAGTACCAAGATTGCATTGAACAGACAACTCCTATCGGCGTGATTATTGATGCAGTTACTAAGTATTTCTATGGTGTTGCTTTTATAATTTCACCGAAAAAGCTGACAAGCTTTGAAGTTGGAGAACAGAATTTGATATAAACGGAGACAATGTAAAAATTAATTGTTATTGATGTAATTAAGTTATTATTAGTATGATTTTGTAGACATTTTTCTACTGATCACTTGCTACTATTGGTTCGTGTATTTATTCCATTCCAACAATCAAGGTATTCTTGCACAGGTGGACCACATGACTTCCAGGCATTGGAAGATCTGGCAGCCTCCCTGCTGAACACCGTAATAACAGAAGAGAGTACAACCAAGGATGAGGAATATGAAAAACTCTTCAAGGAAGTATCTAAATTACAGGCAGACTTTGATGATGAAACACAAGCCATGCTTCTACTTATCCACGAGACTAGAGATAGTCAGGTTTGTAATTATTGTTCATGTTGAAATACCCTGGCTGTCTTCTTTCCTTTGCAATACCCAACTATTTGCTGTGACATAATGGTATTTCCTGTGATATGAGAAAGAGGCTACAATTTCATCAAACTTATGAAACGAGGCTACATAATCTTACTCCAGCTATTGTTTTTCCTAATTTTATATCCAAAAAATTGGAGAAAGAGAAGAAGAGGGAGTACAACTCCTGAATGTTTGCTTATCTATGATTTGTATTTCCTCTACTATTTCCTGTTACAGCTAAATGAGATTAAACTTAAATATGACACATTAGAGAAACATGTGCTGGAAAACCGACAGCAGTCGCAGACTAAAATTGCTGACTTCATAGAAGATGTGCTGCTCGGGCAGTGGAATAGCCTGAGGACCAATAAGGAGTTGCTAGAAACTGGGACTAAGAGCCATCCCCCGGTAAGCTATTGGCCAGGATTGCTACTCAGGAGTTCAATAATGTTCAGGATTTCGTGGACATGATGGTATTGTAGATACAGTCAAACATGGATAACTCGTCCACGGATAGCTCGAACACATGGTTAATTCGAACATTTCCTTTGGTCCGTTCCCACGTAATGATAAATTGCTATAGATAACTCGAACTCAACACTGTTAATTCGAACTGTTTTTTTGCCCAACGGCTACCGAAACGGTTGTTATCGCTTTAGAAAATCACTTTATTCAAAGCCATAGAGGTAAACTTCATCTTTTCGTAATTCATAAGCGTCGTTATTACCACCATCGGCAAAATATTTTTGTCAACAACTTTTCTAAAAGTTTGGTGAAATTTGATTTATACTGCGATACGATGAATAGCACGGGCTAGCCGGGTCACGCGTGCAAGGATTTTCGCCACGCACATTCAAAACAAAAATCGCATGTTGTTTTTGTTTTGTATATGTGTGGCGAAAATCCTTGAGTGCGTGGCGTAACCCAGCTAGCCCGCGATGAATAGTTTTCCGACGTTGATTCCGTGTTGAATCAACGTCGGAATGTTGAATGTTTAAATTGTCTTAAAAATTCTTGTAATTAAACGTATACGTTGTCTGAGCTACAAAAAAACTATTCATCGTCTGACCTAAACACAGAATACGTGTGTACATTCAACAAGTATCTATTAAAAAGCGTGAGTGATATAGAATGTACCGTAAAACCTCGTAAAACTTCTAATTGAACTGCCTCGGAGTGTTGCTCTTAACGAATCTTAGGTAAAGTAAGGTAATCTGCATAAACTTCAAGAAAAAACGGCAAAATTGATCGTGGGTTAAACCCCAAAAAAAAATGTATTTTATTTTGAGCATTTCAACAACGATCAAGTTTTGCCAATGTCAATCTGAAAAACGTCCTGGCAATAACATCACCTCAAACAACAAACCAATCTCAAGTGATAGAAAAATCTCTATACTTTTTCGTGAAAGCGTTTTAAACTTTACATTAGAAGCATTTAATTTGAAACAAGCCATTTGTGCTTTTGATTTATATTATAGTTTGTATATGTACATGTATCTACTAATAAATAAGTAAATATATGGACTTGTGACAGTGCTCTGATAACTTGAACGCTCTGATAATTCGAACACTTTTGCTCGGTCCCTTGAAGTTCGAGTTATCCATGTTTGACTGTATATGGGTCTGCCTGTGTGTGTACAAATGCTTGTGTAGTGTGTATATTCTGGTTTACCTCTGTGTACTAGTGCTTGTGGTGTGTATACATTTTGGTATAACTACGTGTACTAGCGCTTGTGGACTGTGTATGTTTTGGTATACTTGTATGTACTATACTTGTGTAGTATATATATTCTGGAATACCTGTGTGTATCAGCGCTTGTGTAGTGAATATACTTAGGTATGCCAGTGTTTACTACTGCTTGCACAGTGTATATGTTGTGGTATACCTTTGTGTACTAGCGCTTGTGTACTGTGTATATATATGTTTTGAGATACCTGATGGATATTGCTAGTCTAGTGTACATTTTTTGTAAACTTGTTGGTACTAGTGCTAGTGTAGTGTATATATTTTCGTATTGGGTAGTTTATATAATTGGTTATACTTGTGTGTACTAGTGATTGTGTATTGTATATATTTTAACTAAACTGTGAGTACTAGTGCTGGTGTTATATAAGTAATTTGTTATACCTGGGCTTAGGTAGTGCTTAGGTAGTGTTTATATTTTTGTGTAACTTTGTGTACTAGTGCTTCTGCGTTGGGTATTTTCTATATATATTTTCTAGGTATATTTGGGATTAGTTCTTATGTACTCTATATTTTGGTACACCTGTGTTGTCCTATTACATGTTTATCATATATATTTATTTTGGTAAACTTGTGTGTACTAGTGCTTGTGTTGTGTATATAATGTAGTATACTTGCCTCTATCAGTGTTTGTGTAGTGTCTATGTTTTGGTATACCTGTGTGTGCTTGTGTAGTGTATATATCGATATATACCAGTGTGTACCAATGCTTGCACAGTGTATATATTTTAGTAATTCTCTATGTACCAGCGCTTGTTTTGTATATATGTCTTTTGGTATACCAGTTTGTACTTTTGCTGGTGTAATGGATATATTTTTGTGAAACTGTTTTAAGTAGTGTTTTGTAAAGTGTATATATTGTAGTATACACATCTGTACTAGTTCTTGTATACTGTATACATTTTGGTATACCTGTAGGCATTAGTACTGGTGCAGTGTATATATTATGGTAAACTTGCGTGTACTGCTGCTTGTGTACTTTATATATTTTTGGTATACATACGCTCCCCAACCTACAAACGAGTTATGTTCCGAATTTTCGTTTGTAAGATGAATTTGTTCGCAAGTTGCTTCAGTTCTATATTTTGTATTGTAATTTATGTTTAAGGCCTATATAAGTATATTGAAGGTTTATATAAGTACGTTTAAGGCTTGTATAAGTAACTTGTATTGGTTTGTACTGAAAAAACATTTAATAAATGGCGATAATACTTTGGTGGACGCCGGCCATGACACTGAATTTCTTTTTAATTGTATGTGTTGTCCTTTTTTATTACATCGTTGTTTTACTCGTTATGCTATCACTTATCGTCACTTATATCGTTGTCATACCAACCCACTAGCGGTCCTATTTATTCACCTCGTTAGCCAGTGTTCTTGCCGTTAGCCGGAATGATTAATATTATTGTATATAAAGGGTGTAGTAGTCCTTTGGTACTGTATACTTTTTGGTATGCCTGTAGGCATTCGTACTCGTGCAGTGTATATATGTTTGTTTACCGGTTTAGATTAGCGCTTTTGTACTTTATATATTTTGGCATACCTGTGAGTACTAGTTCTTGGGTAGTGTATATATTTTAGTATACCTAGGCACTAACGCATGTGTGGTGTATATCTTTTAATATACGTATGTGTACTAATCTTTGCGTAGTATATATAGTTTTGTATAAATTTTGATGATGTTGTAGTGTATATATATTTGTACACCAGCGTATATTAGTGCATGGGTATAGTGTATATAATTTGAGATATTTGTGTAAACTAATGTGTGTAGTATATATACCTTGGTATACATGTGTGTAGTAGTGCTTGTCTACTGTATGTGTTTTGATGTGTTTGTAGGCATTAGTACTTGTGTAGTGTATATATTTTGGTATACCTGTTTAGATTAGCGCTTGGGTAGTATGTACTTTTTGGTATACCTATCACTATGTTCCCATGATGCGCAGTACTTCGATGCAGTTCCCATGAAAGTGGAGGAGATCGTACATTTACATGCAGCGCAGTGGTTTTCAGCAAATTAGCCAAAGATGAGAATTTGTACAAATCGAATCACCGGGTGGATACATGGAATCGATCATGTGTACCGAATGTCCAAAACGGTCCTTTTTTGCTTTTTCGTTGTTATACCTTTATTTACAATACACATTCACAAGGTTTTATCACCCTTGGCACAATTTTTACTAAGTAATATATTTTTTAAGAAGTATTTTTAAATAATATATTATTTAAATGTTACTTTAGGGTTTGCCACCTTTTTTTAGAAGTGTTTGTATCGATAACAAAGTCCAGGAAAGTAATCATCTCATCATCCTCGTGGGTGCAGACCATAATTAAATTTAAGTGAAAGAAGATCAGAAGAATAGAAAAAGAGATAGCAGGATAACTTTTGTACTAGTTTATAGGCCTCAATGAATCTGCCTCCACAGCATGAGAGTTATGCGCAGTCACTGCACAATTGCCGTTTCCTTGCTGCAAATTTGCACTGGCTTCGAACTGATCAGTGTGGAGTGATTTCACTGTGAAGATGCCGTTTTCATGATTCGAAGATAGCGCAACTCCGAATTACTGCGCATCATGAAAACATATTGATTGTGTACTAGTGCTTGGGTAGGGTATATTTTTGGTATACCCTTGTGTATTAGCACTTGTGTAGTGTGTATGTTCTGGTATACCTGTGTGCTGATGTTTTTCTACTGTATATTTTTGGAATTCCTGTGTGCACTAGTGCTTATGAGATATATATATATTTGGGT
Source organism: Watersipora subatra (assembly GCF_963576615.1). Taxonomy (NCBI): domain Eukaryota; kingdom Metazoa; phylum Bryozoa; class Gymnolaemata; order Cheilostomatida; family Watersiporidae; genus Watersipora; species Watersipora subatra. The sequence goes on along the minus strand of NC_088712.1, from coordinate 25,143,628 downwards.
GTACCCGCTTGTGCTAGTGTGGTGTATATTTTGTGGTATATTGTGTGTACTAGTAATTGTGTAGTTTATACGTTTTTGTAAAACTGTGGTAGTGATTGTTTATAGTGGTTGGTGGTGTATATATTTTGGTAGGCCTTTTTTGTACTAGTGCTTGATTAGTGTGCATAGTTAGGAAAAATATGTGTACTAGTGCTTGTGTTGTTTATGGCTGTTTGGACTAGTCCTTGTGTTATATATATATATATATATATATATATATATATATATATATATATATATATATATATATATATATATAAATATATATATATGTATATATATATATATATATATTTATACATATATTGGTGTACATGTTTGTCTTTTGGTGTATATGGGGAAATCTTTTGGTATACCTTTGTGTATAGTGCTTGTTTAGAATGTATTTTTTGGTGTGCATTTGCATACAATTACGTGTGTAGTGTATAAGTTTTGCTATACCTGTGTCCACTAGTGCTTGGGTCGTTAATATGCTTTGGGATACATGTGTGTATCGGTGCTTGTGTAGGGCATATATTTTGTTATACATGTGCGTGCTACTGCTTGTACAGTGTATATATTTTAGTTTACCTGTATGTACAGGTACTTTTGTAGTGCATTTATTTTGGCATATCTATGTGTACTAGTGTTTGTGCAATGTATATATATTTTGTATGCCTGTATGTACTGCTGCTTGAGTAATGTTTGTATTTTGGTATAACTGTGTGTACTCGCTCTTGTGTAGTGTGTATGTTTTGGTATACCTTCGTGTACTAGTGCTTGTGTAGTATATATGTTTCGGTATACATGTAGTAACTAGTGTATGTGTAGTGTATACCTGTTGGTATACCTGGGTGTACTAGTGCTTGTGTATTGTATATATTTTGGTATATATGGATATACCTGGGTGTACTAGTGCTTGTGTACAATATATATTTTGGTATATGCGGATGTACTAGTGCTTGTGTAGTATATGTATTTTTGTATACATGTGTGTGTTAGTGTTTTTGTTGTGTACATATTTTGGTATACCAATTTGTAATAGTGCTTGTGTGGTATGTATGTGTTGGTATACCTGTGTGTACTAATGTTTGTGTAGTGTATACAGTTTAGTATATATAGGTGTACTAGTGCTTGTGTAATCTGTGTATTTTGGCATATTTGTGTGAACTATTGTTTGTGTAGTGTATATATTTTTGTATACCTGTATGTACTAATGCTTATGTAGTGTATATATTTTGGTATACTAATGCATAGTAGTTCTTGTGTAGAGTGTATATTTTGGTGTACCTTTGTGTACTAGTGTTTGTGTAATATATATGTTTTCGTCCTAAGCTCTTTGAAGCCAAATCGCCAACAGGTAATCGACTGTATACGATGACCATATCATTAGTTATTGACACAACACATGAAATTATTTGTCATTTTCTAGTAGGATCACTCTATGTTTAGGCTGCAATTGTGAGAGGATTCAAAGAATTGAAGGCAGAGTTGGACAGAATTGCTAAAGAAGATTTACCAAAACTCAAACTCACAGACCAGCTACAGTTAAAGCAGACAGGTATGAATAATTATAAATGGATATGTTTTTTCTACCCTCATAAAGGTTTGGACACACTGCATGTCCCCTAATGATGAATGATGCTGACACCCATTTAGTTAGCAGATGACATATGGACTCAAAGTTTTAGGCTTTGCTGAAAGCTAAATGATTGTAAGGCTAGACATTTGATCGAAGGTAACTCTATTACAGAAGGTTGTGACTTCCTTTGCGATTATCCTCTTGCTACCACGAGATAATTAATTTTGAGGACTTTTGATCAACAGTAACCAAATAGGTTGCCATTTCATTCAATTGAATATTTAAGTGATACAAGCAATGGTTTGCCTTTCTTCTCCTTGCAGGTGAACTTACACAAGTTCCTAACAGATTTGATCAGAAAGTATCAGTACTTGTGATTTCTTACAGAGATATTTAAGATTAATATTGACGAAACATTCAGATCAAAATATGGTTCCTTTTTGGTGTCTCATAGTTTCAAAGAAACTGACAGAATTAAACTGTGTAACCCGCAACTTGAACACAATGACTGATTTCCACTACAGCAACAAAACTAGGTATTCTATGCGCTGAATACACAGTAATAACAAAGATAGTAAAATGTTACTGGCTGAAATCCCTCTCACAACGCCTGAATGAGATATGATGCTCGATCTCTCTCAGCTCAGGGTTATTCTTTAATAGTTAGAGTGAAAATGAAACCGGAAACAAATGGGTGATAATATTTTAGATGCTGAAAAAGTTGAAGTTTTGCGAAGTTAATACTGAACCTTAGCTTTTATTATGTAAGTCTAGTAAGCTAAACTTTTTCATGTTAAATTCAACATCTGAGTTATACGTCTGTATCGAAGGTTAGAAATTCCTATGTACGCACTGCTACTGCACCTGGTGCTTTGTAATGTTACATTTTATTGCGGATCATATCCACTAAATCCAATAAACTAACTGTAGGTAACCATGGTTACTAAGGTTAACATACTATTTTGTTACCAAATGTTAATATGTATGTATATAAGGTTTTTACGACTTTTACCAGGGTGTGTTGGTAGTGGATAATCACTACAGGTTTTTATACTTCTCTATACGCCATTTTCACCTTTTGATGTCAGCACTGGAACTAATCAAAATTGTATAGTGAGGGTCCACTGTACAGTAGTACAAGTACAGTGTGTACATTTAGCTCAGGTCTTATTCAAAAATATTGATCTCACATAAAGTGTTGAAAGAATGTGTCAACAAGTTAAATGATTCATTGTACTGCTGGAGGCCAGGTTTTTGTAGCATGGCTACTAATGTACTGATGGCATAACATGAGGCTATACAGTCCCTTTATCTATTTTTTGGTTAAATTCTCGGTTTACTCCAGGGATTAGCTGTTATCAAGTGACATTCAGTGACCGTATGATTTAAAGATTAGCTACTCATATGCCATCAAAATGGTTCCTTGCATTGTCAAGGTGTTTGCAATGTGTTGGTGATGCCTTGTGGATGTTTCATTTATTAACAGACATCTTAGTGAATATCAGTAGAGAAAGTAAACTAGTATGTCTGTAATTGGATGAAATAGTAAATATTACCCTCATTCTACTTAATTAATTTCTAATGCATGCTGGTTGCATTCATGATTACCTTTCAATTGATGGGTTCCCTGACAACAGACAGCTTTCCATATATAAACAAACACATTTCCCTGAGTAAATATATACAGATGTCATTTGTATAAATTGGAATCATTTCAGAGCGTGTAATCATAATCATGTAGATCTTTGAGGTAAATCTTTCTTTTGCAATGTAACTTCTCATGCAATTGCCGCCGTCATGTATAAGCCTCACACCAATTTTTTTGAGGTTATTTGTGAGTTTCAGGAATGCAGCCAGTCTAAGCAACACCCATGATTTTCACAATCATTAATTTAACCCAGCCACAATATTCGTTTACCAAATGTATTCTGTGTGTCTCTCGTTACACTCGTACTTTGGCCGACTAAAAGGCAATCGGCCAATGAGTGTTCACATAGTTGAGTGGGATGTGGTTTGCTCACAGAAGTTTACAGTACATTAAACCAGTGCCACATCAGCAAGCACAGTTTGTAACACATGCCATTGAGAAGGAAAAATATGACCCCTTGTTTTAATTTAAAGGTTTAAATACGTCGCGAAGCACCGGCGACAGCATCACAGGCTATTAGCGGTGATATGGGAACCTGTGCACCGAGTACCGCGGGAGTGGTATATAGAGAGCAGATCTACACACAAAAGGGACGGATCCAGCGGGGGGATAGAAAAAGGGGGTTGTGAATTAAATTGGCTAGGGGTGTAGATTGAATCGTGTGGAGTTGAATGAGATGTTGGGGTTTGGGGGGAAATTGTGGTGTAGAGTAGGGGGTTGAATTCGAGGGGTTACGGATCCGCTCCTGGCGTAATCGGCGGATTATCTGTGGATGAGTCATCGGATTAGCGGGGGATGAGTCATCCGATTGAACGCGGATTATCGCGGGATTAGTCGGGGGAATCGTCGCGGATTAGTCGGGCGAATCGTCGCCGATTATCGGTGGAATAGTGGGGGTGAATATCTGGGACATCGAGGGCTGGATGGTTTTCCGGAGTGGATCTCGCGGATTATTGAGGAGAGCGAGAGATTACCTAGCGGATGAGTGAGGGGGTTAATATCTGGGACACCGAGGGGTTGATTTTCCGGAGATTGTTATATATTTGGTTGAATGAGAGATAAGTTCTTATTATAAAATATAAACTATAAATGTTACAAAAAATTCAAAATCATTCTGTCATTCGTTTTAAAAAGGAAAGTTTTGGAATACATCTTTCTTGAATTTCATTCAATCCCAATTTTCTTCTTCTTCTTTCATTGTCGAATGAGAATGAACTGTCTACAATCAAAACATACATTATTTTTAGTGAGATATAGTAAAAGTAAGACATACAATCAGATTAGATCATTCATTCAAACTAAAAATCAAATATAATGTAATACTTACTGAAGAAGAAGATCCATCCTTTTTCTGAATGGAATCTTCCTGTTGAGATACGGGAGCCTGCAATTGCAATGATTACAGTCAGGATGGTTTACTATATCCTTGCTGAGATAGTAGACTCTACATTCACAATGGACTCCAACTTAAATTGTAAATTTCAATTGCATTAGTCATCGAATCATAGAATGATATGCAAGATGTAATGCAGACAGAATAGGATATGCAATCAGCTAGAGTAGGACATACAGACAATAAGAAAAACAAATATGTTACATCACATAGTCAGACTAGGACACACAGACAGAGGAGGATATTCAGTTAAAATAATCTGTTTTAATCTGAGTAGGGATATAACATACACTTTGCTAAGATATTGGAGTTTGCAATTGCAATGAATACAATCAGCCTAGAACACATAGTTACTACTCAGAAGAGAAGATTCATTGTATCATTCCTAGATAACATCTAGATTGAATTTGTAGTACTTACTGTAAACCGTAATCTTTCGTTGAGATCTTGATAGAACTTTTCACGTAAGAGAAATCGACAAGCTTTTCGCTTCCGAACGCTTATTTCCATTCCATGAGAGCAGTAACCCCATCGCTTCACACATTTATCTACACAATGTAATCGTTCTTGAAATTTCCTTTTTCTGTTGTCTCTGGTACTCATTGTGAAATTATGAACTGAATTGAAAAGGCATATTCGCTCGAAGGTTTTATAACAAGTAGAAGTGTTATCGCGGTTCAATAATTTTGTGATCTAATGATATATATAAACAGTTTTCGCGAAATTCACTTTCGCGAAATTCAATTTCGCGAAAGTTGACTATATAATATATATGTGTAATTTCGCGAAATCCAATTTCGCGAAATTCACTTTCGCGAAATTCAATTTCGCGAAATTCAATTTCGCGAAAGTTGACTATATAATATATATGTGAAATTTCGCGAAATCCAATTTCGCGAAATCCAATTTCGCGAAATTCACTTTCGCGAAATTCAATTTCGCGAAATTCACTTTCGCGAAATTCAATTTCGCGAAAGTTGACTATATAATATATATGTGTAATTTCGCGAAATCCAATTTCGCGAAATCCATATTCGCGAAATTCACTTTCGCGAAATTCACTTTCGCGAAAGTTGACTATATAATATATATAATGTGTAATTTCGCGAAATTCAATTTCGCGAAATTCACTTTCGCGAATGTCAATTTCGCGAAAATCTGTTTACTATTTTCGCTTCATTAATTCCTTTGGACACACCCATCATTCTTCAATTCACTATATAAGCGTTGCATAATCTGATGGAATATTCTGCCTCATTAACCATCTCTTGATACCTACTTATATTTGAGAATTTGGGTCGATCGAGTGTTGATACCATAAGGCTTGTATGCTTCAGCTAGAATTCTGTTAGCCGGCTACTCGCGATTAAGTTCGTTGAGTGTCGCTGTTTTCAGGGGCTGTTGTGTGGACAAGCGCCTTGGCATTCGACTTGATTGTTTTCCTAGGTTTACCTATGGAATTCTCCTGTTTGGTTTGGCTTAACCATTCCATAACAGTTTCTCGACCAGTAAATAGATGAAGATGATTAACTAGTAAAGGGGCATACATGGATTAATATGTGGATTATTTTGAGGATAGCTCCAACTCAGTGTGAGTATATCAATATATAAAACTTATATCAAAAAGTAAATAATATTCGGTTGTATTTGTTACCAACTTTATTTCGATATAAAGTATATATGTATATTCAATTGTAAAATATAGAAAAAAATTTTTATGTCAGATCTTCTAGTAATTTAACAATTTGGGAAGTTCCTTGAATATGTACATTGTCAACACCTTCATTTTCTTCGTTATTAAGACTTTTACTAATTTTTTTTTTCATTCCAATCATATCTATCTAGTATAGTTTTTCGAACTACATGATCTCGTGTATCTGTTTCAGAAATTTTTAGCATAACTGTTAGAAAATCTTCTATTGAACATCCTCTGCTCCAAAATATTGCAAAGAGAAGACAGTAATCTCCACATGTTGTTGAAAGAATTGTTTCCAATGAAACAACCTTGTTGCCAATGACGTGCAACTAAATTTTTGGTTCAACAATTCCATTTCTAATTATTTTTTCAAAAACGGTAAAACCAGACCGTTATCGTCATGACAATAAGAAACACACCGAGTTTGTTCAACGCAAAGAAAAGCGTCAGGAATTTTGTGAGAGTAAGAGTTGCTAAACAATTTTACACCTATCTTGTGGAGAATTTTGTTCTGAATAAGATACATTTAAAAGTAAAACGATATATGTTTTCATTTTTTGAGATATTGCTTAAATACTAACGGTATATCGGATTTTTTAGAAAATCCGTTTGAATTAACTTGGGCAGAATAATCGTTTGGTCAACAATTAACGTGGTAGCGAAAGAGTTAATATACAAGTGAGCAGTGATTATAAATGTATATATAATAATAAAATGTGAGTAAGATAAAAGCTACTGAAGATACAATAAACAAAGCTAGGATTGTGCTAGTCCATGTTGATATACAAGGGATCAGTGATTATAAATATATATATATATAATAAATCGTGAGTAAGATAAAAGCTACTGAAGATACAATAATCAAAGCAGGATTGTACTAGTCTATGTTGATGTACAAGTGGGCAATGATTATAAATGTATATATAATAATAAAATGAGAGTAAGATAAAAGCTACTGAAGATACAATAAACAAAGCTAGGACTGTGCTAGTCCATGTTAATATACAAGTGAGCAGTGATTATAAATATATATATAATAATAAAATGAGAGTAAGTAATGTGAGTATATATAATAATACATTTTATTATTATATATATTTATAATCACTGCTCACTTGTATATTAACATGGACTAGCACAGTCCTAGCTTTGTTTATTGTATCTTTAGTAGTTTTTATCTTACTCACATTTTAATATTATATATACATTTATAATCACTGCTCACTTGTATATCAACATGGACTAGCACAATCCTAGCTTTGTTTATTGTATCTTCAGTAGCTTTTATCTCACTCACATTTTATTATTATATATACATTTATAATCATTGCTCACTTGTACATCAACATGGTCTAGCACAATCCTAGCTTTGTTTATTGTATCTTCAGTAGCTTTTATCTTACTCACGTTTTATTATTATATATTCATTTATATTCGCTGCTCACTTGTATATTAACATAGACTAGCTCAGTCCTAGCTCTGTTTATTGTATCTTCAGTAACTTTTATCTTACTCACATTTTATTATTATATATACATTTATAATCATTGCTCACTTGTATATCAGCATGGCCTAGCACAATCCTAGTTTTGCTTATTGTATCTTTAGTAGATTTTATCTTACTCACATTTTATTATTATATATACATTTATAATCCCTGCTCACTTGTATATTAACATGGCCTAGCACAATCCTAACTTTGTTTATTGTATCTTTAGTAGTTTTTATCTTACTCACATTTTAATATTATATATACATTTATAATCACTGCTCACTTGTATATCAACATGGACTAGCACAATCCTAGCTTTGTTTATTGTATCTTCAGTAGCTTTTATCTCACTCACATTTTATTATTATATATACATTTATAATCATTGCTCACTTGTACATCAACATGGTCTAGCACAATCCTAGCTTTGTTTATTGTATCTTCAGTAGCTTTTATCTTACTCACGTTTTATTATTATATATTCATTTATATTCGCTGCTCACTTGTATATTAACATAGACTAGCTCAGTCCTAGCTCTGTTTATTGTATCTTCAGTAACTTTTATCTTACTCACATTTTATTATTATATATACATTTATAATCATTGCTCACTTGTATATCAGCATGGCCTAGCACAATCCTAGTTTTGCTTATTGTATCTTTAGTAGATTTTATCTTACTCACATTTTATTATTATATATACATTTATAATCACTGCTCACTTGTATATTAACATGGCCTAGCACAATCCTAACTTTGTTTATTGTATCTTCAGTAGCTTTTATCTTACTCACATTTTATTATATATACATTTATAATCATTGCTCACTTGTACATCAACAGGGTCTAGCACAATCCTAGCTTTGTTTATTGTATCTTCAGTATCTTTTATCTTACTCACGTTTTATTATTATATATTCATTTATATTCGCTGCTCACTTGTATATTAACATAGACTAGCACAATCCTAGCTCTGTTTATTGTATCTTCAGTAACTTTTATCTTACTCACATTTTATTATTATATATACATTTATAATCACTGCTCACTTGTATATTAACACGGACTAGCACAATCCTAGCTTTGTTTATTCTATCTTGAGTAGCTTTTATCTTACTCACATTTTATTATTATATATACATTTATAATCACTGTTCACTTGTACATTAACATGGACTAGCACAACCCTAGCTTTTATCTTACTCACATTTTATTAATATATATACATTTATAATCATTGCTCACTTGTATATCAACATGGCCTAGCACAATCCTAGTTTTGCAATTATTATAAAGTGCTGTAAGAGATCATCAAGAGTGTTAATAAAGTACTGAGAATAAGTATATGTACAATTATTATAAAGTGCTGTAAGAGATCATCAGGTGTGGTAAAAAAGTACAGATAATAAGAATGTGTACAATTATTATAAAGTGTAGTAAAAGACCATCAAGAGTGTTAATAAAATACAGAGAATAAGTATGTGTACAATTATTATAAAGTGTAGTAAGAGATCATCAAGAGTGTTAATAAAGTACAGAGAATAAGTATGTGTACAATTATTCTAAAGTGCTGTAAAAGATCATCAGGAGTGTTAATAAAGTACTGAGAATAAGTATATGTACAATTATTATAAAGTGCTGTAAGAGATCATCAAGAGTGTTAATAAAGTACAGAGAATAAGTATATGTACAATTATTATAAAGTGCTGTCAGAGATCATCAGGATTGTTAATAAAGTACAGAGAATAAGTTTATGTACAATTATTATAAAGTTCTGTAAGAGTTCATCAAGAGTGTTAATAAAGTACAGAGAATAAGTATATGTACAATTATTATAAAGTGCTGTAAGAGATCATCAAGAGTGTTAATAAAGTACTGAGAATAAGTATATGTACAATTATTATAAAGTGCTGTAAGAGATCATCAGGTGTGGTAAAAAAGTACAGATAATAAGTATGTGTACAATTATTATAAAGTGTAGTAAAAGACCATCAAGAGTGTTAATAAAATACAGAGAATAAGTATGTGTACAATTATTATAAAGTGTAGTAAGAGATCATCAAGAGTGTTAATAAAGTACAGAGAATAAGTATGTGTACAATTATTCTAAAGTGCTGTAAAAGATCATCAGGAGTGTTAATAAAGTACTGAGAATAAGTATGTGTACAATTATTATAAAGTGTTGTAAGAGAACATCAGGAGTATTAATAAAGTACAGAGAATAAGTATATGTACAATTATTATAAAGTGCTGTAAGAGATCATCAAGAGTGTTAATAAAGTACAGAGAATAAGTATATGTACAATTATTATAAAGTGCTGTCAGAGATCATCAGGATTGTTAATAAAGTACAGAGAATAAGTATATTTACAATTATTATAAAGTGTAGTGAGAGATCATCAGGAGTGTTATTAAAGTACAGATAATAAGTATATGTACAATTATTATAAAGTTCTGTAAGAGTTCATCAAGAGTGTTAATAAAGTACTGAGAATAAGTATATGTACAATTATTATAAAGTGCTGTAAGAGATCATCAAGAGTGTTAATAAAGTACTGAGAATAAGTATATGTACAATTATTATAAAGTGCTGTAAGAGATCATCAAGAGTGTTAATAAAGTACTGAGAATAAGTATATGTACAATTATTATAAAGTGCTGTAAGAGATCATCAGGAGTGTTAATAAAGTACTGAGAATAAGTATATGTACAATTATTATAAAGTGCTGTAAGAGATCATCAAGAGTGTTAATAAAGTACTGAGAATAAGTATATGTACAATTATTATAAAGTGCTGTAAGAGATCATCAAGAGTGTTAATAAAGTACTGAGAATAAGTATATGTACAATTATTATAAAGTGCTGTAAGAGATCATCAGGTGTGGTAAAAAAGTACAGAGAATAAGTATGTGTACAATTATTCTGAAGTGCTGTAAAAGACCATCAAGAGTGTTAATAAAGTACTGAGAATAAGTATGTGTACAATTATTATAAAGTGCTGTAAGAGAACATCAGGAGTATTAATAAAGTACAGAGAATAAGTATATGTACAATTATTATAAAGTGCTGTAAGAGATCATCAAGAGTGTTAATAAAGTACAGAGAATAAGTATATGTACAATTATTATAAAGTGCTGTCAGAGATCATCAGGAGTGTTAATAAAGTACAGAGAATAAGTATATGTACAATTATTATAAAGTGTAGTAAGAGATTATCAGGAGTGTTATTAAAGTACAGATATTAAGTATATGTACAATTATTATAAAGTGCTGTAAGAGATCATTAGGGGTGTTAATAAAATACAGAGAATAAGTATATGTACAATTATTATAAAGTGCTGTAAGAGATCATCAGGTGTGTTAACAAAGTACAGATAATAAGTATATGTACAATTATTATAAAGTGTAGTAAGAGATCATCAAGAGTGGTAATAAAGTACAGAGAATAAGTATGTGTACAATTATTCTAAATTGCTGTATGAGATCATCAGGAGTGTTAATAAAGTACTGAGAATAAGTATATGTACAATTATTATAAAGTGCTGTAAGAGATCATCAGGTGTGTTAATAAAGTACAGAGAATAAGTATATGTACAATTATTATAAAGTACTGTAAGAGATCATTAGGAGTGTTAATAAAGTACTGAGAATAAGTAGATGTACAATTATTATAAAGTGTAGTAAGAGATGATCAGGAGTGTTAATAAAGTACTGAGAATAAGTATATGTACAATTATTATAGAGTGCTGTAAGAGATCATCAGGAGTGTTAATAAAGTACTGAGAATAAGTATATGTACAATTATTATAAAGTGCTGTGAGAGAACATCAAGAGTGTTAATAAAGTACAGAGAATAAGTATATGTACAATTATTATAAAGTGCTGTAAGAGATCATCAAGAGTGTTAATAAAGTACTGAGAATAAGTATGTGTACAATTATTATAAAGTGTAGTAAGAGATCATCAAGAGTGTTAATAAAGTACAGAGAATAAGTATGTGTACAATTATTCTAAAGTGCTGTAAAAGATCATCAGGAGTGTTAATAAAGTACTGAGAATAAATATGTGTACAATTATTATAAAGTGCTGTAAGAGATCATCAGGTGTGGTAAAAAAGTACAGAGAATAAGTATGTGTACAATTATTATAAAGTGTAGTAAAAGTCCATCAAGAGTGTTAATAAAATACAGAGAATAAGTATGTGTACAATTATTATAAAGTGTAGTAAGAGATCATCAAGAGTGTTAATAAAGTTCAGAGAATAAGTATGTGTACAATTATTCTAAAGTGCTGTAAGAGTTCATCAAGAGTGTTAATAAAGTACAGATATTAAGTATATGTACAATTATTATAAAGTGCTGTAAGAGATCATCAAGAGTGTTATTAAAGTACAGAGAATAAGTATATGTACAATTATTATAAAGTGCTGTAAGAGATCATTAGGGGTGTTAATAAAGTACAGAGAATAAGTATATGTACAATTATTATAAAGTGCTGTAAGAGATCACCAGGTGTGTTAACAAAGTACAGATAATAAGTATGTGTACAATTATTATAAAGTGTAGTAAGAGATCATCAAGAGTGTTAATAAAGTACAGAGAATAAGTATGTGTACAATTATTATAAAGTGCTGTAAGAGATCACCAGGTGTGTTAACAAAGTACAGATAATAAGTATGTGTACAATTATTATAAAGTGTAGTAAGAGATCATCAGGTGTGTTAATAAAGTACTGAGAATAAGTATATGTACAATTATTATAAAGTGCTGTAAGAGATCATCAGGTGTGTTAATAAAGTACAGAGAATAAGTATATGTATAATTATTATAAAGTGCTGTAAGAGATCATTAGGAGTGTTAATAAAGTACTGAGAATAAGTATTTGTACAATTATTATAAAGTGCTGTAAGAGATCATCAGGTGTGTTAATAAAGTACAGAGAATAAGTGTATGTACAATTATTATAAAGTACTGATAAAGATTGTACATGAACATTTTCTTATGTATATATTCAATGTTTCATTTACACTATATTATCTTTATTGTGTCCTATCTACTTGAATATTTTCATATATTTCAAGTTAAACATAAACTATTTTATTTTCATTGAAACAAAATGATGATGGAAATAATGAATAATACATATAAATATATCTTTTAAAGTGAATAATTTTGTAATAAAACTAATCTTACATTCAACATATTAATTTCTCCAACAAATTTCAATCTTACATACAAAAAAATACAAAAAAAAACCGAAAATAAATTCCTTAAAATTCTTAACCATTCAAGAGCTTCAACATTACAAAATCATCAAATCTTCAAAAAATAACTTTGTACATAAACACTTTCTCATATATATTCAATGTTTCAAATATATAACAATCTCCGGAAAATCAACCCCTCGGTGTCCCAGATATTAACCCCCTCACTCATCCGCTAGGTAATCTCTCGCTCTCCTCGATAATCCGCGAGATCCACTCCGGAAAACCATCCAGCCCTCGATGTCCCAGATATTCACCCCCACTATTCCACCGATAATCGGCGACGATTCGCCCGACTAATCCGCGACGATTCCCCCGACTAATCCCGCGATAATCCGCGTTCAATCGGATGACTCATCCCCCGCTAATCCGATGACTCATCCACAGATAATCCGCCGATTACGCCAGGAGCGGATCCGTAACCCCTCGAATTCAACCCCCTACTCTACACCACAATTTCCCCCCAAACCCCAACATCTCATTCAACTCCACACGATTCAATCTACACCCCTAGCCAATTTAATTCACAACCCCCTTTTTCTATCCCCCCGCTGGATCCGTCACTTCTGTGTGTAGATCTGCTCTCTATATACTACTCGCGGGTACTGGTTGCCGGCGGCAACGCAAGAGTTTAGCGCTGTTCTAATCTCGCGATGAGCCGTGGGCGAAACTCTCCCGAAATGCACTGAAGAGGTGAAGGTCAGCCTTATCAAAGCGGAGTGGCGAAAGAACATTTTTATGCCGTAATTAGCGATGCAGCTTCATGTAAACATAAACCGCTGAGCGTAGCGTAATTTGGTTGCGCAATATCACTGCAGGTGTCTCGCAATCGATATGGGAACCAGGCTTTATAATACTAACAAAAAGTTTTTATATGTGCCTAACCAACATGTAAGACAGCTGTGGTAAATTTCTGTGACATTGCGATGTTAACACTGATTGGTAGAACAGTATTAGTCATTGACTTGGCCTCGTCAATTCTAAACCCAGCCACACTTTACTGTTTAGCTCTCATTGATATCTAAAGGTTGGTTCACACTGTATCACAGTAGGTCTGTGTAAATCCTACACTACATGGTGATTATTTGTTGTAACATTATTCACACTTTCTCTAGCACTTCAGTATTTACATCAACATGAATATTCCCTGACCTAAAGTTCACATTACACAATTTAATGGCTGAAGTGATGAAATACTAGTCCTACAGCAACTATACTGTAGATTACGCAATCTGTGACAGTCAATCACTGTTAATGCATAGTGAACAGTGATTGTTGCACATGTTGCAGGCTGTCATAGATGTTTAGCAAAATATGGGGCAAGTTTGACAGCTGCAATTGTTTCTGACATATCCTTGGTAAATGCATCAGTTTATGATGCCTTCACTATCTCATACGCTGATTTAGTGTGAACTGACCTTTATTGCTCCCTGTACATGCATTTTACAATACAAGTGTACTGCATGTACAATGAGGGACGCGTATATGTACTTATATGTATATTAATTGTGAGAGTTTAGAAAGCAGTTTGAATGTTCTGAAGTGTTGAAAAGATGGTTCCTACTTAACAAAACTCTGTTTTCAATATTGAGGTATTTCCTATCGAATAAGGGTCTGCAAGATAACCTCTGGAAAATTGGGTTTATTACTGGTTTATTACTAAAACTGATCAGTTAGCCTCAGATCCAGTGATTAAAATATAGCTTATGTAGCAAATAACTGAGTTTTGTTGTTCCATTGTCAATATTGTGCAGTCTCAATGTATTTTATACTTTATGCTGCCCAATCAGGTCCCACTGTATGAGCTGCCATCAACATATTCACATGATAATTAGCATTGTACATAGAATGATAGAGCACCTTTAGCCATATCAATAGTTAACAGTCTGGTGTTTAGGTGAGAAATAGCTAGGTAAAAATAGCCAGGTTGGCATGCTTCCAAGTAATCATTATAACAATGCTTAATATTGGACACTGCTGATAGCAGTTGATGTTAGTATTATATAACTAATTATTAGTTTATAGTTGTACATACATCATTGTATGGCAGCACTGTCATATTGACTGAACTCTGAGTGCTTTTGTCGTATAAACTAATGGTTTTTCAATGCTCTCGTATTGCTCGGAAAAAATGTAAACTTAATAAAAATGACTTTAATATTACCTACAGAGGAATGTAAAAATGATGATGAAACAGGAATCCTGACTTCTATGAGCTTTTTTTTCAAGTGCAATATTTCTGTGTAAAATATTTAATAAATGTTGCTACTCACATGTACACTCTATATTCTACAGGTGAGAGAAGAGATATTGAGGTAGAAGTAATCTCCTCTCATGATATTATCGTTGAAGAACAAGGAGCTCCACCTGTTCAACTCCCCAAGTCCCTCACCAGACTGTCCAGCATACAACTGTCATCCGGTCCCCTCTCCATCTGCCACTA
Source organism: Watersipora subatra (assembly GCF_963576615.1). Classification (NCBI taxonomy): domain Eukaryota; kingdom Metazoa; phylum Bryozoa; class Gymnolaemata; order Cheilostomatida; family Watersiporidae; genus Watersipora; species Watersipora subatra. The sequence goes on along the minus strand of NC_088712.1, from coordinate 25,128,092 downwards.
TAAGAGTAACACTTATATTGGACTAATTGATTACACAGTCAGCAGAGTAGACATTGATAATAACGTCACCAACAAGTTCATCTCAACCTCCGGTCATGTAGAGTCTGTCACTTGCTACAAGGACAGGCTCTACATTCTGTCCTTTACTAGTCCTCGTACAGTCAGTGTCTACAGCATGGAAGGGAAACTCATCACCAGCTGGGAGCATCCTGATCATGACTACTGCTCTGACATGCTGGTGATAATTAAAGACAAGGTTCTTATCGCTGACCCACCCAACAGCAGGATCACTACCTACTCCCTAGATGGTCAAGTTCTACATCATATTCCCTGTCCTCTCACTGATAGCGACTGGGTCACCATGTGCACCCCTGATAACTCATCTCTCATCTTAACATCCTGCACACAATCCAAAGTATTTAAAATAGACACGGCCACCCATGAAGTCATGTGGACTCTCACTGAAGTGAACTACCCTGAAGGGCTGGTCAACTATGGTGAATATGTTCTACTGGCTGCATGCAACAACAAGACTATATGCATTGTTAATTCTACTACAGGTTAGTTATTATCATGATGCAGGGTTATTATAATATGTATTGCTATTATGCAGGAATACATTATAGTTAAATTGTGTACATGATTATAAGAAAGTATGCCAAATATTTGTACAGTTTAAATATGACTAGCAAAATTGGTTGATAGACTGAGCTCTCGAAAAAGGTAGTCTGAGTTCACATTGTAGGCAAATTTGAATGAAACTGTTTTAAAAAATTATTGATTGGCTCATAACACAAAACTGAAATTTTACAGAATTTGTCATAATTTTTAATGAAAAATAAGATGAAAACTACTAAAGCAGTATATTATATTAACAACAAGAAAGTGTGTATCATTTCCTTATCATTATGTAAGATAGCAGTGATGAATTTTATTGTCCTGTAGAAAGCCTGTACTCTGTTCTTCCTAATCAAGTACTTATGAGTGCACTTGTGAGTGTTATGTGTGTTATAAAATAGCATTCCCAGCTCTTATCACACCTGAGATAAATATAGAGATGCTCGTACCATTCTAGGGGAGGACCTGCTGCCCTGCCCTTGTGTCATTCCATGGTGCAGTGGTTATTATTGGTTTATGAGAGAGCCAAGCATCTACAGCTTAGAAATTTTCCAAAACATTTTGTGTCAGCTTTGGCGGTGCTTCCATGTTTATTTTATGTTTCTATCAAGAAGAGCTGCCTGACAGCAGTGTCCATGTAGAGCCAATATTTATATGTGGAAGTCTGACTGTATTTATTATTATATATTGTAGGGAATATAGTCTCTCAGATGGCACATGATGATATAGCTGGAGGTAGTGTGCTCTCCTTGGAGGTGTCAGGCTCCACCCTACTAGTTATTAAAGAGGACGGCAAGGAGGTCATCTTCTACAAGATGAACTATTAATACCAGAGACTACAGTCAATGCCACAAGAATAAAGGTCGTTGTGTAAAGACATGTGGAGAGACATTATTACAAATGACTAGCAGCTGAGTCCCTATTTGAGACTGTGAGTAACACAAGGCTTAGTTACTATAAAAAGACAAGCCGTAAGTTCCCTTAACAGAGTTGACATGAAATTCAAGTTCTCATGGTCTTCAGCATGGTCGTGTCCCTCTGAGCCAACCACTTCTGCCACTCGTATCGCTCACTGGCAACGCAGCCAACATTCATAGAGATCCAGCTTTCTTCACTGAACTGCCATCTACTACCGAGAAATACCGTGCTCGAGAGCACCTCAAGGAGACGTTAACTGGAATAAAAGACAAACATTAGAAGACAAAAACCATATTTAACCTATAATTTTAGTCTTGTTCTTAGGCCTTCCTTACATTTTGCTTTAGAAATATTTTATATATGAATAATAAATCAATGGATTAGGTTGCCAGGTGTTGACTGTAGCCTTTCTAAGCCATGTTGATGTTTTAATAAAAGCTATTTATAATGACCCGTGAAAGGAGCCTATGCTGGCACTCTGCCAGATCAACAATAAGACTAGTTGCATGCATTGTCATGGTTCTAATTTGGCTTGAGATGGAAAAGAGAGCTTTGCCATGAGCTATTGTTATCATTGCCCCTTTAGTTTTACAAATTTCTACAATGGAATTCAGAAACATTATTTTAATAAATAAACAATGGAGCCAGTTAAGTTATTGCCAGACCCATGTATGTACTAATACATGTATAATAATTGCAAAACAATTAGGATAATCGTGTCTGGAATATTAGGACTTGTCTCCCTTGACATACAACCTATTTTATTTTTTAGTGTGGATCATTTTCCATGAGAATGTTCTCATTTGTAATGAAGTAAAATGTGCTTATGCAAGCTTTTAAAAACTGTTTAATGGTTTTTAATCTAGGATGTTATATATTTCTGTTTTAATGAGGTATCACACTTGAATTTTCAACAATTCCAAAAACACATGTGCCTTGCCTGCCTACGGCCGCATTGCCAAATCTGGCTTGTTGGTTAGAACAGTGCATGGTTGCCCTTTAGCCTCAGCCTCGAAAAGGGCCGCCACTAAAGCTCGCTCTCTTATCTTCTCAACGAACTGCATAATTTGGAGAGTTAGAAACGATGTGATTCACAGAAACAAAGGAGGCTGCTTGCAGCAGATATCTGGCCAAGTTGCTAAATTAATGTCCACTTCTCCTCGGAGCCACTCGATTCACCTTTGACAATCTCTGCTTGGGTTTCGAAACCCTCATGCTCGGTGCATGGCAGTATGGCTGCAGCGGAATGTCAACACTTTGCGTAGATTTATCTCCTCTCGATTAGTTTCACCAGCTTGTCTCAACTTTAAATACTCAGTTCCTTTTCGTTTTACTCAACTCGTTGTCATTATGAGTTTGAGTTCATAATCTTGTGGCTCCCAAGACAAAGTGAAGAGGGTGATTGGGGTTCGACTCCCTACTTTGGGCGGGTTACGGTAACATCATCCTGCATTAATCTAATTCAATTACTTTATTGCGAAGGGTTAGACCATAACACAAGTTGTTTTTTGTTGTGCTTTAACTTAAAAAAGCCCTTTAGCCTTAGCCTCCCCACAGTTGAACAGATGCTAGATCACATGTTAGAAAGAGACAAAGACATTCCTTCCTTTTGTCCAGTAAAACACCCAAATTACACAAGTGCCATGCAACTGACAAATGAAGCCCAGCTGTGGCAGGCAGTACATGATCCATATATCAGCTCCAAGCTAAGTGATTTTGCATGGAGAGTTGTCACGGGCTGCCTGACAACAGGCTCAGTCCTCTCGTCATGGCACGCCTCCTTGCCGGCCGCATCTTTTAACTGCCACATATGTAAGGGAAACTCCCTCGAAACCCCTGAGCATCTGTTCTTTCATTGCGAGTCTTTGAAAGAAGTAAGGAAAAAAGTCGTGAGACATCTTTTTGTCACAGGTCTCATAACCAATGATGACGCCAATGTAGTGGATTGGCTAGCGGGTGTATTACAAAAATCAGCCTCGAAAAGGGCCGCCACTAAAGCTCGCTCTCTTATCTTCTCAACGAACTGCATAATTTGGAGAGTTAGAAACGATGTGATTCACAGAAACAAAGGAGGCTGCTTGCAGCAGATATCTGGCCAAGTTGCTAAATTAATGTCCACTTCTCCTCGGAGCCACTCGATTCACATTTGACAATCTCTGCTTGGGTTTCGAAACCCTCATGCTCGGTGCATGGCAGTATGGCTGCAGCGGAATGTCACCACTTTGCGTAGATTTATCTCCTCTCGATTATTTTCACCAGCTTGTCTAAACTTTAAATACTCAGTTCCTTTTCGTTTTACTTAACTCGTTGTCATTATTAGTTTGAGTTCATAATCTTGTGGCTCCCAAGACAAAGTGAAGAGGGTGATTGGGGTTCGACTCCCTACTTTGGGCGGGTTACGGTAACATCATCCTGCATTAATCTAATTCAATTACTTTAATGCAAAGGGTTAGACCATAACACAAGTTGTTTTTTTTGTTGTGCTTTAACTTAAAAAAGCCCTTTAGCCTGGTTGCCATACATGCAACAATCACATGCGACAGCACTGCAGGGCCATCAGTTGTGGGAAGCATACTATGATCAGGTTATATCTGCTGGTCACCGAGAGTGCAACTTTTGTGAAAAGATGCAAATAAAACTACCAAATTGTGCAAGCTTAAAGCAATAATATGTTTATAGCAGCATTTCGAAAGAATCTTTATTAAAAGAAGGCTAAAAATTTTAATAGATAAATGGCTGTATTGCTAATAAAACTGCATTTTTTAGCAATGCAGTTTTATATGAAGAGAAGCTGCCGAAGTTTAGTGTCACAAGTGTTTTGCTGCACATGATTACCACCAGGGTCTCACAGCCAATATTGAAACCAGACTGTAGGCAACAGCTTAGAATTTCAGTTGTTGTCTCAAAGGTTTCAAGGAATGTTGACTGGTCTCGGTTGTGTGAAGGCCATAACATAATTTTGAGAGTTTTTGCTCAGTTTCTACATTATCTTGAGGATAATGATTGAACTACTTAAAAATTTTTAAATATAAATAAGCAGACGTTCAAAATACTATTGAATTACTGAAAAGGTTATCTGAGTTGCTTCACAAGCCTTTTCAATATGTACTAGGATCTTTCATATATTTAAAATATAAGGTTGTTTGTTTGACGCTCTTTTGTCATCGACTTCTGAAAACCACTCTTGAAGCCTGTAAATAAAATCAATCAAGATTGCTTAAACACTCCGGGCCGAAAGGTGTTATCACTCAGGTGAAAATTTGTTATTGCTGGTTTTGATTTGTTTACAAGGTCAAAAAAAATATTCTTTTGTTTTTTCAAATTTTAAATGTTTAATGACATTTTAAACTGTGTCAAATTTAAAACGTTTAATTTCACTAAAGTGGATTCAACTTAGAATATTTTAATAATGTAAAAGCCAGCATAGAATGTAACAAACCAAATATAGTAATTATCAAAGCAGAATTGACAAAATTGTTGAATTAAAATTGGTGAAAAAGCTACAATTGATTGGCAAAGTCATATGAAATCGATTGAAGCAGTTTCTATCCTTGTTTAGACATAAATGAACATCAAATTTTTCACACTGAATATTGCTTTGCCCTTCTGTACACAGGTTGCACCGTTTACTTTTCTCAGCCATAATGGGCCAGCGTTGATAGCTGTCCTGCTTTACGTCTTTGTATGGTGCTATCTTGTGAGTATTTTCTACTCTGTGATCCTACGATCCTCGCTCAGTTTTCTTCAATTTTTTCTAATCTGAAAGTGAGCAGTTTGGCAGTCTGTTTTTGTGTACATTCCCTGTATACTGTATACCCCTTTCCTTTAACTTGACTAGCAGCTTAACACTAGTAAAAAGGTTGTCTGCATATATTTTGTGGTTCTTGTTTCCTGGCAATGTTGAAGCTAGTTTTAGTACTACATCCGCCCCTCTTCCAGCTCACTCCGTGTTCCATCTCCACCCTGCTAAACATCAAAATCATGGAGGAAGCCATCAACACCGGCTCTGCACCAAACTTTGATGCCCCCATGGATGGAACTTCCCTTTTATGTACTTCCTGATGGGACTTATTTTACCTTTATAAGGCACCATAGATTCATCAATGGAGCAGTGCTCAGTTAGAGCTACTGCTAAACAGTTTTGCAACAACTGCTCCAGCCAAGGTCGTATTTTCCAAGTATTGTCTTTTTTTTTCATCTTTTACAGTCAAGTCATTGACAAAGTGGAGAGAGTAGAGTAGGGAGGTGAAACGATTACGACTCATAACTCCGCTGACTGGCTGGTAGAAAGATTCTGCTTCCCAATACTGTCTTATGCTGGTCATTTTCACTAGCCCTTTGTGAAAATACATGCCTAAAACTGCTCCAACTCCTTTCTGTCATTATTGACAGATTTACCGGTCATCTGTACCCTGTAAAGATTAATATTCTCTGCTATATTATCAAGCATATCAGTCGTCACTAACTTTTGAAAATAGTATAGCAGCGATTCCACCTTGGCAGTAGGCGGAAGCTCAAGTGATGCACCGGTATATTTACTGTCATCAGGAACAAAATCTTTCTTTTCCATTTAAATCCTGGTTGTTTCCGCTTTATTGAGCCAGCAGTGCAAGCAGTCCCTTGACATGGTGTCAATTGCACTAATGAGATGCTATCCTCATTGTCAGAGTCATCCGAATCAACCGTGACTGCTACTGAATCCAAATCTACATGTGCCTCATCATCGCTTTCACTGTAGTCTTCACCAAAATCGCTTTGATCGCCATTTACCAAATCTAAGACATTTTGCACTCTCAGGCTTTTTGCTCGCTCCATGTTACAGCCTACAACATGGTAGTAATAAATAGGCATTAGCACTTGGTAAAGATAAAAAAATTGAATGTATTTTTACTGCAATCTGAATACGGCAAAAACTGATTGTCAGTTGGGCGTTATATAGTAGTTGCTGACCTCATCGATGAAATAACACAGTCATAACAAGTTATCACTGTCACTGTTTGTCCTGCAGAAAAATAAATCCCCTTTTTGCGTGTGAAATTCCCTCCAACAGTTATTTTCCACAACAAAAAATTTAACAGCTCTGCGGCAGTGAGTCAGGTGCAGAAATGGCAAGTGCAGCAAAAATTATATAAATGCAAATCAAATAGTAATACCATAATTGTAATAACTGGACAAAGTTACATTTTTTCCAATTAAAATAAATTTCTAAAATTTTAAATTGGTAAAGAAATATATGAAAATTCATGTTACGATCATTAACATTTTGAGAAATTGTGATGTAGGGAAATAAACATTATTCTTCCTGTACTGGTCATTAAAAGTGGAGGTACATAAGTGAAAGTGGCCTTATGCTAAAGGACAATGTTGCCCACCCATGGTCTAGTGCATACTCACAGTGCATACTCATTATGGTTTAAACCAATAAAAGGAATTTCAAAAGCAAACTAGTTGGCGGCCATTAATTATTACTAGTAAAGTATTATGATTACACTTCTAAAAGAAAATCTTGTTCACAACTCTATAACAATGGCATTCAATTGAGACCCATTGTGCTATTTATAACACACAAATATACTGAGTTGAATAACTGTGTTGATCAATTATTTGCCACTAATTTTTGGCAATAATGTAAAAACTGAATGTTTTGCTTGTGTAATTTTGTAAAAAAATAAATTTTAACAACATTGTAACCTTCCAAAAGTTGGCAGATACAAAGCTATTTTACACCGTGCAAGCCATGCTGTTTGAAGCCATGTGGAAATAGACAGGAAACCACAATTTGCAACCAACATATCAAGGTTTTTGGACTTTGTGGTGAAGATAACACATTGGGCTTTGAGAACTAAAAAATAATTATCACATTGGTGCATATGAAAGCCATTGATGACTTCAACAAGTTTGATGTGTTAAATTTAACACAAGGGGCCCTGCAGGGTTAATAAACTACTCAAAGATGATCAGGTATTAATTATGATTAATCAATGTGGATAAATAAATTTAGATAAAAAATACAAAATAAATAAATAAATTTCTAGTTTACACCAATAGATGTGCTCACTGACAGCCATAATTACTCAAGGCCATATTATTCAGCGAGGAAACTTGTGAGTCAGTGGGCGTGTCACACTATCGAAGGATATGAAAACTATTATCATCAGCAGAAAGTACTTTAGCTTTTATCACTCCTCAAATGTGTAGCTTGAGATACCCGAGCGAGCTAGGATGCATGAGTTAGCAAATATTTTATTAATTTCATCACATCAGCTATTTACTCACATCAGACAATTCAATCAACAAAAATTAGATTTTGAGTGGAAACTTATTAAATTCATATAACAATCAGTAGCTTTGTAATCTATAATATTAAAACAATTCAATGTGGCAATATAATTTAAATCGTCAGTGGCAAAAGTTAAAAACTTATCATAAACGTTTCCATTTTTGTCTTAATACTATGCAATGATGTTGAGCCTCTCATCAGCCTATGCACAAAATTGTCGTCTCACAAGGTGTCTTTGGTCAAATTAAACCTAAATCAAATCAACTCATTTTCAATTTCATAAAATAATTTATGTTGTCAAGATAAGATAAGACTCTGTTGTCAAGCCACCAAATATTGACAAATGTCCATATTTAAACCGAGTTCCAAAATTATTAATATGTTAGTATCTCTTTGGCATCTTTGAATATTTCTGATTACATAAACCAATAAAAGTTGAGACACTAGCAAAATGGCAACATCAACAACCTTCTACAGCACATAAATTACATACTTTTTTATCATATATATTCAATACATCATACTCTTGGCTTTCAAATAAGCCATTGTTTGAGATGGTTAGACAGACATTGGTTGGTATTTATAGGATTTCCGCAAAATTTTATTTGATAAATACCTCAGACTCAAAGCACCATACTATGTTTTCCCGATGATCTTATGCACTAGCCCCTCTCTTTTTATTGTGATATTAAGGAATGACTGATATTAACTAATTTCAAGCATTGTGTGATCTCGCGAAAGTGCGATTGACATATACTTCTAAGGCCACCCAACCACAGGTTGCAAATTAATTTATCGGATTTCATTAACTTTATCAACAACAGTTAATTTATTGAAGCATAATTAATTAACCCAGAACATGTGTTTGTATTGGTCGTCCATTAGCATGATCCCCAGGCATTGTTGGTTATCTAGAATTTTAGTTTATTGTTAGCGCTCTCTGGATATAACAACACCGATTGTCACAGAGAAGCGCAGCCTCAATGGTAGCGAAAGGAATCGGCTACCTAAGGCTAAATGATAATTATGACACCACATTGTGGGAACCGCCCACAAGTGTTTTTTTATTGCAGACACTCCTTTGACCCCCTGTTTTTCATTGTTCTATTATTCTTTGTGTATTAAATATAGGCTCATTCGAAAGCAAAGGCTCTGCTGAACTGGATTATATAATAAAAGGTTTATAATTTATGTGCTTTAAGCTTGATTAAGCAACTCTTTTTGTGTCAATCAATAAATAAACTTTCAACTGAAAACCTTTACAAATAACATTGACATGTTCCAACTTTTGATCTGCTTTAAAAATCTAAAAATCTTGAGGGTTAAATGTAGGGTACAATTTTTATCCCCACAAGTAAATATGGAAACAGGAGAACATACACTAGAGGTTGAATCGTAAAGTTTTATATTTTGATATGAAGTTGGAGCTGTTGGCACTCAGGCTGAACTTATGACTGAGGTCATTGCAGCTAAAATAAGCTCTCAAAAGTATCGATGTCTACGTATAAATATAATTAGCCTCCTTATCAGTGCAAATACCAAAATTACAGTGCCTTCAAATAGTGCAATAACTGGAAAAAGTAAACAGTAAAAGGAAACACTTACTATGTGAGCGATGTTGTAGTTGTCTCAAAGACAAAGACTAGTCCAATTTTCTTGTTTTGTATGCCAGAAGGAGTAAGTTTGGAGAGATCTTGAAATGGATTAGGTAAATTACAAGTATTTTACTGTTCTTATAACATAAAACACTCAAGGCACAAGCAATCCTTGAACGGATTATTTACGCTGTAGGAGCATGTATTGTACCTCGTCAGACTATCGGAAGACAAATTTAACCCTTTTACGGGAGTAGTATATAGAGAGCAGATCTACACATAAAAGTGACGGATCCAGCGGGGGCATAGAAAAAGGGGGTTGTGAATTAAATTGGCTAGGGGTGTAGATTGAATCGTGTGGAGTTGAATGAGATGTTGGGGTTTGGGGGGAAATTGTGGTGTAGAGTAGGGGGTTGAATTCGAGGGGTTACGGATCCGCTCCTGGCGTAATCGGCGGATTATCTGTGGATGAGTCATCGGATTAGCGGGGGATGAGTCATCCGATTGAACGCGGATTATCGCGGGATTAGTCGGGGGAATCGTCGTGGATTAGTCGGGCGAATCGTCGCCGATTATCGGTGGAATAGTGGGGGTGAATATCTGGGACATCGAGGGCTGGATGGTTTTCCGGAGTGGATCTCGCGGATTATCGAGGAGAGCGAGAGACTACCTAGCGGATGAGTGAGGGGGTTAATATCTGGGACACCGAGGGGTTGATTTTCCGGAGATTGTTATATATTTGAAACATTGAATATATATGAGAAAGTGTTTATGTACAAAGTTATTTTTTGAAGATTTGATGATTTTGTAATGTTGAAGCTCTTGAATGGTTAAGAATTTTAAGGAATTAATTTTCGTTTTTTTTTTGTATTTTTTTGTATGTAAGATTGAAATTTGTTGGAGAAATTAATATGTTGAATGAAAGATCAGTTTTATTACAAAATTATTCACTTTAAAAGATATATTTATATGTATTATTCATTATTTCCATCATCATTTTGTTTCAATAAAAATAAAATAGTTTATGTTTAACTTGAAATATATGAAAATATTCAAGTAGATAGGACACAATAAAGATAATATAGTATAAATGAAACATTGAATATATACATAAGAAAATGTTCATGTACAATCTTTATCAGTACTTTATAATAATTGTACATATACTTATTCTCTGTACTTTATTAACACACCTGATGATCTCTTACAGCACTTTATAATAATTGTACAAATACTTATTCTCAGTACTTTATTAACACTCCTAATGATCTCTTACAGCACTTTATAATAATTATACATATACTTATTCTCTGTACTTTATTAACACACCTGATGATCTCTTACAGCACTTTATAATAATTGTACATATACTTATTCTCAGTACTTTATTAACACACCTGATGATCTCTTACTACACTTTATAATAATTGTACACATACTTATTATCTGTACTTTGTTAACACACCTGGTGATCTCTTACAGCACTTTATAATAATTGTACACATACTTATTATCTGTACTTTATTAACACTCTTGATGATCTCTTACTACACTTTATAATAATTGTACACATACTTATTATCTGTACTTTGTTAACACACCTGGTGATCTCTTACAGCACTTTATAATAATTGTACATATACTTATTCTCTGTACTTTATTAACACTCTTGATGATCTCTTACAGCACTTTATAATAATTGTACATATACTTATTCTCTGTACTTTATTAATACTCCTGATGTTCTCTTACAGCACTTTATAATAATTGTACACATACTTATTCTCAGTACTTTATTAACACTCCTGATGATCTTTTACAGCACTTTAGAATAATTGTACACATACTTATTCTCTGTACTTTATTAACACTCTTGATGATCTCTTACTGCACTTTATAATAATTGTACACATACTTATTCTCTGTATTTTATTAACACTCTTGATGGTCTTTTACTACACTTTATAATAATTGTACACATACTTATTCTCTGTACTTTTTTACCACACCTGATGATCTCTTACAGCACTTTATAATAATTGTACATATACTTATTCTCAGTACTTTATTAACACTCTTGATGATCTCTTACAGCACTTTATAATAATTGTACATATACTTATTCTCAGTACTTTATTAACACTCTTGATGATCTCTTACAGCACTTTATAATAATTGTACATATACTTATTCTCTGTACTTTATTAACACTCCTGATGATCTTTTACAGCACTTTATAATAATTGTACATATACTTATTATCTGTACTTTATTAACACTCTTGATGATCTCTTACAGCACTTTATAATAATTGTACATATACTTATTCTCTGTACTTTATTAACACACCTGATGATCTCTTACAGCACTTTATAATAATTGTACATATACTTATTCTCTGTACTTTATTAACACCCCTAATGATCTCTTACAGCACTTTATAATAATTGTACATATACTTAATATCTGTACTTTATTAACACTCTTGATGAACTCTTACAGCACTTTATAATAATTGTACATATACTTATTATCTGTACTTTGTTAACACACCTGATGATCTCTTACAGCACTTTATAATAATTGTACATATACTTATTCTCTGTACTTTATTAACACTCTTGATGATCTCTTACAGCACTTTATAATAATTGTACATATACTTAATATCTGTACTTTATTAACACTCTTGATGAACTCTTACAGCACTTTATAATAGTTGTACATATACTTATTATCTGTACTTTAATAACACTCCTGATGATCTCTTACTACACTTTACAATAATTGTACATATACTTATTCTCTGTACTTTATTAACACTCCTAATGATCTCTTACAGTACTTTATAATAATTGTACATATACTTATTCTCTGTACTTTATTAACACTCCTGATGATCTCTTACAGTACTTTATAATAATTGTACATATATAAACAGAGCTAGGATTGAGCTAGTCTATGTTAATATACAAGTGAGCAGCGAATATAAATGAATATATAATAATAAAACGTGAGTAAGATAAAAAGCTACTGAAGATACAATAAACAAAGCTAGGATTGTGCTAGGCCGTGTTAATATACAAGTGAGCAGTGATTATAAATGTATATATAATATTAAAATGTGAGTAAGATAAAAACTACTAAAGATACAATAAGCAAAACTAGGATTGTGCTAGGCCATGTTGATATACAAGTGAGCAGTGATTATAAATGTATATATAATAATAAAATGTGAGTGAGATAAAAGCTACTGAAGATACAATAAACAAAGCTAGGATTGTGCTAGGCCGTGTTAATATACAAGTGAGCAGTGATTATAAATGTATATATAATATTAAAATGTGAGTAAGATAAAAGTTACTGAAGATACAATAAACAAAGCTAGGATTGAGCTAGTCTGTGTTAATATACAAGTGAGCAGCGAACATAAATGTATATATAATAATAAAATGTGAGTAAGATAAAAGCTACTGAAGATACAATAAACAAAGCTAGGATTGTGCTAGGCCGTGTTAATATACAAGTGAGCAGTGATTATAAATGTATATATAATATTAAAATGTGAGTAAGATACAAACTACTAAAGATACAATAAGCAAAACTAGGATTGTGCTAGGCCATGTTGATATACAAGTGAGCAATGATTATAAATGTATATATAATAATAAAATGTGAGTAAGATAAAAGCTAGGGTTGTGCTAGTCCATGTTAATATACAAGTGAGCAGTGATTATAAATGTATATATAATAATAAAATGTGAGTAAGATAAAAGTTACTGAAGATACAATAAACAGAGCTAGGATTGAGCTAGTCTATGTTAATATACAAGTGAGCAGCGAATATAAATGAATATATAATAATAAAACATGAGTAAGATAAAAGCTACTGAAGATACAATAAACAAAGCTAGGATTGTGCTAGACCATGTTGGTGTACAAGTGAGCAATGATTATAAATGTATATATAATAATAAAATGTGAGTGAGATAAAAGCTACTGAAGATACAATAAACAAAGCTAGGATTGTGCTAGTCCATGTTGATATACAAGTGAGCAGTGATTATAAATGTATATATAATATTAAAATGTGAGTAAGATAAAAACTACTAAAGATACAATAAGCAAAACTAGGATTGTGCTAGGCCATGTTGATATACAAGTGAGCAATGATTATAAATGTATATATAATAATAAAATGTGAGTAAGATAAAAGCTAGAGTTGTGCTAGTCCATGTTAATGTACAAGTGAGCAGTGATTATAAATGTATATATAATAATATTATGTGAGTAAGATAAAAGCTACTCAAGATAGAATAAACAAAGCTAGGATTGTGCTAGTCCATGTTAATATACAAGTGAGCAGTGATTATAAATGTATATATAATAATAAAATGTGAGTAAGATAAAAGTTACTGAAGATACAATAAACAGAGCTAGGATTGTGCTAGTCTATGTTAATATACAAGTGAGCAGCGAATATAAATGAATATATAATAATAAAACGTGAGTAAGATAAAAGATACTGAAGATACAATAAACAAAGCTAGGATTGTGCTAGACCCTGTTGATGTACAAGTGAGCAATGATTATAAATGTATATATAATAAAATGTGAGTAAGATAAAAGCTACTGAAGATACAATAAACAAAGTTAGGATTGTGCTAGGCCATGTTAATATACAAGTGAGCAGTGATTAAAAATGTATATATAATAATAAAATGTGAGTAAGATAAAATCTACTAAAGATACAATAAGCAAAACTAGGATTGTGCTAGGCAATGCTGATATACAAGTGAGCAATGATTATAAATGTATATATAATAATAAAATGTGAGTAAGATAAAAGCTACTGAAGATACAAACAAAGCTAGGATTGTACTAGTCCATGATGATATACAAGGGAGCAGTGATTATAAATATATATAATAATAAAATGTGAGTAAGATAAAAGCTACTGAAGATACAATAAACAAAAAACTAGGATTGTACTAGTCTATGTTGGTGTACAAGTGAGCAATGATTATAAATGTATATATAATAATAAAATGTGAGTAAGATAAAAGCTACTGGAGATACAATAAACAAAGCTAGGACTGTGCTAGTCCATGTAAAGGGAATTTGTTTAAATTCAGCGAAATTGCCCCAACCTTCACAGAAATTAGCCAACAAGCGTAGACAGTGTCTTGTATAGAAGCGATAATGTTTGTATTATAAGTCAAAATTGTAGAAACGATAATAATAATATTATATGCGTATAACCGTAGTGATGCAGTAATAATATGATTCGTAGTTGATAATCCGGTGTAAGCTCGTGATCAAAATCTAAAGTTACTCAAGAAAAAGCGCTTTTTTCTTATATCCGGTCTTGAGCTCTTCAGTCCGGGTGGATAAAATGTAGATTAAATACAAGAGGATATCATGCGTTAAATACGAGAGTAATGCGTAAAGAAATTGCCATCGCTAGATTAAAACAATTATAAAAGGTACTTACGGCTATACTATTACAATAAAAATAAAATAATAAAATATTAATTGATAGTCTAGGTCAAACAGTACGGAACAGTATATGACAGTCTAGGTCGAACGGTCTTCATCTATATAATTTCACTTCACATGTTATTATACAAGTGAGCAGTGATTATTACAATATTATTCTATATTTTACAATTGAATATACATATATACTTTATATCGAAATAAACTTGGTAAAAAATACAACCGAATGTTATTTACTTTTTTGATATAAGTTTTATATATTGATATACTCACGCTGAGTTGGAGTTATCCTCAAAATAATCCACATATTAATCCATGTATGCCTCTTTACTAGTTCATCATCTTCATCTATTTACTGGTCGAGAGACTGTTATGGAATGGTTAAGCCAAACCAAACAGGAGAATTCCATAGGTAAACCTAGGAAAACATTCAGGTCGAATGCCAAGGCGCTTGTCCACACAACAGCCCCTGAAAACAGCGACACTCAACGAACTTAATCGCGAGTAACCGACTAACAGAATTCTAGCTGAAGCATACAAGCCTTATGGTATCAACGCTCGATCGACCCAAATTCTCAAATATAAGTAGGCATCCAGAGATGGTTAATGAGGCAGAATATTCCATCAGATCATGCAATGCTTATATAGTGAATTGAAGAATGATGGGTGTGTCCAAAGGAATTAATGAGGCGAAAATAGCAAACAGATTTTCGCGAAATTGAATTTCGCGAAAGTTGACTATATAATATATATGATGTGAAATTTCGCGAAATCCAATTTCGCGAAATTCACTTTTCGCGAAATTGAATTTCGCGAAAGTTGACTATATAATATATATGATGTGAAATTTCGCGAAATCCAATTTCGCGAAATTCACTTTTCGCGAAATTCAATTTCGCGAAAGTTGACTATATAATATATATGATGTGAAATTTCGCGAAATCCAATTTCGCGAAATTCACTTTCGCGAAATTGAATTTCGCGAAAGTTGACTATATAATATATATGATGTGAAATTTCGCGAAATCCAATTTCGCGAAATTCACTTTTCGCGAAATTGAATTTCGCGAAAGTTGACTATATAATATATATGATGTGAAATTTCGCGAAATCCAATTTCGCGAAATTCACTTTCGCGAAATTGAATTTCGCGAAAGTTGACTATATAATATATATGATGTGAAATTTCGCGAAATCCAATTTCGCGAAATTCACTTTTCGCGAAATTGAATTTCGCGAAAGTTGACTATATAATATATATGATGTGAAATTTCGCGAAATCCAATTTCGCGAAATTCACTTTCGCGAAATTCAATTTCGCGAAAGTTGACTATATAATATATATGATGTGAAATTTCGCGAAATCCAATTTCGCGAAATTCACTTTTGCGAAATTCAATGGAAAATCAACCCCTCGGTGTCCCAGATATTAACCCCCTCACTCGTCCGCTAGGTAATCTCTCGCTCTCCTCGATAATCCGCGAGATCCACTCCGGAAAACCATCCAGCCCTCGATGTCCCAGATATTCACCCCCACTATTCCACCGATAATCGGCGACGATTCGCCCGACTAATCCGCGACGATTCCCCCGACTAATCCCGCGATAATCCGCGTTCAATCGGATGACTCATCCCCCGCTAATCCGATGACTCATCCACAGATAATCCGCCGATTACGCCAGGAGCGGATCCGTAACCCCTCGAATTCAACCCCCTACTCTACACCACAATTTCCCCCCAAACCCCAACATCTCATTCAACTCCACACGATTCAATCTACACCCCTAGCCAATTTAATTCACAACCCCCTTTTTCTATCCCCCCGCTGGATCCGTCACTTTTATGTGTAGATCTGCTCTCTATATACTACTTACGGGTCAAGCAAATATCGCCTGTATTTTTTTCATTTCCTTCGGGCAGAGTGACATTAACTCTTTTGGACGCAATAGATTTGTCAACTTACTTCTAACTTGTCGTGCTTTTTAATTAAATATGCACTGGGAATCTGGGAAATATCTCTACCAGTTGATATCTATATCTTACAATTACCTTGTAATGATATTACGGCATGGGCTGTGAAATTTGTTGAAACTTTCAACTTTTTATTTAAATCTATTCAAGCATATTTTTGTTTTGTAACTTTATTTAACAATTTTGCATATAAGTTCATTTCCCTCATTGAAATGTTTGCTACAGTTTGAAGCAAAGACTGGCTTGTTGTGTGCAATAAAATATTAGTTATGTGCTTTGATCGACTCTAAGCTGAGTTAAGATAAATGCTATCAAATAGTATGCTAAAAATCTGCAAACTAATAAAGTATATTATAATTTATCAAATGCTACAAATATATGATATATTCCAGAACAAGGGCATGATTGAATCATACTTGTATTACATGCATAAAAATTAACGTTCTTCAAACAAAAATATAAGTATCATTTTCTCGACCAGTTACGTTCTGATTGTTGCTTTCGATGAAATGAACATTTTTTAGCTGGCCAATATTGCCCCAGTAGTCCTGCACCCAATCCGGCCCAGTTGCCTAACTTCTGCACTCTTGAAATTGTTGATATTAAAAAAGTCTGAACAATTTTTTTAGCAGAGAAAAACTTTTGCAGGTTGCATTTTGCACAAATAATTTTCAATTTTAGCCACATGCGCACTCAGCACAACTTTTAGCCTAAAAAAGGGAATCATATGCCATGGTGAATGTAAACTGTTTTAAGTATGTCAAACCAAACAAGGAACTGTTATTAGCTTGACATGGTTATTCTATATGTATTTAGTGTTGCTTTAACATTGTAACAAATAAACCGAAATGTTTTAAAGTTGGAAAATAGACTTTGAAAGAACAGGACAATAAAAATAGTTAACTGTTGTTGATGTAACCGAGTCATTAATAATATGATTATGTAGACACTTTTTCTATTGCACACTTGCTTTTATTGGTTTTTAAATATCAAAGAACGTCAATGTGGCGGTTGAATGGATGAAGCATTTAATTATAAGTTTTACGGTATGTTGATGGAAAAAGTCTAGTTAATGGAAAACCTGTAAAAACGAGACCTGATAGAGACTGACACACCATTTTCTCGGCCAAAGTCTCGAAACCTATAGAAACAGGAAATGAATGAGAAAGCAAGTCATTATGATGTAGAGTGGACCCCATGATATGAGGTTTGGACCGCCTCCCCTATTCATACTCTCGCTAAAGCCTGTGAGACTCAGTACCGAGCAACTTCTTCATGTGCAACTTATAGAGCTGAAGCTGACATCTGATTGACTCTGTGCCTTGATGTTTGCTGAAACAGAAACTTGTGGATTGGCTCAGCTCCAATTGTTTGCTTTACTGGCAGCTAGCCAATATACGTTTAGATGGCGACCTTGTCATTTTATTAGCTTCTATTGAGAGTTGTCACAACATGCTTGAGTTATATATCATATTATTCTCATATTTTTGTCAATCCAGATGGAAGTTTTGCAATCAGTGGATTTACTGGATATCAAACAATTGCAATAATTCAGAAAATTAGCATTTAGCATTTGCAAATTAGAATTTCAGAAAGTCAGTAGCATCAACTGTGGTTTCAGATATTTATATCTATATTTACTAACCAAAATCCCGACACTGCACGAGTATTAAAAACTAGCTTGCAAACAGGTGCAGGCAATGTAGTTGCAAGCCACTGGTCATTAGCCTGGCACATTGCCAAAGACTAGTTTGAGTATGTTACTATATGTATTAATAAACTTACTAATACGAGCCAAGACAACAAGCTTTATTATTATTGAGTAACACAGAATGCTATGCCTATCTTAACCGACATTACAGCTCATATTGCCTCAAAGTTCAGTGCATCTCGCATGACTTATTTGGTAAGATATTTGTCTGTTGAAGAGAAGGCTGTGAGATCGAATCTAGCATAAACAGATATTTCATTATTATATCTTTAGAGCTACAGCTGAACAAACCAACACACTCACCCACAAACACACCCATACGCACACACACACGCACACGCACACGCACACGCACACACACACCTACACACGCATGCACACACACACTTACTACATGCACACTCACAAACACAACTTCACATTCATTTTATATTTAGATACCAGTGGAAAGCCAAGCATTGCACAGGTCTTAAAAATCAGCTTATAAACAGTGACAGGTAATGTAGTTGTTTTCCATTTGCCATTAGTCTGGTCCATAGTCGATGACTAAGTGGAGTAAGTACTAATAAGAGCTGTAAAAGCAAGCATTAAATGATGTTGTACCAGGCAGAGCGGTAAGTGAATTTTTACCCAAATAGCAACATAAATCGCCTGAAGAATCATTCAATGTTGCTTTGCTTAATTGGGTCGATGTTGGCTTGGAAAACGGAAGATTCTAAGATCAAATCCAGGATGAAATGGATATTTCAATCTTAAACGTTAATAACTATACCTGGACTAATCGAATCACACACACATAAACCTACACACAGACTTTGAAGATTGTATATATATAGAGACAATGGTCATTTTCGTTTTAGCAACAGATTGAATGCTTGATAGGGAATGTCTCCTGGTACACGATCAAAGTGAAGACAACAAGACTATCAATTTGTTACTTCCAGATCCCAGGCGTTAACTTTGCAGTGAACATAAAATACAGTTACCTGTTTTGGCTATTCCAATATGAAACATTTTTATGCTGTGAACCCTTATTTTAAATGGAAAAGTTGATGTGGCTGACAAGCCTTGCAGAAATTGTTTTGAATAAAATGACATTCCAGACATTTTATAGAGACAACAATTCAAATCTTATGAGTTTACACTTGTCCATCTAGTCAAATTAAAGTCAGCATCATGAATTTTAGCTGCTTCAATAAAGTATTTATTTTTTATTAAACTAGTTCAATGTACATTAGAAACAAGACTTGCAATTGATTTCAGGATTACATTAGATATATTACATAAAATAAAATTATATATTACTTGGTTTTATGAAAGGTAAACCTGCTAGAGGATTTGAAATTCTCTATGGAAACACGTGACACAACATCAGTAAAATAACCATTGGAAAATATGATACATGATAAGCATTTATGTAGTAAGACGTGTATCAACAGACTTGGAGTTATCTTCTATACTTGCAATTACAGGGAAATGCTATCAAAACAGTAATAATTCTATTGATTACCTGATAATTTACACAGATAACTTAGCAAACACCAAACCATTTTCCTATAAGGCAATTATTCCATCATCATAGCGTAGTGTTTAGTCATCCCTAAATTATTCATGAAGATCTCAGACTAAAGCTAGTACTGATGCCTATATGCTTAGCTGCTGTTGATAGACCCCATCCGACTTGGCATTCTCTGTTAAAGATTAAAGCTACTGTAGTTCTCTTAAAACTGTCAGAGGTAGGCAACCAGAAACTGTTTTAACCTGATTAAAAAATCTGAGAAAACAGGCTATAAAAGTTTACAAATGGCAGTTTGAACTTTGATTGGCCGTACGGAATCACTGTGAATGAAGTGTTAAAGTCAGTGATTGCATTTGTTCTGAACCTTAAGTTTGATCTGATCAGTTGCTAGTTGGGTTTACTGAAGAGAAAATGCAGAATCTAGTGATCCTAACACTGTTGGTAGCTTGTTTCTGACAATGCTTCTAGCTTTGGGCATGATAATGAACTCATTTGCACAATCAAACAAATACCTGAGCAAAGTTGATTGAAATGACAACTCCAAAGGTTGAATAACCAATGTGTAACATAAAAAAGAAACTTGATCATGTAGTTGGCTATTATTACCAAACCCGACTTTACTAGAGAAATGTAAAAATTTTGGTCCAACATTTTTGGTCTGCTGCAGCACCGAAAGCTTCTATGTGCATTTTTATAGTGGTACCTGCACAGCTTGTTTACGTAATTGGTTAGTGACGCCTATATAACTTTTCTACAAAGTAAAAACGGCACCTACAAAACTTATCTATATTTGTTGGTGCCACCCACATACATGTAACGTGTCAAATGATTTGCAAAGTGGCACTTGGGAAACCTGTCTGTGTATCTGATTAGTGACACCAGCCAAGCTCATCAGCCTCTTACTAGTGATACCTGCAAAGCTCGTCTTTGTATCTCATTAGTGAGTGCAGCTGCTACAAAGATTATTCCAATAGCTATTCTATGGCAGTCTAATGCCCTGTGAATCAACTTCAAGTGTAAACACTTCATGTAGAGTTGTTATAGATGCTGGTTGATGGACTGGCACATGTGTTAGCAATCGGGTTTATGAAACTGAAGGTGATGAGTTAAAATCTTTCAGCTGCGGTTTTAAAATGATGGACACTGCTGTTATTATGATGAAGACTAACACTCTGGCAGTCCGGTGTGCCATGATATATATTCAGGTGTAATAGCTAAAGGAACAAATATTCCATAACATGGCAAGGCTGTCGATTGTCATAGATGGTGGGGTGTTGGTCTACCAAGCCAGAAGCTGTGAGTTCGAATACCGTAGACAGTAATATTTTTCCTGAATTACCCAGTATCGTATCATATCGAAGAAAAATCTAAGATCTTACTTTAGCCACAACAGAATCAATAAATATATTCTTATAAATAATTGAAGATAATGAAAGATAATTGTAGAGAGGCAATCGCAGCAGCGAGTACAAGTAGGCCTAACAAGACTTTGATAAACAGAAATACAATTAGTGGAGAATTTGTTTGATTGCCTAATAAGGTGAGTTGTGGATAAAAATGGTATACTAAATCTAAAACCACAATAATTAAAAATAGAACAGACAAGTGCAAGTAAATTATTAGCCTGAATTCCAGCTCACACAATAAATAATCGATTAAACGGAATTACTATGTTAAAAAGTCTGAACGGCATTCCAACAACATGAGTCATATGCTTCATTACACACTTCACAACTGCATCAACTTTGGCATACCTTGTGACTTTCATATTGTAGGTAACTTTATACACAATTTATCAAAAGGGAAGTGACAACAATGTGTTAACAGTGTGTTTCTACTGATTGACACGAAGCAAGGTGACTGCCTCACCTTTGACGCACTTCTCAAGGTCAAACATGCAGTTTTGTTAACAAGTCAATAGCCAGGCTCCGACAGAACACATTACAGGTTCTTGCCCACTCATGAACTCATAGAATCTTCCATACAAAAATTGGTTTACATAATCATTAACAAGCGCCTCTTTGCCAAACACTGTGACATCATCATCAGTGGACTGTATCCAGTTGATCAGCAGTAGCAGAGGTAGTGATGCAGGTCAACAGACCATGTCAGAGTTTAGAGTTTCAACTTGCCCTGCCAGAAGACAGCCTATAAAGGAGTAAACATTGTAAATAACCAGAGGCAACTACTAGAGCAGCAATTACTGTAGCTCACAGCAAAAGACAGCTTAAACCATAACTGCACCGTACAGCTTTTATCACTTTACTAGGTAAATCAGACACGCTCATTCCGATTTTGTACTCAAAACAAAATAAAGATTGGTCCATTAACTTTCAAAGTAATGAAGGCTTTTTACAACGCTTCAATATAGGTCTCGCGAACAACACAATCGACGCAAAAAGCTACGCACATAAATTTGTGACATTTTTAGGGACGGAAGTTTGTGATGTTTAGTTCAATCTAGAATTACAGAGATGGGTGTTTTAAAACCCGTTATTCTCTAAATTCAGCCTTCAGAATAATCTCAGTCTTTCTGCAAGGTAGAAAAGCTTTTTAACATTGCTTGTAGCTTGTTACAAGATGTTTAATAAGCTGAAGGCCAAGAAAAATGAGACCATATAAGCGCAATTTTATCATAAGCTAGCATTATTATTGGGTCCATCATAAGCGAGGTTACACCACAAAATTAATGATATGCGCTATTGGCTTATTCACACTATATCACCATATTCCGGCATTGTCGACTTGGCGTTGGTCGTCGATTATTGAACCATGAATTGATGTCATTGACGAAACATCGCGGAAACGCCGGGAAAGTTTGCAGCTGATAAACTTTCCCAAAGCTTCGTCGAGCGTTAAAAACCGCCTTTCAAATGTGTCGATGGCAATTCACGGTAGTGGATAGCATGATCTATTCATACCCATTTATGACTGTTGCTGTGGGACTACATTTTGATTACCACATGCTAAAACAAAGAGGTTTCTTGGCAAAACATTAAAAAGATAAATGTCATGGAGCATTTCCTGATCCAAACGCGGATGGGTTTGTGATAGTGTGAACATGGTTATCATTGACAATCGCTGAAGTATTGTGGCATCAAATTAATCTTAAAACTGTTTGTAATTCTTTTATCAAAGCAATAAATATGAAAAATAGTGTAACCATAGTGACCAGCATAGTTGACTTGCTATTTGCAAAACTTCTACTCGGGATTGTGGCAGTTATGGTTTAAACTAAATGACTGTGAAAATGAGGAGTGCAGTTTATATATGCTGTACTGCTGTAACTCAAAGACAACCTTTAAAGTTTGGTGTGAGGCTTATACACGGAGGCAGCATTTTCATGAGGATATACGGTACCGAAAGAAGATTTACCTCAGGGATTTACACAAGGATCTGCCAAATGAATTATTCTGATCCCTTTTAAATGATTCACACTGACAATAATGACTTATGTATAAATTTACTCAGAAAAATATGTTTGTACATATGTGAAAAGCTGTTTGTGTCAAAGAAGACCTTTTGTTTTCATCAATCAAAAGTCAATCATCAATGCAACCAGCATGTATTGAGAATTAATAAGGTAGAATGGAGATGGTACAATTTACTATTTCATCCATATACATACATGCCAGTTCTTTTTCCAACTACTTTGACAAATATATTCGTTTGTAGTTAACTAATGCAGAGACACCCATTAAAATCATCAAAGTTTTATAAACATACTGTGCATGGTAGGCCTATATTAAAAGTAAAAACAAAATAGCGAGTGAATCTTAGTTAACTTTAGTGTATTTAGTGATTATTATCTGCAATAAAATGTAACATTATAATGTACCATGTTCAGTGGCAGCAGTACATACCGTACAGAGTTCTTATATTCAAGACAGACGTATAACATAGATGTTGAATTTAACTTAAATCAATTCAGCTTACCACTAAACACATACCCAAAGCTAAGTTTTAATATGGATTTTACTAAACTTCAACTTTGTCGCCGGTTTAAATTTTATTTACTAACAGTTCCCAGTCTCATTTCCAGTATAACTTATGACGAATAATGCAGAAATGAGGGAGAGAGGTGACGCATTCGACGAATAGAATTCTGTATCTTGTAATACCATAATAGCATTTAATATATGATTTTGTACTTCAGATTAACTAGTAAGAACAGCTGAAGTTGAATATTTAGGTATTGAAATTCATGCAACACCAAAACTCTCCTCAATAAAAAGTAAATTATTAGCAAGTAGCAAAAAAATTAAACAAAGAAACATGAAATTAAAGGAAACAAGGGAATTGCTAAGATGGTGCTAAAACAGATGAAGGTAATGATATGATACATAATTAACTCACACTGTTAATATTTGCTGCCTTATGTCATGATTCTCAATATCCTCGACTTGGTGGAACTGATCAGCCACAGAAAAATGAGCTATACAAAGAGATGCAGAACATATCAGTTCATCACCTAAAATGGAAGGACTGTAATATTTACAGTGAGCATAAAGCATAAATGCGTTAGACCAATAAAGGGAAAATATGAAAAATATAACATATGTGATTGAAGTAATTTGGCGTATTCATGGCACATGCACATTGGTACATGACCTAGTAACTATTTATTATACAAAAATAAAAATTATAGGCCGGCCATTAAGTACACTACTTATTGCAAGCGTTTGTGAAAACCAATCAAAATTAATTACTAGGTGCATAATTTATGCTTCCCCAATTGGAAACATATACACAGATGTAGCCACTTTAATTATGAGCTAACACTCACTGAGTAGTTAAACCATAACTGCCACATTCCTGAGTAGAAGCTTTTCTAATACTAAATCAACTAAGCTGATCACTAGGGTTACACTATTTCTCATGTTTATTGCCTCAATAAAAACCATTCCAAACAGTTGTGAGATTAATTTGCATTTTGTCCCAAAGCGATGTCATTTAGAACGCGTTGCTATTTAGCGGATATCGTTAATTTAGTGGCGTAACCTAGCCTAAAATTGACCCAATAACAACGCTAGCTTATGATACAATCGCGGTTTTTTTAGTTCTCTTTTCTTGACATCCAGCACATAAAACATCCGGTGACAAGCTACAAGCAATGTTAAATATCGTATATACCATTTAAGAAAGAATGAGATTATACTACAGACTGGAATTAGAAAATAATGGGTGTTAAGACAACAATTTTGATAGTCATTTCATCGCATTCTCTTATCCGCCGTGTCATGGATCAACCTGTCTTTCAAATAGTCCTGGAACACAATTATATCTCAGTAAAGTTTCCATCAAAGGCATTACCTGTGTCTTATGTGATTTGCTGCTTATGCAACTTACAGTTACACAACTGCGCTAAGCTGTATCAAAGTTTGGCGTAAAAGCTAGTTCCGTTCAACTCGCTACAACCCAGCAAACAAACTGCGAAATTCTAATCTCGGGAATAATCTTTGTTGTTATAATGCGGCGAAAAAAGTTCGATGGCTGGGACAAACAAACATCGCGCGTGACATCATAAGGGGAAAATATCGAATACGTGGGACATCGTAACCCAGGAGCGCACTGTCTTTATATGTACAGTATAGTATGAGATAATTTTTTGAAGCTAAACAAAATGGGAATGAATCATTTGATATGTTTTGGTTTAGGATTAGGAGATATGCAGATTCTTGAGATTTTGGTAATCAACTAGAACTGAACACGAGGGATAGAATACTTTTTGGTATGCATGATTCTAGATTAGCTGAACATTTGATGAAAAAACCAGATGATGAATTAACATTAGAGAATGTAGTAAGGTGGTGTAGGTTAGCTGAGTTGAGCAAAGCTAGTCATGTGTTAGAATCCACACATATAGCAGAGGCTACTGCAGCTCATCCCATTAAACCTGGTCAATTCCAACGGTTCAAACCTAATCGACAAGGTGACAAATGTCAGAAATGTGGATATGCGAAGCATTCACAAGGTAAAACATGTCCAGCGAAATAAAGTTCATGTCACAAATGTGGTGAAGTTGGACATATCCAAAGGTGCCGCAGGTCTGAGGCAGTTCAGGAAGTGGAAGAACCCGAGTTTGAGGCTGACGAACTCAAGTAATAGAAAAATCTCTATACTTTTTGATAAAAACGTTTTAAACTTTACATTAGAAGCATTTAATTTGAAACAAGCCATTTGTGCTTTTGATTTATATTATAGTTTGTATATGTACATGTATCTACTAATAAATAAGTAAATACATGGACTTGTGACAGTGCTCTGATAACTTGAACGCTCTGATAATTCGAACACTTTTGCTCGGTCCCTTGAAGTTTGAGTTATCCGAGTTTCACTGTATATACGTATATTTACTCGGGAAAATATGTTTTTACTTATATGAAAAGCTCTTTGTGTCAAGGAAGCCATATTGTTTTCATCAATCGGAAGCCAAACATGAATGCAACCAGCAGGTATTAGAAATTAATAAAATAGAATGGAAATGGTAAAATTTACTATTTAATCCTATTAATAATTAATAACAATTACGATTAAGAGACATTCCAGTTTTTTTTCTACTGATTTTGACAAAGATATTCGTCTGTAATCTGTTATCTAATGCAAAATCACCCAGTAAAAATCATCAAAAGTAAAAACAAAATAGTGAGTGAATCTTAGTAACTATAGTTACCTGCAGTAACTTTAGTGTTCTTAGTGATTATTATCTGCAATAAAATGTAACATTATAATGTACCATGTTCAGTGGCAGCAGTACATACCATACATAGTTCATATATTCAAGAGAGCCATGCAAAGAGATGCAGAACATATCAGTTCATCACCTAAAACGGAAGGACTGTAATATTTACAGTGAGCATAAAGCATAAATGCGTTAGACCAATAAAGGGAAAATATGAAAACTCTAACATATACGATTGAAGTAATTTGGCGTATTCATGGTACATGCACATTGGTACATGACCTAGTAACTATTTATTATAAAAAATAAAAATGATAGGCCGGCCATTAAGTACACTGCTTATTTCAAGCGTTTGTGAAAACCAATCAAAAACTAATTACTAGGTGCATAATTTATGCTTCCCCAATTGGAAACATATACACAGATGTAGCCACTTTAATTATGAGCTAACACTCACTAAGTAGTTAAATCATAACTCCCACCATCCTGAGTAGAAGCTTTTCTAATACTAAATCAACTATGCTGATCACTAGGGTTACACTATTTCTCATGTTTATTGCCTCAATAAAAACCATTCCAAACAGTTGTGAGATTAATTTGCATTTTGTCCCCAAAACGGTGTCATTTAGAACGCGTTGCTATTTAGCGGATATCGTTAATTTAGTGGCGTAACCTAGCTTACAATTGAACCAATAACAACACTAGCTTATGATACAATCGCGGTTTTTTTAGTTCTCTTTTCTCGACATCCAGCACATAAAACATCCTGTAACAAGCTACAAGCAATGTTAAATATCGTATATACCATTTAAGAAAGAATGAGATTATACTACAGACTGGAATTAGAAAATAATGGGTGTTAAGACAACAATTTTGATAGTCATTTCATCGCATTCTCTTATCCGCCGTGTCATTGATCAACCTGTCTTTCAAATAGTCCTAGAACACAATTATATCTCGGTAAAGTTTCCATCAAAGGCATTACCTGTGTCTTATGTGCAAATGTCTCAACTGCGCTAAGCAGTATCAAACTTTAGCATAAAAAACTAGTTCCGTTCAACTCAGTACAACCCAGCCGACAAACTGCCAAATTTTAATCTCGATAGTAATTTTTGTTGATATAATGTGGCCAAAAAACTGTTCAATGACTGGGACAAACAAACATTGTGTGTGCCATCATAAGGAGAAAAGATCGAATACGAGTGACATCATTACCGAGGAGCGCACTGTCTTTATATGTATTACGGTTATATAACCTTTGTCTTTAATCTAACCAAATAAATAAGCGCTTTGAAAGATAAAGTTTTTATAAAAAAGTATTAGTAATTGTCTACCCCTTGTGATTATCTTTGATGTTTGGGGTAATCTGACTGCAAAGACATTCCAAGGCTGAAATCAACCAAAACTTTAGAGCGGTTAAAATACTTGTAATGAAAAGGCGCATGAAATGATGTCACTAATTGCTAATGTCGCTATAGTTGAAATCTGCTATTGTGTTAAATATTAAGGGTTACACGACTCCATTCTGTCCGTCTCTTTGGAACCATAAATATGCGGAAATTGTACTATATACATATTTCTCAAAGTCCGTCAGGACTCCGGCTATAGATCTTAAAATCTTGGAATAAATATTCGTACCGAAGATGATTTAATCCCGGACCTAGCCGTTCACCAATCTGGACTCATCTGGACCAATCTCACCACTGGACTACGGAAGTCGCAGTTCTAGCCTGCCAGTATAAGTCATTATATCAGAGCAATACGCGGGTCAGAGCGTAATGTCACAAGAAGCTGTTCGCTCACATTATTACACTAGCTAATAGCAAAACTCTCACTATTTCTCATTGTTTATAAGATAAAAAACTTTTCTCATGATAAGTAGTTTGAAAGTTAGAATGGCAAATGTTGTTATATGCTAAATAAAAATCAATTTTCTGTCCAAATACTTTTCTATTACACGGGCAACGCCAGGTGGCAAAGCTAGTTTTGCATATTTTTCAATAAATTTCCATTTAACGTCAATTGTTATTATTTGCTTTTTTTCCATTATCTTTCATTTTACTGGCAAAATTTCAGGCTACGCACAGTACTTTTAATTTACATAATTCTGCATTGAAAATCGTACACAAAAAGCATGGTACAAAAATATAACCAGAACAATTGAAAAAATACAGAGTGATGCTATTCTCATAAAACACCTCCGACATACTTGGCAACTGACTCACATGCTCGTATCTCAATCATGGCTCGTCTGTTAGTGATAAAACTTGCTTAGAAGCTAGCTCGTACCTCAAGTTTCTCGTATGTTGGAGCACACATAAGTTGAAGTATTACTGTAGTAGCACAGCCAGTGATTTACTATGCAGATATATGTGTCAAAATTTAGTCAAAATTGTGCTACTACAGTAACTGTAGTAGCACAATTTTGACTAAATTCAGACAATTAATATAATAATTCAGTAATAATTTAATACAACTGCCCATTGTTTTTTTTGTATTAACACATTTTCACACATTTTAATGTAAATATTTATAGATTGCTATACACTTATTATTAATAGCATATTCAAAATGTTTAATTCAGAACAGTTTTTTGTAGTTTTCTCTTTGTTTAGTGAGACAGAAAAAAATATTTTTAATCTAGCTTTGCAATTATAGTTATTCCAATTGAGTTTGAAAACTTGCACCGACATGATTTTTTGCGTTATATGGAAGATTTTATGTAATTCGAAACAACAACCTTACATTTATTAGAATATTGATTTTAATAAGACCAGTGTGTGCCAGTTTGTCCTCAGCCACGCAAAGAGAGTTAGAAAAAAGTTACCTCACTTTGGAATTGAACAAGGGTACTCCAGTTTATGCTTCGGAATTCTAACCAGTACACCCTTCAGCCACCTCACCACTTCATGAATTAACTGTACATGTGTTGATTACTCATTACGGTTGCTTAAGGCACGTGGAACTGCTGAGCGAGCTATTCTCTCTTTATATGAATGTTTAAATGATTTTAATGTTAAAATATCCCTGAAAGTCAGATTACCTCAAACACCAAAATCAATAATAAATACTGATACTTTCTGATCAAATCTATCAATACTTTGTGTAAGTTCATCTTTAAGGAGAAGAAAAGCAGACAATTCCTACTATTTCTTGGATATTCGGTTGAATGAAATGGCAGCTATTTGGCTACTATTGACCAGAAGTCCTTGAACTCAGTTATATTGTGGTAGCAAGACGGTGATAGCAGTAGGAAATCACAACTATCTGAAATTGAGTTATCTTCAATCAAATATCTAGCCTTATTATCATTTAGCTTCCAGTAAACCCTAATATGCTTAGTCCACATGTCATTTTCTAACTAAATGTGTGTCAGCATCATGAGGAGACATGCAGTTTAGTCAGCCATTTGTGAAGGTAGAAAACATATTAATTTATAGTTATGCATACCCGTCCGCTTTAACTCTAGCTGGTCTGTGAGTTTGAGTCTTGGTAAATATTATTTAGCAATTCTGTCCAACTCTGCCTTCATTTTTTGAATCCCCTTACAACTGTAGCCTAAACATAGAGTGATCCTAATAGAGGAACTCATAGAAAGTGACAAATAAATCCTATGAGTTTTGTTGATAACTAAGGGTATGGTCGTTGTATACAGTAATATCACTAAATAGAAGTCCCCCAACATACAAGGAAATAGAGATGCGATGAGCATTTCGAACAAGTTTTTTCTTGGAGATACAAGAAAATTTTCACATCCAAGCATACAACCCATTTATCGATGACCACAATATAGCCAAATATGTGAGCGACCAAAATCGAGAACAGCATCACTCGGTTTACTTTCTCTAATCATTTTGAAAGAATTGTTCAAATGTTTGCTGAAGGTCATAGCAATCGTGAAGCAGAAAGTGCCAAACAGAAATGAGCTAACAAAAAGTTAAAACGACAGCAAGTTTAGTAAATAATTAAAACTCGGTTTTGTAATGTATTCAAAAAGCTAGTCAGTTAAGTTAAATTCAGTTTCTGTTACGTAGCGTCACGAATGTTTTGGGTACCGAGAAAGTCTGAGAGACTTAAACGCGTCGCTATCAAGTCTCGCAGACTGCCATTAGCCACTATGTAAAATCATACAGTAGTGTTCATAGTTAAACCCATTTTTATGTAAATTCAGCCTCAAAATAACCTCAGTAATTTATGAAAAGTAGATAAGGTATTGAGCACTGCTCGTAGCTTGTTACAATATGTTTAATAGACGGAACACCAAAAAAATGAGCTCCAAAAAGTGGGATAACATTTTAGACAAAAGCAAGTTGTATTTGAATTTCACTCTCAAACAATGAATACTGAGATACCCAATGATGAGAGCATTTAACATAAATAACTATTTATATAAGAGAACAGACACCCTAGGACACTTTTATTTCGCTAGTGTTTAAATTCGTGTGTAGCATGCAGGGTAAAATTTCGCTGCAACCTAATTTCGTGGCTCTGATGAGTGCGAAAATACCGTGATGTGAAAATAAATGCAGTGGAAAACACAGATTACATTCCTCAGGTCCAGTTTGCTAATGAGAAAAATTTTTCAATTTGGTACTAGTTCGTATTTGTAAACCGCAGGCTGAAATGTGTGGGCGAGATCGATAACTCAATTTGATCACTTGCTGCCATTTGTTTCTTGGACTATCAATGACGTCTAGGTCCTTTTCGCCGTGACTTCCACATATCTTTCACACTCAAATCCCAAAAAGAAGAAAATAAATCACAACCAACTTCACAACCAAAACTACATAACTGGTGAGGGTTGATATCATTTTTGGTTGGTAATAAAATTCATCGCTACAACAATTATCATTTAAATTTATGACTTCACCTACCAGACATTCATCCTCATCAGTTACAAATTTGGTGACTAAACTGATATTATCCTCTTAATTTGCTTTGCCATGCTGCTCCGTCGGTGTATTAGCTATAATGAGTTTACCAGAAATTTCCCATTGAGCCCAACCACACACGTCAATTGTCTGCATTTTTATTATAACGATTTTCTTGTATATATCAATGAATAAAGCCATTTAACTTCGCGTTTTCGCTCGTTCGTTATGATAGTTTAGTTTCGCTCATGAAATTTTTGCGAGAGGATGACTCCGCGAAAATGCGAACGTTAGATCACGTGAATACATAGGTGTCCTAGGGTATTCAACTTTGTAACAGATATATGAAAACTACTAGCATAAATTTAAAATGTTTATGAAACATTTTAGATAGTTCTTTCTTCCGGTAATATGCAAGTATTTTGAGTCTGAATCATTTCATGAAAATGACTGATTTTCATCATTTACGTGTAGCAATCTTTATCTGAGCAAAAATCTAGCAACTTACCTTGTTCATGGTTGTCTTGCAGTTCCTTCATAATCTCGAGGTATCTAGGAGGCTGTTGTTTTCCAAATCATGCAGCTTCAAGTGATGAATCTGTAGTTCTTTCTCATATCCTTTTCATCCATTGTGTTCATCCATTATGTTCACCCTGTGTTCAAATTCCTCATAAACATGGATGTTGAAATGAAACATCAAATGCAGAAATTAGTCATTAAAACATACTGACCTCCACAAAAAAGTAAATCATTATCATAGTTGTCAAAAACTTAAACAATGAAACAACAATCTAAAGAAAACAAGGGAACTGATAAGATGGTGCTAAAACAAATGAAAGTAATGACATGATACATAATTAGCTCACACTTTCATGAGTTGCTGCCTCTGCCCTTTATGTCATAATTCTCAATATCCTCGACTGAATAGAGTTGATCAGCGACAGCAAAATAAGCCATACAGAGAAATATGGAGAGATGCAGAACACATCCGTTCATCAGCTTTAAACGAAAGGACTGTGATATTTACATTGAGCTGAAAGCATAAATACGTTGAGTCAATAAATGACTAAAACTTGAAAAACAGAACATATATGATTGCAGTAATTTGGCATGTTCTTGGTACATGCGCATTGGTACATGACCTAGTAATTCTTTATTGTAAAAGATAAAAATTATGAGCCGGCCTTTAAGTACACGGTTTATTACAAACATTTGTTAAAACCAATCCAAATGAGTTATTAGGTGCATAATTAATGCTCACTATGGTATACTAGAAATTTATGTATACTCGAAACATTTACAGGAATATAGCTACTTTAATAATGAGCTCCTACTCACTGAGTAGTTAATAACTTCGATTATTTCCGACAAACAGAACTAGCAAAAAGAAAGCTAAAAACTATGATTTGATTCAACAATATGCTTGTATTACCTCCGCATGAACAATAATATTTAATAACGTGCTAATGAAAATACATTTGGCCGGAATAAAAACCGCAAAAGAGGGAGAGAGAGAACAAAAATAAAAGCGCAGTATTAACAAAACAGATATGCAGCAATAAACACTTAGCAAAATATGTGAAAACACATGGATCCACACTTTAACAACCAACCTGTGTTAACAAGAACCAGCATTATATATGCATCTATTGCGTAGGCACCGTAGCAAAAATGTTTTCAAATATTTGTTTTCAGCCGAGTTAAATAGGTTTTCTTACAAATTTCTTCAAAGAAATTCTTACAAAGAAATTTGTAAGAAAATCTATTTTAGCTCGGCTGTAAAATCTCCTAAAGAAGCTACGTAAAAGTCGAGTCCTACGCGGAAGCCCTTGAATTTCAAAGAGTTTTGCTATCCATACTAGCGTTTCCACTATATTTTATCGTTTTCTGAATTTATATGTTTCCTGCGTAGCAAATATCTTTACCTGAAAGTAATCGGAAGCGGCACTGTGTACCGCACACCCTACCACCTAAGATAATCTTACGTTCGGAAAACCGTAACGGCAAAATAAAGGCATCGATCTTTTTACAACGCGCAAAATGTCCTTTTGCAAACTGTGAGCATGTAAAAGTTGTAGTTGTCTGCTCTTATCAAAGAGCAAACCCGTAGAGACAGGCGCTGTTTCAGCTTGACAGATTTTATACTGCTTCGTTACCGTTACTATGCGCTATCAAAACATAATTTGCCGGAGGTTGCTAGTGCGCAGTGAAATGCATGCGGAGAAGGGAGCTGCTCCTAGTAACTTTCCAGTTCACCGGCAATTACGCATTCGTCGCCATCAGTGGCTATCAGTTAACGTTGGATAATTTTATGGTGAGTGATTTGTATGTTTCATTATGTACTAAGATAGGGAAATTTAATCAGATGTAGCTAATAGAGCTTGTTTACTCAGTGGAGCGTGGTTTAGGCCGATTTTGTAACATGCATTTAATGTTTAATAAGCGGGAATGTTGGCCATTCCCTTATGATCACTTTTGCTTGCTGACAAAGTTGGCACACGCCCTGGCTCGAATCAAACTGCACTTTCGAAAAAAAGTATATTGGAGCCTTTTGTTTGACATCGTAAGAGAATTTCAACCAAACTAATTATTATTAGGTACAGCAGATCGTTTCTGAACCAATGACCAGCTTTTGCGTGCTCTGCCTGAAGTTATCCTATATTGCTCAATTGCCTAATGTAATACGTGATACTCCCGATGACATGCCTGAGAGCAAAGAATTGTGGTTAATATTTCAGTAGAATATTGTTGACCACAAAAAGGCCACGACGTGTGGTTAGAAGTGTAATAAGATCTTTGTTATTACTCTTTATTACATCACTCAATGCTAGGAGATAAGACAGACTTTTCCTCAATTCAAGCAGTAAGAATGTCAAGTATAAACCATGTAATTAGCACGACTACTAGTCAGCTAAGGGATGCCATAAACTTATGCTAAGGACAGTTGTCTTTCACAGTAAAACTTTGCTTTGCTAATAGAACTCTTCCTATGATGTAGGTGTATATTACAGTATTACGTTGGAGAGGATGAACAGAAAAGTTGAAGTTTTAAATCAACCTCATTTTAGAGACATTGCTTAGTTGGCACATTTGAAGATATGGGATTTTTTGAGTCATTGACTTGGTCTTATCATGTAGTGAACCAATCATCAACCTTTTAACTGCAGAATGACAAGTCATAATAGGACACTGCTTATTTTACAAGTAATAATTTTATTTGAGTTAAGATTAAATGAGATGATAGGCTTTTTATGATGAACCGTAATGCGGGCGACGATAAATGTGTTCTTGCGTTTAAGCATTGGCTAGTCTACAGCATTCATACTGTTGTCACCTTATATTGTAACAGTTAGCTTGTAACTATGTAAGTTCACAAAAAACTTTAAACTTTATTCATATCACATATTTTTGTTGTTTCATTGAAGCAATGGCTTCTACACCAGATGATATCGAGTGCGAATTCTGTGGAGTGAGGAATGAGAAAATAGTGGATCCAAAACAGCTTCCGTGTGGCCACATTCACTGTATGCCGTGTCTCACATCACACTATGAAAAGAACAAGATTTGCTGGTGCGGCCTTCAAAGCTGCGGGTAAGTCATATTTAACAGTATTTTGATGCTTTCATTGTAAATATTTAATATGTTTGGGAATAAGGTGGTACGAATAATTCATCCCTTGGGCCCTGCTACTGTTTTAGCAGGCCATTTTTATTGAAATTTTCTCTCAGATATTTTAATAACAAGTAATGAGAACATTAATTATATGCGATCACACCTTCATAATTGACCAATAAAAATGATGCTTGTACATTTATTGAAAAAACCTGATGTACATTTAATTCATTGGAGTGAATAGTCATCATTGGACTGACTATAATTTCCATCACAACTGTGGTCTGAAATCAGTTTCATTTGAGATTCATTTAAAGTGACTAACATATTCATCGGTAATAATACAGGGATTATAAAGCAAAGCTGAATTGTTAAACTTGAGGAAGTGTATTATGTATGTCAGTGTTTTTTAGTATTATGATAATAATTGCTTTAAATATGCTCTCACAACGTTCTTTACTCACATTTAATAACACGACTACAGTTATGGTCAATACAGGGTTCAAATTCCTTCAATTCTGTTTCTTAGTTTAACTCTTCTAACAACAAATTCTAACAATAATTGTGCTTATATAATTATAAATAGTGCTTTGTGACAGAATAAGTTAACAGATAGATGGACAATGACCAATAAAACTCTCGATAATTGAGAATATTTCATCATCTAATTAATCTAAATTGAAGAGAAATGAGCTGCTCTGTATTATTTTATTACATTAGCATATTTACGTCAGCACTTACCTTATATGGAGATACTAGATAGATGGCCGGCGTGGCACGGGTAGTAGAAAGGTTTTTGTATAGAAATCTTTCTTTCAATCCACATATTCAATATCAAGGTTTACGATTCTAACTTTCAAGTGAAAGTGTTTGTTTATTTCTGTGTACTGTGTTATTTCTGTAAACGGTTTTTATTTCTGGGTAATTCATACCGACTTCAGTGGCTACTACATATCTATACTGATTGCATCGGTTTGGTTGGCTCTATGAGTTCACACCTTTTCCTTCATTTGTGGTCATGTATCTGTCTGCTGATATGACTTCAGGGATTTTTTTTTCTGGTATGGCTTTACGCTTAACGGTAGCTGTCGTGTTGTGTACCACATAATCTTCTACGGTGCATCCAGTTGGACGGTGTAGTATATTGGATAAATGTATTTCTGCAGAACTGTTGGTTGTGAGTTCAAATCCAGTTTGAAGCTGATATCTTGTTATTCAAACTATATCGCTAGAGCTGGACAGATGGAATAACAGATGGACAAACATTGAGATTTATATGTAATAACACGTAATTTAATGATTAAATAATATTTATGCGTACATGTTATTGCATTTTGTCATGTATAAACTATGATTTTTAGGAAGGTGTATAAAATGTCACCCGAATCATTGGCCGACTATGATGTTGATGCCGCAAGGCTCTGCGACACTTGTACCAAAAGAGGACAACACAAACGCCAAGCCACATCTTACTGCACAGATTGCTCTCGGAAATTCTGTAAAGAGCACCTGGAAGTATGTCAGATATATAGTTGATTTGGGTGTTGCTGCTGTCATTCATAGCTTTAGAGTTCATCTGTCATGTGCAGGTTTATTTAACATGACAACATAGTTACTGTTGTTTGTCTATGTTATCCATTAGATTTAAATAGAATAGTCTAGTTGTTTACTTGTATCAACTAGCTGCAATGTTTCTCTCTTTAAATATTCACTTACCAAATTAGTAGCCTTAATGTAATAAGGAGTGAGGCTTATCAGGGCTGATCATTCAGCACTAGAACTTTGAAATTCATTATATGCAGTTTACGCTTAGTTATACCGTTGAATCCATCAGGTGATAATGCTTATCATTTATTACTGGAACCGTCACACTCAGGCCAAGCTGTTTACACTAAGTGTAAACATTGAGGTTTACTATGAATCTCACATTTTCTTATTTCCTTGTCTTCCTTGTAAATCACAGTGACTCCTGTTGTCTGAGATTCTCCTGATTAGTAGAAGAGCAAATGATTCACTAGTCAGTACATGTCACAGTATTCCATGAAACAGCAAGTAAAATATGCAGTCAGTACTGTAAAGCCTGGTTTTCATATACATCGCAAAGCAATGGCGACAGCACAGCAGGCTATTAGCGGTGAATTGGGAACCTACGCGCGGGTTACCGCCGCTGTTTGCTGGCGGTAACGCAATAGTTTAGCGCAGTTCGAATTTCGCGAAAGGCCGCAGACGAAACCTTCCCGAAATGCATTACACATGCAGGTGAAAGTCACCATTATAGAAATGGCATGGCGTGCAAACATTTTATTTGATTATGCGATCATGCCGCCGAACTTAGCGTCGCAAGCGTTTTGCTGCGCGAGTTACCACTGAAGTCTCGCAATCGCTATGGGAACCAGGCTTTAAGAGCCAGGGTTATCTACTTCTGTTGAGAACAGTCATATTCTATATATGATCTTCACTCTCTGTAGCAGTTTGAACATGCTTTTACTTATAATGCTACATTTTATCAACGCAAACTGCCCATCCTTGCTCTGCAATTTTTTGCTGTACAAGATTGCTGCAAGAGTTTTGATGGTAATATTAGCACTATGGCTTCTAAGGATGCAGCAACATTCATGCTGTTATGTACTTTACACCGATCCTACTCAACTTGTTTATTACCTCATGGCATTTCCAACTTCTCCCTTTCCAGTTGTAGAATATCTTATAAAACTTGATAAGAAAGGCCAGTCATCATATTTGAATTTTTGTACTGCCAGATATACCACTGGCACAGAGATTTTGCTGTAACTAGGTTTGTTTCATAATAATACTGTAACTATTTTTTGCTTTTTTAGCACCACGACAATGCCCTGGATGGTCATCACACGATATCCATGACCCAGTACTTGTCAAAAGAGAGCCAGCATCTGCCAGATATCTGTACAATGCACGAGAATCAGCTGCTAGTGTTGGGCTGTAAGGTCTGCCATACCATCAGCTGTATGAAATGTGTAGCGGATTCAACCAAATGTGAGACAGGCAAGTTTATTGAGTAAACACCATACTTATTGTGGATAACAGAATGACATTTACATACTGAAGTAGACAGGAGAAACATTGAAATAATTAAAAGGAAAATTCACAAGTGGGGCTGATGTAGGTGGTAAATGCTAAGTAGTAATTGCTGGTAAGTGTCTACAAAGAGTGCTTGATATTTACACCTGCTGCTTTGTCATGGTTAGCAGGCTGATCATTGAGAAGGTATTTTATGTGAAAACATGAACTGCTCTAAGATAATAAATAAATTAAAACTGAAAAAAATTATTTCATTAGTCAAGTAATTACCAGTACCTAAAATGTACAATTCAGAATGCAAGTGTTAGAATACAACTGTCAAGGTGTAAAGGATCTGATGCAACTCTTTGCTTCTCCATACTAAAAATACCAGCCACCACTACTAGTTCCGATTGAATGTATTTAATAAATCCATCAGTCTAGAGTAAGAGTAGTACAATATTGCACAACTGTCTTGCTGGAGCGCCCCTCTGTTAGTCTGTTGAGCAAATGTCCCATAGGAACTTACATATTCTTAGGTGCGCCCCTCTGGTTCAGGCTCGGCTGACTGGTCATTTTTTCTTCAGTCATATTTTGGCCAGTTGGTCTTACTAGTTTGAGTAGAGGACTGACATCCCTTTCAAAGGAAAGTAGATGGTGCTGGTGTCTGCCACTAGTACTAACATTTAGTAGTTACTCCTACTTTTCCTTCAGTTTATGTCACCCTTCTACTCAGTTTGATTGTGTTTATTGTAGTTATTTTTACATAGTGTACATAATATTATAGAGTTTAAATTAGTCCTATAAAGATAAAGCTATTAAAAACAAAGATGTTTAGATTATCTTCTGCCTTTGAGCTAAATCAAATTACTTGATTCATTTTTTGAGAATATGTTTGTACCATAAAATGGCCATTTGAATGCCATGGTGCTTTATTTTTCAACCCTTTCCCTATAGTGGTGGTAAAATAGAGGCTGGCAGTCAAATATGTAGAGGCTGGCGGTCAAATAGAGGCTGGTGGTCAAATAGAGGCTGGCGGTCAAATAGAGGCTGCCCTTTTATTTTTAACCAGCTCGTCTGAATTGTGATTGTTTAAACCCTTCTATGTGTGAAGCAACTCTTGCCTATAGTTTGCACTCTCCTTCGAGCGGATGACGTTAACCATTTTGAATGCAATACAATTTGCTAACTTACTTCTAACTTGTCATACTCTCTAAATAAATATGCATTGGGAATCTGAGGAGTCTCACTGCAAGTTGATATCTGCTGTTACAATTAACCTGCAATATTTTGATAGCCTGTGCTTTGCGGTGTAATGCACCGAAGCTTTCAATGTATTTCTTTCTTAACTCGAAGACATTTCTCGTTTAACAACGGTAATTAACAGGGTTGCATAAAAGATCATTGCATTCATTGATATATTTGCTACAGTTTGCAATGAAAACAGCTTTTAATGTGCAATAGAAGTGGAGTTATGAGTGTCGACCGTTTGTAAGCTGAGTTAAGATAACAATACTGATACTATCAAATAATGTTATAAATCTGCAAGCTCATAAATTATGTATATAAAGTCCATCACATGCTACAAACATATTCAAGAACAAGTGGCAAAAATTAGCCGTATTTATAATACCTTATACTACCTGTAGGAACAAAAATTAGCTTTTTGAAACAAATTATTGCATCATTTGCATGGCTAGCTGCATTCTGATTGTTACTTTTGATAGCACAAACAGTTTCTTTTGGCTGCCTAATACTTTCCACAATGTCTTCTAATCTCAACCCTTCTTCCGCCCTGCTAAACTAGTTAAATGTAAAGAGTATTTTCACATAAATGGACATACCAAGACTGCATTGAACAAACAACTCCTATCAGCCTGATTATCAGCCTAATGCAGTTACTAATTATTTCTAAGCTGTTGCTTTTAAAAATTCACCGAAAAAGCTGAAAAGCTTTGAAGTTGGAGAACGGAATTTGATACAAATGGAAACAGTGTAAAAATTAATTGTTATTGATGTAATTAAGTTATTATTAGTATGAATTTGTAGACATTTTTCTACTGATCACTTGCTAGTATTGGTTCGTGTATTTATTCCATTCCAACAATCAAAGTAATTTTGCACAGGTGTACCACATGACTTCCAGCCATTGGAAGATCTGGCAGCCTTCCTGTTGAACACCGTAATAACAGAAGAGTGTACAACCAAGGATGAGGAATATGAAAAACTCTTCAAGGAAGTATCTAAAGTACAGGCAGACTTTGATGATAAAACACAAGCCATGCTTCTACTTATCCATGACACTAGAGATAGTCAGGTTTGCAATTTTTGTTCATGTTGAAATACCCTGGCTGCCTTCTTTATTTTGTTATACCCAACTAGTTGCTGTGACGTAATAGCATTTGATGTAATATGAGGAAGAGGCTACAATTTCATGAAACTTATGAAAATAAGCTACATAATCTTACTCTAGCTATTGTTTTTCCTAACTTTATATCCAAAAAATTAGAGAAAGAGAAGAAGAGGGAGTACAACTCCTGAATGTTTGCTTATCTATGATTTGTATTTCCTCTACCATTACCTGTTACAGCTAAATGAGATTAAACTTAAATATGACACAATAGAGAAACATGTGCTGGAAAACCGACAGCAGTCACGGACTAAAATTGCTGACTTCATAGAAGATGTGCTGCTCAAGCAGTGGAATAGCCTGAGGACCAATAAGGAGTTGCTAGAAACTGGGACTAAGAGCCATCCCCCGGTAAGCTATTGGCCAGGATTGCTACTCAGAAGTTCAATAATGTTCAGGATTTCATCGACATGATGGTATTGTAAATATATTGTAGATATATGGGTATGCCTGTGTGTGTACAAATGCTTGTGTAGTGTGTATATTCTGGTTTACCAGTGTACACTAGGGCTTGTGGTGTGTATACATGTTGGTATAACTGTGTGTACTAGCGCTTGTGCACTGTGTATGTTTTGGTATACTTGTATGTACTATACTTGTGTAGTATATATATTCTGGAATACCTGTGTGTATTAGCGCTTGAGTAGTGTATATACTTAGGTATGCCAGTGTTTACTACTGCTTGCACATTGTATATGTTTTGGTATACCTTTGTGTACTAGTGCTTGTGTAGTGTGATGTTTTATTAAACCTGAGTGATATTGCTAATCTAGTGTATATTTTTTTGTAAACTTGTTGGTACTAGTGCTAGTGCAGTGTATATATTTTCGTATTGGGTGGTTTATATAATTGGGTATACTTGTGTGTACTAGTGATTGTGTATTGTATATATTTCAACTAAACTGTGAGTACTAGTGCTGGCATTATATAAGTAATTTGTTATACCTGGTTTTACTAGTGCTTAGGTAGCCTTTATGTTTTTGTATAACTTTGTGTACTAGTGCTTGTGTGTTGGGTATTTTCTTGTATACCGGTTTGGAGTAGTTCTTATGTACTCTATATTTCAGTACACCTGCGTTGTACCATTACATGTTTGTCATATATATTTATTTTTGTAAACTTGTGTGTACTAGTGCTTGTGTTGTGTATAGATTGTAGTATACTTGCCTCTATCAGTGTTTGTGTAGTGTATATGTTTTGGTATATCTGTGTGTGCTTGTGTAGTGTATATATCGATATATACCAGTGTGTTCCAGTGCTTGCACAGTGTATATGTTTTAGTAATTCTCTACGTACCAGTTCTTGTTTTGTATATGTCTTTTGGTATACCAGTTTGTACTTTTGCTTGTGTAATGGAAATATTTTTGTAAAATTCTTTGTAGTAGTGTTTCGTAAAGTGTATATATTGTAGTGTATACATCTGTACTAGTGCTTGTATACTGTTTACATTTTAGTATACCTGTAGGCATAAGTACTTGTGCAGTGTAGATATTATGATAGACCTATGTGTACTGCTGCTTGTGTACTTTATATATTGTGGTGTACAGACGCTCCCCAACTTACAAACGAGTTATGTTCCGAACGATCGTTCTTAAGGTGAATTTGTTCTTAAGTTGCTTCAGTGCTATATTTTGTATTATAATTTATGTTTAAGGCCTATATAAGTATTTGAAGCTTTATATAAGT
This sequence comes from Watersipora subatra, assembly GCF_963576615.1. Lineage (NCBI taxonomy): Eukaryota > Metazoa > Bryozoa > Gymnolaemata > Cheilostomatida > Watersiporidae > Watersipora > Watersipora subatra. The sequence goes on along the minus strand of NC_088712.1, from coordinate 25,085,684 downwards.
ACGTTTAAGGCTTGTATAAGTAATTTGTATTGGTTTGTACTGAAAAACTGGTTTGTTCGTCACTTATATTGTTGTCATACCAACACACTAGCGATCCTATTTATTCACCTCGTTAGCCAGTGTTCTCGCCGTTAGCCGGAATGGTTGATAATATTGTATATAAAGGAGCGCATTCATTTAGTTGAGCAGATAGCTGTACGCCCCTTGGCTAGTGAAATTTATTTCGCTAATAAAAAGCTGAATGAAACTACACACACTCTCTTCTTTTTATTTATTAATCTAGATTGTGCCAAGTAAAGGCCGGCAAATTATTTTACAATACGTATGATTAAAAAGTTCTTTGCACACTGGATATACGTTCACACACTTCTGCACTGCAACGAACTGGGCAGAGGAAGGTGGATGCTGGGTGGTGCTTCCAAGTAGCGCCTCTTTCCGCCGCTAATAGCGTCGGTATTAGTGGCGCACATACGCGCATACATGTTCGTATGTACCGTTGTTCGTTACTCGAATGTTCGTAAGTAGTGGAGCTTCTGTACCTGTGAATACTAAGGCTAAAGTAGTGTATATATTTTAGTATACCGCGGCACTAACGCTTGTGTGGGTACTTCTTTTAGTATACACACATGTTTGTACTAATCCTTGTGTAGTATATATATATATTTTTATACCTTTTTGAGCTGATGTATTGTATATATTTTTGTATATCAGTGCGTATTAGTTCATGGGTAGCATATATAATTTGATATATCTGTGTAGACTGGTGTGTGTAGTATGTATACTTTGGTGTACACGGGTGTAGTAGTCCTTTGGTACTGCATACTTTTTGGTATGCCTGTAGGCATTAGTCCTTGCGCAGTGTATATATGTTTGTTTACCGGTTTAGATTAGCGCTTGCGTATTATGTGTTTTGGTATACCCGTGTGTACTAGTGTATGTGTAGTATATATATTTTTATATGCCTGTCCTAACTAGTGATTTCGTACTCTATATATTTCAGTACACCTTCGTGTATTAGTGTTCGTTTGTACTAGCATGAGTGTAGTGTATATACTTTGATATACTAGTGTGTACTAGGACTTGTGTAGTATATATGTTCTGGTATACCTGTGTGTACCAGTGCTTGCGTAGTGTGTATATTCTGCTAAAACTGTTCTTAGCAGCGCTCTTGTGGTGTATATATATATATATATATATATATATGTTGTTGTGTGTACTAGTCCATATGTAGTGTATATATTATGGTATTACCTGTGTGTACTAGCGTTTGTGTAGTGTATATATTTTGGAATACCTGTTTCTACTTGTGCTTGTGTAGTATATATATTTTGGTACACTTGTGCGTCCTAGTGCTGGTCTTGTATATGTAATTTAGTATATCTGACTGTACTAGTGCTTTGGTAGCGTTTATGTTTTTGTATAACTTTATGTATCAATGCTTGTGTGTTGGGTATTTTCTTGTATACCAATGTGAACTAGTGCTTGTGTACTCTATATATTTCGGTACACTTGTGTTGTACTATTACATGTTTGCCATATACCATTATTTTGGTATACATGTGTGTATCAGTGTTTGTGTAGTGTATATGTTTTGGTATACCAGTGCGTACCAGTGCTTGCACAGTGTATATATTTTAGTAATACAATTTAGTAATGTACCAGTGCTTGTTTTGTATATGTCTTTTGGTATACCATTTTGTGCTTGTGTAACAAAAATATTTTCTGAAACTGTAATAGTGTTTGTAAAGTGTATATAGTTTAGTGTACACATCTGTACTAGTGCTTGTATACTGTATACCTTTTGGTATACCTGTAGGCATTAGTATTTGTGCAGTGTATATATTTTGGTAGACTTACATGTACTGCTGCTTGTGTAGTGTATATGTTTTGCTATATCTGCGTGTACTAGTGCTTGGGTAGTGAATATGTTTTGGGATACCTGTGTGTATCGGTGCTTGTATAGGGCATATATTTTGTTATACATGTGTGTGGTACTGTTTGTACAGTGTATATATTTTAGTTTACCTGTCTGTACAGGTACTTTTGTAGTGCATATATTTTGGCATACCTAAGTGTACTAGTGTTTGTGCAATGTATACCGTAAGTCCTCATGCTCAAGCCGCGCGGCTTGTGCTCAAAACCAGATGACTCACGAAAGAAAAAATAATCCTCCAACAAGCCGTGTATGCCCACAGACCGCGGCTAATGACTGAGGTTTCATTGTCCTTGACCCCTTTCAGGAGCGAGAGTGTTGAGAAGAGTTTCGCTATACCCCCATCCTCTTGAATAAGAAAACAGGCTACATCAGTACTCGTGAAAAGAATTTTATTTTACTTCCAAGTTCGAATTAAAATTCTTAAACCCTTGCATCAAGATCTTACTTGCCATGTCTCAGCTAGATTTTTATTGCACTGTTAGAGGCTCCACGTTTATGGAAAGATGCGGTCAGAAAAGAAACGGTTTTAATGACCTACGACTGTGGTGATTTAAACATTAGCGATAAATTCTTCGTTAGTCTAAAGTATTCCATAAACATGACCTCGAAAATAAACGAGTAGCTGGCCAAAATCCCGTACATAAAAGTGTATCATGGCTGTCACTCTATGGTTATAGCGCGGAACTGAGCAGAGAGCGCATTTATCGAGAAGCCGCCCTAAGACTTGCATAAGTTTTAAACACTTGGCTTTAGCCGCGTCCTATGACTTTGAACCAGAAGCCGCGCCCTACGACAAGCCGCGCGGCTTGAGCATAAGGACTTACGGTATATATTTTGTATGCCTGTATGTACTGCTGCTTGAGTAATGTATGTATTTTGGTATAACTGTGTGTACTCGCTCTTGTGTAGTGTGTATGTTTTAGTATACCTTTGTGTACTAGTGCTTGTGTAGTATATCATATACTGTATATGTATTTTGGTAAACCTGTAGTAGCTAGTGTCTGTGTAGTGTATACATGTTGGTATACACTACATATATATGGGTGTACTAGTGATTGTGTACTGTATATATTTTGGTATATTTGGATGTAGTAGTGTTTGTGTAGTACATGTATTTTTGTATACATGTTTGTATTAGTGTTTTTGTTGTGTATATATTTTGGTATACCAATGTGTACCAGTGCTTGTGTAGTATGTATGTTTTGGTATACTTGTGTGTACTAATTTTTGTGTAGTGTATATAGTTTAGTATATATGGGTGTACTAGTGTTTGTGTAGTCTGTGTATTTTGGCATATTTGTGTGAACTATTGTTTGTGTAGTGTATATATTTTGATATACCTGTGTGTACTAATGCTTATGTAGTGTATATATTTTTGTGTACCTGTATGTACTAATGCTTATGTAGTGTATATATTTTGGTATACCAATGTGTAATAGTGTTTGTGTAGTGTGTATATTTTGGTGTACCTTTGTGTACTAGTGTTGGTGTAATGTATATATTTTCGTCCTAAGCTCTTTAAAACTAAAAAGCCAACAGGTAATCGCAGCCATCGCGAAAACGCCTTAGGTTGGAATCCCTCTCCAAAACTGTTCGAATTGGATACATTTGAACGCCATGTGCTGTTGTTTACACTTTCATGCATCCTCATTCGTCGAAATATTTTTACAAATAAACTTCACACATTCAATAAACTTCAAATATCCATTAGCGAACCTCTCAAATTGTTCTTTTGAAAATGATTCGAGAAGAAGCCTCCGGGATGTTGTTCTTAAAGCAGTATCTTGCATATTTGGGCATACGCTGGCTTTGAAAAATACAGACGATTCCTTACTTACAAACATTCGAGTTACGAACAACGGTACATACGAACAGGTCTGCGTGTAGGCACTACTCGGAAGCACCACCCAGCATCCACCTTTCTCTGCCCAGTTCGTTGCAGTGCATAGATGTGTGAACGTATCTGCAGTGCACAAAGAACTTTTTAATTTTTACTGGACGTATTATAAAGGGATTTGCCGGCCTTTACTTGGCACGATCTATACTAATAAATAAAGAGAAGAGAGTGTGTGTAGTATCATTCAGCTTTTAATTAGCGAAGGAAATTTCACTAGCCAAGGAGCGTACGGCTATCTGCTCTGCTCAACTAAATGAGCGCATTCCTTTATATACAATAATATCAACCGTTCCGGCAAACGGTAAGAACACCGGCTAACAAGGTGAATAAATAGGACTGCTAGTGTGTTGGTATGACAACAATATAAGTGACGATAAGTGATAGCGTTATGACGGTATATCAGATATAACAATAGCATAGCGAGTGAAACAACGATATAATAAACAGACAACACAAACAAAAAATAAGACAAAAACGATAAGTGATAGCATAACAATTAAAACAACAATATAATAAAAAGGACAAGACATACAATAAACAAGAGATGCAGTGTCATGGCCCGGCGTCCACCAAAGTATTATCTCCATTTTATTAAATTTTTTTAGTACAAGCCAATACAGGTTACTTATACAAGCCTTAAACGTACTTATATAAACCTTCAATATACTTATATAGGCCTTAAACATAAATTATAATACAAAATATAGCACTGAAGCAACTTACGAACAAATTCACCTTACGAACAGTCATTCGGAACGTAACTCGTTCGTAGGTTGGAAACCGTCTGTATGACGTTTTCTTGCATCTCAAAGATTACTCGTATCGCCAAGAAGAACCTGTTTGAAGCGCTGACCGCATCTCCGTGTTCTCATATGTTGGGGCACTCGTATTTAGAGATATGACTGTATATGATGACCATATCATTAGTTATTAACACAACACATGGAGTTTATTTGTCATTTTATATGAGTTTCTCTATTAGGATCACTCTATGTTTAGGCTGCAATTGTGAGAGGATTCAAAGAGTTGAAGGCAGAGCTGGACAGAATTGCTAAAGAAGATTTACCAAAACTCAAACTCACAGACCAGCTACAGTTAAAGCAGACGGGTATGAATAACTGTAAATATGTTTTCTACCCTCATATAGAGGGCTGGACACACTGCATGTCTCTTAATGATGCTAACACCAATTTAGTTAGCAAATGACATTTGGACTCATAGTTTTAGGCTTTGCCGGAAGCTAAATGATTGTAAGGCTAGACATTTGATCGAAGGTAACTCTATTACAGAAGGTTGTGACTTCCTTTGCGATTATCCCCTTGCTACCACGAGACAATTAATTTTGAGGACTTTTGGTCAACAGTAACCAAATAGGTTGCCATTTCATTCAATCGAATATTTAAGTGATACAAGCAATTGTTTGCCTTTCTTCTTCTTGCAGATGAACTTACACAAGTTACTAACAGATTTGATCAGAAAGTATCAGTACTTGTGATTTCTTACAGAGATATTTAAGATTAAAATTGATGAAACATTCAGATCAAAATATGGTGCCTTTTTGGTGTCTCATAGTTTCAAAGAAACTGACAGAATTAAACTGTGTAACCCGCAACTTGAACACAATGACTGATTTCATGTTAATATGTACGTATATAAGGTTTTTATGACTTTTACCAGGGTGTGTTGGTAGTGGATAATCACTACAGGTTTTTATACTTCTCTATACGCCATTTTCACCTTTTGATGTCAGCACTGGAACTGATCAAAATCATATGGCGAGGGTCCACTGTACAGTAGTACAAGTACAGTGTGTACATTTAGCTCAGGTTTTATTCAAAAATATTGATTTCACATAAAGTGTTGAAATAATGTGTCATCAAGTTAAATGATTCATTGTACTGCTGAAGGCCAGGTTTTTGTAGCATGGCTACTAATGTACTGATGGTATAACATGAGGCTATACAGTCCCTTTATCTATTTTTTGGTTAAGTTCTCGAGTTACTCCAGGGATTAGCTGTTATCAAGTGACATTCAGGGACCGTATGATTTAAAGATTAGCTACACATATGCCATCAAAATGGTTCCTTGCGTTGTGAAGGTGTTTGCAATATGTTGGTGATTCCTTGTGGATGTTTCATTTATTAACGGACATCTTAGTGAATATCAGTAGAGAAAGTAAACTAGTATGTCTGTAATTGGATGAAATAGTAAATATTACCCTCATTCTACTTAAATAATTTCTAATACATGCTGGTTGCATTCATGATTACCTTTCAATTGATGGGTTCCCTGACAACAAACAGCTTTCCATATATAAACAAACACATTTCCTTGAGTAAATATATACAGATGTCATTTGTATAAATTGGAATCATTTCAGAGCGTGTAATCATAATCATGTAGATCTTTGAGGTAAATCTTTCTTTTGCAATGTAACTTCTCATGCAACTGCCGCCGTCATGTATAAGCCTCCCACCAATTTTTCTGAGGTTATTTGTGAGTTTCAGGAATGCAGCCTGTCTAAGCAACACCCATGATTTTCACAATCATTAATTTAACCTTGCCACAATATTCGTTTACCAAATGTGTTCCGTGTGTCTCTCGTTACACTCGTATTTCGGCCGACTAAAAGGCAATCGGCCAATGAGTATTCACATAGTTGAGTGGGATGTGGTTTGCTCACAGAAGTTTACAGTACATTAAACCAGTGCCACATCAGCAATCACAGTTTGTAACACATGCCATTGAGAAGGAGAAATATGACACCTTGTTTTAATTTAACGGTTTAAATACGTCGCAAAGCACCGGCGACAGCATCACAGGCTATTAGCGGTGTAATGGGAACCTGTGCACCGAGTACAGCGGGTACTGGTTGCCGGCGGCAACGCAAGAGTTTAGCGCTGTTCTAATCTCGCGATGAGCCATGGGCAAAACTCTCCCGAAATGCACTGAAGAGGTGAAGGTCAGCCTTATCAAAGCGGAGTGGCGAAAGAACATTTTTATGCCGTTATTAGCGATGCAGCTCCATGTAAACATAAACCACCGAGCGTAGCGTAATTTGGTTGCGCAATATCACTGCAGGTGTCTCGCAATCGATATGGGAACCAGGCTTTATAATACTAACAAGAAAGTTTTTATATGTGCCTTATCAACATGTAAGACAGCTGTGGTAAATTTCTGTGACATTGCGATGTTAACCCTGATTGGTAGAACAGTATTAGTCATTGACTTGGCCTGGTCAATTCTGAACCCAGCCACACTTTACTGTTTAGCTATCATTGATTTCTAAAGGTTGGTTCACACTGTATCACAGTATGTCTTTGTTAATCCTACACACTACATGGTGATTCACACTTTCTCTAGATCTTCAATATTTACATCAACATGAATATTCCCTGACATAATGTTCATATTACACAATTTAGTGGCTGAAGTGATGAAATACTAGTCCTACAGCAACTATACTGTAGACTACACAATCTGTGACAGTCAATCACTGTTAATGCTGAACAGTGATTGTTGCACATGTTGCAGGCTGTCATAGATGTTTAGCGAAATATGGGGCAACTTTGACAGCTGCAGTTGTTTCCCGCATATCCTTGGTAAATGCATCAGTCTATGATGCCTTTACTATGTCATACGCTGATATTGTGTGAACTGGCCTTTATGGATCACTGTATATGCATTTTACTATACAAGTGTACCATATATACAATGAGGGATGCGTACATGTATTTATAGGTATAGTAATTGTGAGAGTTTAGGAAGCAGTTTAAATGTTCTGAAGTGTTGAAATTATAGCTCTTCCTTAACCAAACCCTATTTTCAATATTGAGGTACTTCCTATCGAATAAGGGTCTGCAACATAACCTCTGGGAAATAGGGTCAATTACTGGGTATGATGAACCACTCCTTTAAGTCTGATATTTATAGATTATTCAGTCATAAACCATATTAATAATTAATAACCCTGTGTTTTGGTTAAAAATTAATGGAAAAGTTAGTTTGTTGCTAAAAATGATCAGTTAGCCTCAGATCCACTGTTTAAAATATAGCGTACACAGGAGTTAACTAAGCTATGTGATTGTATTGTCAATAATGGGCAGTCTCAGTGTATTTTATACTTTATGTTGCCCAACCAGGTCCTACTGTATGAGCTGCCATCAACATATTCACATAATAATTATCATTGTTACATGGAATGATAGAGCACCTTTAGCCATATCAATAGTTAACAGTCTGGTGTTTAGGTGAGAAATAGCTAGGTAAAAATAGCTAGGTTGGCATGCTTCCAAGTAATCATTATAACATTGCTTAATATTGGACACTGCTGATGGCAGTTGATATTAGTATTATATAACTAATTATTAGTTTATAGTTGTACACCGTTGTATGGCAGCGTTTTTATATTGGTTAAGCTCTGAGTGTTTTATGGTATAAAATAATTGTTTTTCAATGCTCTCGTATCGCTCAGAAAAAATTTAATCTTAATAAAAATGACTTAAATATTACCTACAGAGGAATGTAAAAATGATGATAAAACTGGAATCATGAATTCTATGAGCTAATATATTTTCTTTCAAGTGCAATATTTCTGTGTAAAATATTTAATAACTGTTGTTTCTCACATGTACACTCTATATTCTACAGGTGAGAGAAGAGATATTGAGTTAGAAGTTATCTCATCTCATGATATTATCGTTGAAGAACAAAAAGCTCCGCCTGTTCAACTCCCCAAGTCCCTCACCAGACTGTCCAGCGTACAACTGCCTTCCGCTCCCCTCTCCATCTGCCACTATAAGGGTAACACTTTTATTGGACTAAGGGATTACACAGTCAGCAGAGTAGACATTGATAATAACATCACCAACAAGTTCATCTCAACCTCCGGTTTAGTAGAGTCTGTCACTTGCTACAAGGACAGGCTCTACACACTGTCTCATACTAGTCCTCGTACAGTCGGTGTGTACAGCATGGAAGGGGAACTCATCACCAGCTGGAAGCATCCATATCATCCCTACAGCTCTGACATGCTGGTGATAATTAAAGACGAGGTTCCTATCGCTGACCCACCCAACAGCAGGATCACTACCTACTCCTTAGATGGTCAGGTTCTACATCATATTCCCTGTCCTTCTCTCACTGATAGCAGCGGTGTCACCATGTGCGCCCCTGATAGCTCATCTCTCATCTTAACATCCTTCAGACATTCGGAAGTATTTAAAATGGACACGGCCACCCATGAAGTCCTGTGGAGTCTCACTGGAGTGAAGAACCCTGAAGGGCTGGTCAACTATGGTGAATATGTTCTACTGGCTGCATTCAACAACAATACTATATGCATTATTAATTCTACTACAGGTTAGTTATTAGCATGATGCAGGGTTATTATAATATGTGTGGCTATTATGCAGGAATACATTATAGTTAAATTGTGTACATGGTTATAAGGAAGCATGCCAAATATTTGCACAGTTTAAATATGACTAGCAAAATTGGTTGATAGACTGAGCTCTCGCAAAAGGTAGTCTGAGTTCACATTGTAGGCAAATTTGAATGAAACTGTTTTAAAAAATTATTGAAATTCTATTACAGCGAAACTGAACTTTTACAGAATTTGTCAAAATTTTTAATGAAAATAAGATGAAAACTACTAAAGCAGCGTGTTATATTAACAACAAGAAAGTGTGTATCAGTACTTTATCATTATGTAAGATAGCAGTGATGAATTTTATTTTACTGTAGAAATCCTGTACTCTGTTCTTCCTAATCAAGTACTTATGAGTGCACTTGTGAGTGTTCTGTGTGTTATAAAATAGCATTCCCAGCTCTTATCACACCTGAGATAAATATAGAGATGCTCGTACCATTCTAGGGGAGGACCTGCTGCCCTGCCCTTGTGTCATTCCATGGTGCAGTGGTTATTATTGGTTTATGAGAGAGCCAAGTATCTACAGCTTAGAAATTTTCCATGAAATTTTGTATCAGCTTTGGCGGTGCTTCCATGTTTATTTTATGTTTTTATCTAGAAGAACTGCCTGACAGCTGTGTCCATGTAGAGCTAATATTTATTAGTGGAAGTCTGACTGTGTATTTATTATTATATGTTGTAGGGAATATAGTCTCTCAGATGGCACATGATGATATAGCTGGAGGTGTGGTGCTCTCCTTGGAGGTGTCTGGCTCCACCCTACTCCTTCCTAAATGTGACAGCAAGGAGGTCATATTCTACAAGATGAACTCATAATACCAGAGACTGCAGTCAATGTCTCGAGAATAAAGGTCGTTGTGTAAAGACATATCGAGAGACATTATTACAAATGACTAGCGGCTGAGTCTCTATTTGAGACTGTGAGTAACACAAAACATAATTACTACGAAAAGACAAGCCGTAACAGAGTTGACATGAAAGCCAAGTTCTCTTGGTCTTAAGTCGGTCGTGTTCTTCTAATCCACTTATCACCCGTATCCATCACCCGTATCGCTCTCTGGCAACGTAGCCAACATTCATAGAGATTCAGCTTTCTGCACTGAACTGCCATCTACTACCGAGAAATACCGTGCTCGGCAGCACTTCGAGGAGACGCCGCGCGGTTGAAAAGACAAACAGTAGAAAATAAAAACTATATTTAACCTATAATTTTAGTTTTGTTTTTAGGCCTTCCTTACTTTTTGCTTTAGAAATATTTTATATATGAATAATAAATCAATGGATTAGGTTGCCAGGTGTTGACTGTAGCCTTTCTAAGCCATGTTGCTGTTATAATAAAAGCTCTTTATAATGACCCTTGAAAGGAGCCTATGCTGGCAACCTGCCAGATCAACAATAGGACTAGTTGCATGCATTGTCATGGTTTTAATTTGGCTTGAGATGGAAAAGAGAGCTTTGCCATGAGCTATTGTTATCAATGCCCCTTTAGTTTTACCTATTCTTACAAAGAAACTCTGAAACATAGTTTTATTAAATAAACAATGGAACCAGCTAAGTTATTGTCAGGGCCTTATACTAATACTAATATGAAAATTGCAAAACAATTAGGATAATTGTGTCTGGAATATTAGGACTTGTCTCCCTTGACATAAAGCCTATTTTATTTTTTGTGTGGATAATTTTCCATGAGAATGTGCTCATTTGTAATAAAGTAAAATGTGTATATGCAAACTTTTAAAAACTATTTGAGGGTTTTTCAATCAAGGATGTTCTATCTTTCTGTTTTAATGAGGTATCACACTTGAAAATTCAACAATTCCAAAAATACATAAACTGCCTTGTTCACCTCAGCAGCGGTCTGTAAGAGTGCAACCTTACACCGCATCTGACTCGACGGATGGAACAGCGCCATGGCCTTGCGTGTTCACAACTCGAGTTGCTGCGTTGTACAACTCGGCCTGGGTTATTGATGAACTCGAGTTGCATTAAGCAAAACTAACACTGGTTCATTAAGAAATCAAAGTGAGTAATTGGGGTGTCTCAATTACAGAAATTTAATAATAATAATTTAAATATGTATACATATTTAAATTATTGAATATGTATACATATTTAAATTATATATTGGCGAGTTTTGCGCATATTCATTTCTATAAAGAGAAAAAAACAATTGTAGAATGTAAAAAACAAACTAAAAACAATCTATATGAGAACCGAGCAGCGAAATTTTTTTTCCCAAACAGGTTTACATACGGCAGTAAAATTTTGGCTCATGATTGGCTTTAGTAATTGAGTTTTAGTAATCAAAACCTACATCATTACATTGAAAGTCAATAGTTATAATTAGAGAGGAACACAAAATTTTATTCAAAATGGCTTAAATTAATGAGTTTTAAGTGAGCGCCTCTTACGTTTTAACTGCACTTTTTGAATGATAACATCAGTTTTGCTACGTTATTTAGAATTTTGTGTTCCTTTCTAATTATAACTATTGATTTCTAATGTAACGATGTAAGTTTTGGTTACTAAAACTCAATTACTAAAGCCAATCATGAGCCAAAATTTTACTGCCGTATGTAAACCTGTTTGGGAAAAAGAAATTCGCAGCCAGCCGGGCAACTTCTCTTTTAAATAAAAAAAGAGTCATCTCTCTAGAATCTGACAAGAAACTGAATGAACACCAAAATGAACATAGAAATTATTTCAACGGCGTTTAATGATTCACAAAAAAATTCCATATAGCTAGAGAAAATGAAACGATGAGATGTTCTCAAGCCGAGTTGTTGAACTCGAGTTGCTGTTTAAAGAACTCGGCTTGGGTTTTGATGAACTCGAGTTGTGCAACTCGAATTGTACAACTCGAGTTATATTTACAAACTCGAGTTGTACAACTCGAGTTGTGCAACTTGAGTTGTACAACTCGAGTTGCAAACTCGGCACAGTATAATTCTAATAATTCGCTATTAGCTCTAGTTTTACTGTACATACATAGTTTAATTTCTATTATCTAACGGGTGCCTATTGATATACTATTGTTAATATAACTAGATCTACGGTTATGCTACCGTAATACCCATATATTGCACCTTACTTTTGAAAAGTCGCGTTGCGTGTTCACAACTCGAGTTGTGCAACGCGAGTTGTACAACTCGAGTTGTGAACGCGCAACGCGAGGCACTGTAAGGCGTCATAGCATGGTGGCGCTTTAGCCTGGTTTTCATACATGCAACAATCACGTGTGTCAGGTAATATCCGCTGGTCACCGCAAGAGTGCAACCTTCGTGAGAAGATGCAAATAAAACTTTCCCAAATTGTGCTATGCTAGAGTGGGTCATGTTTAAAACAGCATTTCGAACAAACCTCTTTTAAAAGAAAGCTTAATATTTTAATAGATAAATGGCTGCATTGCTAATAAAACTGCATAATCAGCAATGCAGTTTTATGTGAAGAGAAGCTTCACAAGTTTAGTGTCACAAGTTTAGTGTCACAAGTGTTTGTTGTGTCACAAGTGTCGCAAGCAATGTTGATTGGTCTCGGTGGTGTGAAGGCCGATTTTGAGATTTTTTGCTCAGTTTCTACATTATCTCCAGGATAATAATTGAACTACTTTATTCATTTTAAATATAAAGAAACAAACGTTCAAAATACTATTCGAATACTGAAAAGATTATCTGAGTTGCTTAACAAGCCTTTTCAATATGTATTTGGATCTTTCATATATTTAAAATATATAAGATAAGATATTTTCATTAAACACCCATTTTACTAGTATTCCGCAGCTTTAGTTAGGTTAAATTTCTTTGTTTATTTAAGTTTTCTTTTTGAAATAATGAATGTATTAACTACTCATTGAATCTGAGTTTATTGGTAATGTAAATAATTTTGTATAGACCTGTTTCCATATGCATAGCATAAATTATGCGACTAGGACTTTCTTGTGGTGGTTTTATTCACATCAAAAAATATAGTGTGGGCAAGGTCTGCATCGTAATTTTTGGTTTTTATTATAAGAGCTGGTTCATTAATTCGCCTGAATCTATGCTAAGATCATTTTGAGAAAAAAAACTTGTACTGCACAGGGATTAAAATCAATACATCCAGACTCCAAAACATCCATGTTACCCACTGCCCCAACCAATCGCATTACTGTCTTATGGAATAAATATCCATACAATTATGACACATGTTATCCCACAGTGCTTGACTATTGTATGTACTAGTTTTTTATTAAAACTCCATTCTTGCATTAAGGATAGCCTTTTTTAAATTTGGCTCAAATACATAAAAATGCGGTCAATCGTCAATTGCATGCCAATCTTAAATTTTGAATTTTACCAGATGTATGAATTCTTCAGATTATTCCTGCTCACATCCCTCAATTGGCAGAGACATGCTAATGAGTGTGGCTAACTTGTTAGTAAATAGAAATGTGATTATCATACTTAAAATAACAACAAACAAGTACCAAAAACTAAATCCAACCATTTTATTGGTTTTGGTTCAGATGGTAATGATTTGAAGTAATCTTCAAATTTACACAAGTCGGTTTTGAGTAATAATTGGCTAAGATATTTCTAATGCGTTGAACCTAAGGTCATAACTCAACTAAACATGCATGAACAATATTTAACAGCTTTAACTTTCCTCTCATAAAGTCAAGTTTTTCATTATGGTTCAAACTATATGGTTGTTAAAGTTATGATAATAATCTCCATTTTCTTACAATCGCTCTCAAGCGCACTTCCTCGTCAAAATGTGGAGATGAAAATCTTAACAGCTGATAAACATTCATGAACAAAAGCATAAATATTGTTAGCAGCTTGCTTAGAGGGCACTCACCCTGTCTCTCCTTTGCGCGGTATATGGTGACCTAGATGTGATCTCCTGCACAGTTGCCTCATTTGTCAAGAGACTTGCCTGATAAAAAGGATATGAACTAATTAGGAGTAACAATGACCGGAGAATGGTTATTCAATCACATTCTTCCACGCTTCAATATGCACAACGTATGCTCATGGTTGGTATTAACATTATTTGGTGTTTTTATCTACATGTTACCTTATATTTAATTTGGAGCATACATTAATCAACTTTTCATGGGAACTGGTCTACCTGTAATTAATTTTTTATTCTCAGTCAGGTTATCAATACTCAGTAAAAATAACAGGTTACTACAGTTTCCCATTAAACATGATATGTAGCAATGCAGTACAATAATAAAGACATTAATCGATGTTAAGTGTTGAAATGTGGTTGAATTTAGCAAAAGTGCTGTCTTTCCATCTCAATTACTTTAAGACTAAAAGGGAAGTAGGATACGACAACCTAAAATGCACGAAACAATTTTCTATATTTAGTTATAAAATGGCTTTAAAATTGCATAACCTTATTTTTAGGAAAGTGCCAAAATTAGAGTATTCCAGCTCCTAATTACTAGTCACAATATCGGCTATACATTTATGTCTACAAGGAAAGGAATAAGCCTATATCTCAATCAGAAGCATGATAGGAAATGATATGACTATTTTATCACTTTATAATAGTTGATACGAGTGTTTCATCGATTATTATATTAAAAGTTAGTTTTTGTTACTCAGTGTGTCTTTCCCTCTACCAACAAATTGAAATTTTTATTTAAAAAAAATAGATAACTGGTATTACTGTTGGTTCCATGAAGTTAAAATTTCATTTATTACTGCAATTTAGAACATTTCATCACTTTTAAGAATAATTATTTACAACACTTTTAATTTAAATTAAATACACGTTATTATTAAGTGATTTTGTAGTCGTTTTATGAAGATACTTCATAGTTGAGTTTACAAGTTTCATTGGTAAATCACAACAATTTTATTGTCAAATGTTTTGAAAAAAGTTAAAAAAAACACAAAAAATATTGTACCAAGTAAAAATTCACATTTTATATTAAATGTGAATTTAATGAATTATAAACAAATTTTGTTAGTGGTATGTAACATTTCTTTGAAGTCGTTCTCTCCTGGAAGACTAGAACTTCTGCAGATAGAGAAATTTATTGGCCACTAAAGTCTTCTAGCAGAAGTTTCCTTTTGAATATAAACACTTTTTTGACCTTTTTATTTATTGATCCAATTTTTGGCACACTGCCAATCATCAAGGTCTAATGTCATCATAAGCCTGTTCTTTCCTAGTCAAACTTTAAAGCTGGATGAATGTTCAATGCATTGAACATTGAGGCAATGTTAGACTTCACATATCGAAACGGAGAAGACAACTTCTTGTAGGTGCATTTTTAAAAACTTACAATAATTTTTAAATTTTTAACCAACTATTTGCGTAAGCCATTGTTAAAATTTGCAGTTTATACATTTTGACTGGTAATACACTGCTATTAATTCACTTACCCTTATCACTGTTGACAGTACAAACTCTTTAATAAAGCCTATGTTTTGCTGGTTGCACAGCAACTGCAGACAAATGTATGATGCAGAAATATGAAAACTACCTTATTATATGTTTCATTTTCGTTAAGTTTCTCTTTTATATCTTAATTACAAACATTGGAATTGTAATCAAACCTAGTTGGAAACTATAGTGTCTCTTGATGCTTTGTTATGATATTCAGGCATGATTTTATCACTTATAGTAGGAAATGTTGCGTATTTCACTACAATTCAATAAGATCTATTGAGACTGTGTGTCTTCTGCATCTTCAACAGTGTCGTTTTGTGTGCAGATATTTTTTGCAGTTATTTGAAGAAAACTAATTTACAAAACAGATTCACCACTGATCCAAAAATTTGAAGCAATTACATTAGAAAACTTTTGACTTATTTTGCTTTCATTAATATGATTAATAACCTAAAAACTGTAACACTTTAGTTCTGCCTGAGTGAATTTGACAGCTTTCAGCATTATTATGCTTTCTTTCTTTAAAGAATAGAGAAAACATAATATTATTATGCTTTATTATTCATCTTGAGGTGTTGACTGATGTTTTAAAAAAAGAATCAAAGAGATTGATCAACCAGAAGCTGAGATATAGCCAGCCAAACACAGGTCTACCAAAAAACAAAAGTGTTTTGGTAATCATCAATATATGACATATGAAATCGACTTGTGTGCCATTGGTCAATTAAGCCAACTAATGCGCTCTCCTATAACAATCACGGCGTTTTAATTGGTTTAATCCCTGGGAGTATAAAACAATCAAATTGGGCCTAACAATCATCGCTCCTAGAATTCCGAACCAGTCCCTCTGACGTGTAGATTAGTTTTAGCATAAAATAATTACACGCATCTATTATTTCGCAACATTTCGCTATCTTGCTAGTTCAGCTCAGTTTTGTTGTTCTCCTACTTAGC
Organism: Watersipora subatra; assembly: GCF_963576615.1. Lineage (NCBI taxonomy): Eukaryota > Metazoa > Bryozoa > Gymnolaemata > Cheilostomatida > Watersiporidae > Watersipora > Watersipora subatra. The sequence goes on along the minus strand of NC_088712.1, from coordinate 25,069,076 downwards.
TTCCTTATTCAGACTCATCTTTAGCGTTGTTCAGATTTTTTTAATTATAGCTAATAAATGGAATCAATTAAATCAATCATCAATCTCGGTTATCATTTGGAATTTTCTACAAATTATATTAGTTACATCACTTGTTCTATACGCAGTTATATTATTATTTTGTATAATATGCATTATGAATATTATATAAATCATAAAAAATAATCATAGATAAGATAATAGATCAATAGAAAAATCAAAGCGAAAGTTATCGTTTTCTTTTCTTATAGCAAGAGCAGCACGGTCAAGTTAGTCGTTTTAAGATTATGGCTGTAGTGAACTTCCAGTCTGTTAATAGTGACGATAATCATGAAAATCAACTGAATGCTGCAGTAGATACACAGTAGAAGAATGCTGCAGTAGATACACAGTAGAAAAATGATGAAGGAACAAAAAGTCCCATTCCTATTTCTTATTCTAACAAACTGCAACTCGCGGATATCGCATATAGACTATACACGCGCCGTTCGTTGAACAGATGATCTTCGGAGCAAATCCGTGGAGATCGAGTTAAAGTTTGAAGCACAATAGTCAAAATCTGCTCTTCTGCTTTGAAAAATCATGGCGAGGGGTTGTGGGCAAATGCCTTTACCACACAATGTTTGGTTGATTTTTCTGAGAACCCAGAGCTAGTATGTAAATTATTTACTATCGCGAGAAGCGTTTCACATCTCGTAGCCGAAACAATCATTATACATAACGGCGGTAAGGATGCGCAACTCCGGCACATGACCATTAAGTCGATTTTAAACGTCACAGTTTTCGGGATTTTCGAAGGGTTTTCCTCTGATTCTTTATTAGGTAGACCTGTGTTTGGCTGGCTATATCTCAGCTTCTAGTGGGTCAATCTCCTTGATTCTTTTTTTAGAACATCAGTCAACACCTCAAGATAACTAATAAAGCATAATAATATTATGCTTTCTCTATTCTTTAATATGGCTATTTACTAACCGGTTATTCTTCACAATTGATAGCGGTATATAATATTAAAAATGCAAACCATTATATGTGCAACTAGCTGCATTACCCGTCTACAGGAATAGATTCACGCGCAGCATAAGGTTTATTGAGAGTTGTCTTTCATACTGTAAAACAACTCCAAATATGCAGTTACATCTACCTCTCTCCATCTCTCCCTCTTTCCCCTCTCTCACTCTCCCTCTCTCCCCTCTCTCTCTCTCCCTCCCTCTTTCTCTCCCTCTCTCTCTCCCCCCCCCCCCCTCTCCTCCTCGCTCTCCCTCTCTCTCTCCTTCTCTCCCTCTTTCCCTTCTCTCCCTCTCTCCGTCTCTCCCCTCTCTCTCTCCCACCCTCCCTCTTCCCCCTCTCCCTCTCTCTCCCCCTCTCTCTCCCTCTCTCCGTCTCTCCCCTCTCTCGATCCCTCTCTCTCCCCTCTCTCTCCCCCCTCTTCTCCCTCGTTCTCTCCCTCTCTCTCTCCCCCCTCTCCTCCTCGCTCTCCCTTTCTCTCTCCTTCTTTCCCTCTCTCCGTCTCTCCCTCTCTCTCCCCTCTCTCCCTCCCTCTTCCCCCTCTCCCTCTCTCCCTCTTTCTCTCTCTCTCCCCCCTCTCCTCCTCGCTCTCCCCCTCTCTCCCCTTCTCTCCCTCTCCCCCTTTCTCTCTCCCCCTCTCCTCCTTGCTCTCACTCTCTCTCTCTCTCTCTCTCTCTCTCTCTCTCTCTCTCTCTCTCTCTCTCTCTCTCCCTCTCTCTCTCTCCTTTAGTTCAACGCAACACATGCGGATAGACAACATTTTTGATTTTTCTGTCGGGCGTATGAAGAAACAGTTTTCGGCGTGTGCCTACTTTTGAGCAGGCGACGTATAGCTGGTCATGGCTGATGCAGGGTGACAGTAAGTCGATAGCAGCTGCTCTCTTTCTTTTCACAATAGCGTATCACAACGCTCGGAGTACTCGTGAAAGTTCTGTAATAGTAAGTTACAGTAGGCCTACTCGTAGCTGGAAAAAAATTAGTAACTCGGCTGCTGAAGGAAATGAACATGACCCACTATCACAAACAGCGGCAAATCCAACGTTATTAAGTAGTGGAGATGTGGCAATTCATAGATAATACAACATCGTATAAGAAACACTTACCTTTTTGATGTGGAAATTTAGTAGGTGAGAAATGCGTTTTTCCAGTGGCTCCAAGAAACAAACGTTTACGGGACCTTCTCGGTACACGTTGGCAGTAAATATTAATTGCATGTAAATAACTACTCGTTAACTTATTTTATTTAATGAATAGTACATTTGTATAGCTGTATAGACACCTTTGTATAGGCCGCATAACTCAGGAAAGGTGCTTTTAAACACGGCTGAAAATTTGCCGTTTAAAAAGCGTGCTAACCGGGGATTTCGGTTAATGCGCTCGAGCGGTGAAAGAAAAACAACAGAATTGCCGCACCTTTATATAAGCCGCTTGGCTCAAATCGTCAGAGAAAAGTAGCGGCTAATAGTCCATATTACGAAATTACGATATTACGATAATTAGTACTCATATTAATTCGGTTGGCTTCGTTCGGCCGGATGGAAAAAGAAAGACCGCTCTATAATTTATTTACCGTTACTACACATATTACCTAATTCAGTTTGCTTCGTACGACCAAAATTCATACGACGATAGAAGGAAAGACCGCTCTATAAGGCGGACAATCAATCAGATAGACAACGATTGCCGTTTATATAGTAGATAGAGAACAGCGTTTTTCTAGTGGTTGCAAGAAACAAATGTTCACATGACCTTTCCGGTACACGTTGGCAGTAAATATTAATTAGATGCAATTTACTACTCATTAATTTATTTAAAGAGTAGTAAATTTTATTTAATTCACTACTAATATTTACTACTAATTTAATTTTACTACTTACTCATATTAAATAAGTTTGCTTCGTACGATCGAATCTGTTACAATCTTGCCACAATCAATACTCATAGAGGATCTATTCTTCAGCCCTGAACCTTTGTATATAGTACATATCAATCAATTTATCTTTGTATAAGCTATCCTGCATTACTTATTTGAAGTCATCCTCTCATGTAAATTTTCTTTTAACTTTTACACAAATAATCTCAAACTAAATATGAATTGTTCACTACTATCTTGCATTCAGGATTCTTCTACAGTTTCCGTTTTATTGAATAATATGCCTGCAAATAGAGGCTTTTTGTTATTTTGTTATCAGCAAAATAAAAGATTACTAACTAACTAACGATCGAATCGAAAAAAAAGACCGCCATATAATTTATTTATACTGCTCATATTTGGGAGTTATCGGTGACTCAATATATCGAGAAGACAACTCATACTATTAGCATATCAGTATTTATCGTCCATCCCTACGATGAATAGCGGGTTACGTATTATAATAGAGGCGTGTACTAACAGGAGATTCCCGTTAATGCGCCCCAGCGGTGAAAAAAAACCACAGAATAGACACGCCCTTATAGAGCATGTGCATACACTGTTTGGTATATGATAAAGGTGTGGATTAATAAGGTTTGTATAGCTCAGTGGTCAAGCGCGTGGTTTGAAACTTGTGGGTGCAATCTCAAAATTGAATACCAATTTTGTAATAGCTATAGATGGAATTACTGAAATACATATACATAAATATATTGAGATTTATAAATAGATTCATTAAATTTAGATATGTGTTTAAATATGCAAATAACTTTTTGTTGGAAACAGAAGAAGTTAGTCCTTGTTGCCTATATAAATAATCATATATATCTCATCAGAAAGATAAACCTGTCTATGAATTATTCCATGGGAAATCACCATGACAATCCACAATTATTACAAAGTCTGAAAAAGTGTAATTCTACGACCAAACAAGAGTGAGGCGATTGACTGGGAGATTTATGATAAATGCACATGTGCACACAACTCCCGAAAAGTTGTCCGTTAACGGCCATCTCCAAACCTTTGCAACTAAATCCTATTAACAAATTCAACTATTTTTCAGTAAAGTCGTTTAAGTATAATAATAATAATACAAAAACGCATATAAACCTATTTAAATATGTTACCAAGCCTTTGAAAGGTTACCTCAAATTCCTAAAACAAACCCATCCGATTGGATTATACCCAAATAGACAGATTTAATTTGGACGAAAGTTGCCACAAAACGTTGGAAAAGCTTAGTTTAATAAAAGTTAAAACCGGAAATTGAAACGCCGAGCGACAGAGAATAGAACTGTAAAGTATTGCGCATTTCACGAAAAAAACGTGCACTTTTCACCAGTCTATAGCATTGTCGAATTGCCAAAGGTTTTGGCAATTAACATAGGAGTACTGAAATTGTTTCATTCTTGCCGATTTCAATTTTTTCATTTTCAATTTCATTTGCCAACACATTTGAGTACTTTCGTATTCTAACTGATGTCCAACGCAGTATAAGTAAAGGAAATGATGATGATATTTTTTAACGGTTCTTATGAGATTATTACAATAATTAATTATAAGTTTTGATGACTACAGAACAATGACTATGTAGTACAGATTTTCTAAAAATTTAACACATTGTAGGTAAAGGGAATTTTGATGATATTTTTGTCTAACGGTACTAATGAGATTATTACAATAATTAATTATAAGTTTGGGTGACTACTACAGAACAATGATTACGTAGTACAGATTTTCCTAAAATCTATATAAATATCACAACTTCGTGATTTTGTTAGCTATGACATTTTGAAATGTAAACAAAATTGTGCATTGGTTTTATATTATTACTATATTAATAATATTGGTTATTCTAATAATATCAGTGCATTTTACTTCTAATATTGGCCAATATTGCATTTCTCTTTTTGCAGGAAGAGAGATATAAGCATATATAAAATCATTCCCTTTCATTATTGCTATTTGTTGTATATAATAACACTCACATTCAGTACATTACAGCTACCATTGCAGTTATCCTATTTGACTGCTAATATGGAATTTCTCAACCATCAGTACCCCTTCTTTTTTTCCAATATCACTTTGGTCGTGGGCTGTATGACAGTGGAATTTCTAGTTTTATAATTAAATAGTTATAGAAGGGTCAACACTAAAAAGTTTCGGAGTAATGTTTTAGAACATCTTCAAGCAATGTACATCATCAAATCACTTAATCCTCTATCTAGTATCAAACAGGGTTAATTAAAGAATACCAGTTTGGTTCACAAGCTGTTCGTAAAACACATCAAATATATACTCTTTAAACACAAGAATCTGTTTTCTAAGTTTAATTTTAACTGGCATTACTTTGCTGTCAGTCACAAATAGGTCAATAGTTTTATATTTTCCTGTCACTAATAGCTCTAATCAGTTACAAGCACATTTATATTGTGATATGAATGTAGCTGATTATACCCTTATCCACTAGACGAGACCCATTCCTTTCCAATATTTCTAAGGCTGCCCTAGGGCAATTATCGGAGAAGAAAACTACTAAAATCTATTAAAGTAACAAAAAAATTACCTAGCCATTGTTGTTTTTTTTTTCACATGTATATATCTAATAATTCAATTGTGTTTGATTCAGTTTATTTAATTACATGAAGTACTACAAATGAAACATTAATTTAAAATGCAGACTAATAAATTATAAAATATATGATTATTTTTGAGATTGATACAAAAAAAAACCAAGAAAACTACTAAGAAAAGTCCCAAACCTCAGAAATCACTTTTATATACTTTGAAGGCTTCAGTCAAATGTCATTAGTCCATTGTAATTTACATTAACTATTATTTAAAAGTGACACTCCCTAAAATTGCTAAAATGGTACAAGGTCTGTTTGTTTCTCCATAATCAAACTTACTGTGTTAAAAAAATGCCCGGTGGAAGATTTGAACTCAAATATTAAGTTTTGCAGAATGGCGAGCTAACCTTTGCAACAGTCAGGCACCTTGTATCCATATGGTATATTTGTGTGCTTAGTTATTACACAAAGTAACCGCCACGTCGCTCAAGATTGCCAAAATAGTAGTATATGATTATAAACAGTAAAATTCATAATGGTAATACTGGCAAAGTGCCAAATTTAGAGTATTCCAGCTCCAAATTACTAGTCACAATATCGGCTATACATTTAAGTCTACAAGGAAAGGAATAATCCCATATCTCAATCAGAAGCATAATAGGAAATATCATGACTATATTATCATTTTATAATAGTTGATATCAGTGTTTCATCGATTATTATATTAAAAGTGAGTTCTTAATACTCAGTGTGTCTTAATGAACACATCCTGCTCTTGTTTACCTCCTACTAAGAACTTTAAATTTTTATTAAAATAAACATAGACAACTGGTAATACTGCTGCTCCTACTAGAGTGAAATTTATTTTTATCGCTGCAGTTGTAAAATTTTTATCACTTTTCAAAATAAGTATTTATAAAACTTTTGATTTAAAGCCAATGTGTATATGAGACTAATTTACTGAAACGAAAAGCTGCCGATGAAACAAAGTTTGGTATAGCCAGTAAGCGGTTACTATTCAGGAAGTGGAATGACTCTCTTGAGTGAAAATACATTTTATCACTGCAATTGAGAGCATATTTTTTGAATAAATACTTACACTAGTTTTAACTTAAGTTTATTATGTAAATGAGACAGATTAACCAGGGAGCTAAAATTATTTCTTTGTAAAACAGTAGAATAATTTTCACTCAAATGTTGAATACACGTAACGACACCTGAAAAATTAAGTATTGGGATTTTTTGTAGAGATTAAAATTATTAATGGAATATTTGATAAGGTTTATATGAAAAAGCTAGCTAGCTTAGTTTAGGCATTTCATTTGTAAATCAGGAAAGTTTATTATTCTTATTATTGTTTATTAAATATATAAATTTGACAAACTAAATACAAATTGAACAAACTAAAAAATTGGCATGGTGTAGTAGATCACATTTCAGTTTTAGTGACAAACAACATTTCTTGGAAGTTGTGTTCTCCTGCATAGCAAGAATAAATATAGATGGAAATGTTTTTAGTTACTAAAGTTGTTTAGCATAAGCCGTGTTTTGTTCAGAAAATAATTTCAACGTAGTATAAGTAGATGGGCCAGGTTTTGGAACACTGACACGCATAAAGGGCTAATATTAATTGAACCTGCTTTTTCCTAGTCCAGTTATGAAACTGAGCAACAGGAGAAGAAAACTTCTGTTGGGAGCAAAGCAAATTTTTGTAAAATTTGAACTGATGATGTTTGTAAGACCTTGGTGGAATTTGCAATTTATAGTATTAACTGGTAATACATTGCTATTATTTCACTTTCACTAAGTTCTGTTAATTATACCAACTCTTTAGCAAAGCTTGTGTTCTGTGGTGTACACATCAACTGCTGATAAATATACTATAAAGTTACTTGTGCACCCTTTCATTATATATTGTATTTATTTTCAGTTAACAAAATTTGAAACTGTAATAAATTGTAGTTGCAACCTGTTAATGCTTTGTTAGGATATTCAGGGGCGATTTTATCATTCAGTGAACTTAGTTATGTATTTCACTATGTTCAATTTTTTACCTATTGAGAGGTTTTGTCTTTTGCATTTTTAAATGCATCACTATTAGCAGCAACCTTTGCAGTTGTTTAAAAAAACGTTTAACTAAACAGATTTACTGCGGATCCAAAAGGTTTATTCATTTACTGTAAAACTAATTGACTCTTTCTTCTTACACTAGTATAGTTCATAGCCTGGAAACTGTGGTGCTTTAGGTCTGTATTGGCCCTTTTTTGCCAATTTTCTATTCAGCTTTCAGCCTTATTGCGCTTTTGTTCTTTGACAAAGCTATTTGCTAGCAGATTATCCGTAAATTTGGACAGTTTTAAGAGTTATTAAAATGCAAATTATAGTCTATAAAGCTTTGAATCTTTCAACCTCGCTAGTCAAAAAGAACTAGTCATCGTATTTCAAGGAACTGGAAAGAAGAGAGTTTGTAGAGATTATTAAGAGACACTTAATGAGGATTAAAAGTGCACTCATGGAGACTCTGTATTTTTCAAGTGTTACTGTCTATCAATACTTGACTTATAGCATTTTTTGCTATAATAAAAGCCATATTCTTTTATCTGCAAAAAACAAGCTCTAAGACCGGTATGAGAAAAAAAAATTGAAATGCACTGAAATCAGACCAGGGTATCAATATTCCTAAACAGCCACACTACCTACAACACCGCTGAATCACATTGCTGTAACATGACATAAATGTGCATTTAGGTATTACACATGATATTATACTAAACCACATATTTATTGCTACTGTACTAGTTTTCATAAAAAAATTATCGTTTCCATATGATTAGTTTTACTAATATCTCATTTAATACATGCAGAGACAAGGCATGCAAAATATTTTTATTTTAGTTTTGCCAAATGTATGAGTTAGTCAGATTATTCCCACTTACATCCATCAATTGAAAGAGACATGCTAATAAGTATGGCTAACTTGTTTAGGAACAGAAATGTGAGCACCACACTAACAATAAGTACCATTCAATAAAATCAAGCTGTTTATTTGTTACGGCTCAGATGATGAATGACATCTTCAAACTCAAATACCTCAGTTTTGATTGATAGTTGCATTAATTAGTTGTCAAACATCGAGCTTAGACTCCATCCTCGACTATGAAATGTAAAATGAGTACTGTAATTGAAGTGTTGGTTTAATGCAGCAGAATGGTAAAGTGAACATGCATGCTTAGAGTGCATCTCACCATTCTCTTATTTAGAAAAAAATAGGTTGACTTCTGCACAGTGAAATTTTTGGTCAATGATCTTAATTAACAGAACATATATAAGTTAATTTTGATTCAAAATTACAGGAAAATTGTTGATTTACATGCATTTCTCTATACTTGAATATGCACAATGTGTTTTCATGATATGTATTGAAAGCATTTGGCGTTTCTATCTGCATGTTAATTTGTTTGTAATTTGGAGCATACATTAAACTACCTTTGAAGAGAGGTGGTCAACAAGTAATCTACATTCTTATCTTCAATTAAGGTTGCAAAATTCAGTAAAAGAAATGGATTATTTTATGTTCCTATTAAATATGCTATATTAAAATACCAATGTATTGTTGAATACATTACTTGATTTTGGGGTCAAAATTGTGTTTGGATTATTAATAGTGCTATTTTCCGTCTTAATTTTTAAAGACACAAAAGGAAGTAGGATCCGGTGACATTTTAATTAAAATCATTGGAGATATTGTAAGGCTGGTGAGAGTTTACTTAAAAGAATCACTTAAATAATGGATTATTATTGATTATTGATTATTATTGATTATTGGTTAATAATGACAACTGAATAGGACCTTCAAAATTGTGTATAAATGTTTGCTAGCACATTTATTAGTGGTTGTCCACTATGATAATTGGAATTCGGACTCAACTTTCAAATACTTTGCAGACTTGTCAGCAAGTCAACTTTAGGAAGGCTGACACATTGAATTCTTTGAAACTAGGTTTAAGCTTTTTCAAATGGTAAATGAATATTGAAATAACTTATTTATGTTTATATCAAACATAGAATTTAGTCATCCTGGAATATTCAAACCTTTATTTTCTACCAGATACACAAAATACCTCTATGGAAACATGCACAAGGAATCTCCCTAAAAATATACAATAGGAATCTTTATGAAAGTATACACTTAAGAAAATCTATAGGAATATACACAATGAATTTTGCTGAAAATATACCCAAGGAACTTGTGTGAAAATATAAAGAAGGAACATCTGAGTAAGTATACACAGAAATCTATATGATAGTATGCATAAAGACTCTTTATAAAATAATACACAAATAATCTTTATAAAATACCTAAGGAATCTTTATGAAAACATACACTAGAAACCTCTTTGAAAATATACCAAAGGATTTTCTATAAAAATATACGGATAGAATATCTATTGAAATATACACAAGGAATATCTAGAAAATGTACAAAAAAAATATCTGCAAAAATATACACAAATACTCTCTATGAAAATATACACAAGGTGTCTCTAAGAAAATATGGACCAAGAATATCTATAAAACATAAACAAGAACATATATATGAGAATTCACATAGAGTCAAATTAATGAATTGGCAATATTTACCAAAACTTTTAATAAGATACATTTTGGTCATGAGTCTATGATTTATATTAACTTGCTTTAATCATTTCAGTTTTGTTCAAAAACAACTAAGTTTCTGTCACAGCTATGCTTGTTATTATTGCACCATGTTAGTCAAGTTGAAAGTTTTCTCTTTTTCTCATGGTACCAGCAGATTTTCATATTATGTGGTCCTATTTGGTGGTTACAAATCTGTCAAACTCTCAAGCTGATTTATAATAACAGTAAACCGTCATCATGGTAGAGGAATCAAATTATTATGCTGATTCCACGAACAAAAAGCTTTCAGATTAATCAATGAACACATTTTGAAGTTTTGCATCTGAATATTGGTCATCGACACAATATTTGCTCCTAAAAGGAAATTTTGGGTATGATGCTAAATAACAGCTGTCGATCTTCGCTATTAGTTCAAAAGTTTTATCTGACACCTGAAATATTCTGAGTATCCATGCAGTGTCAACCTTCAAGTCACAGTGTCATCTTGCTGCCCTGGTTTTCTACAAACAAATGAGAGATCAATGGATATGAATCGAATATATACACTGAAAGCTAGGTTAAGCAAATCATGGACTGGACAATATAATATCTCCATGAATAACCACCTATCAATTACTAACAATTAACTGTTCTCTATATTTCTGAGAAGAAGTTTTACACTAACGTACACAGTGGCATTTGAACAATGTGGTTGAGCAACTCATTAACTAGACAATGTTTTAATAAATTTAGACAACTGAAAAATTTACAAGAAGTAAAGTTTGTTAGTTCTGGGCTTGCTTGTAGTGCACCCACAAATCTCAAGGTTAGTGGTATAGGAGGTTATCGTTACATCGTAGTTAAATGACTCATGAACTAGACAATGTCTTAGAAAAACGTAAATATGCACAAACTAAAACCCCAATGTGGTAAATTCTAGACTTGCTTGTAAAGCATGCCACAAGTTTCTTCTTCGGTCAGTATAAGATGACATACAGATGACCTACTGCACTATTGCATCCGATGTCAAGAATCTCATTTGATAAAACAAATAAACATGCAAACTAATTTTGAGAAACAATGACAGGAAAATTATTATTTAAAAACATTTTTCTATACTTCAATATCATTTTTTTATAGCAGGTGTTAATATCATGTAGTATTTAATCTATGTGTGAATTTATATTGAACTTGAGCATATATCGATCAACCTTCGAGGAGAATTAGTCACTTAGTAATCTACTTTTTTATTTCCAGTCAAGTTTGAAAGATTAAGCAAGAGAAATGGGTTATTATCCTATTAAATAGATGATGTAATGCGCATAATACATTAATAAGTATACTTGATGATGCTGAGGAGTGAAATTGGTTTGATTTATTAATAGAGCTATATTTCTGTCTTAATTACTTGAGACAAAAAGTGAAGTAGAATATGGAGGCATTTTAAAAAAGACCATCAATATACAGTAAAGTAAATAATTTTGTATTGACCTGTTTCCATATGCATAGAATAAATTATGCAACTAGGAATTTCTTGTGGTGGTTTTATTCAGATCAAAAAATAAGCAGTGCGGGCAAGGTCTGCATCGTTATTTTTAGTTTTTATTATTAGAGCTTGTTCATTAATCCGCCTGAATCTATGCTAAGATCATTTTGAGAAAAAAAAAACTTGTACAGCACAGGGATTAAAATCAATACATCCAGTTGCCAAAACAGCCATGTTACCCACTACCCCATTCAATTGCATATTATAAGGCATAGGTGGGCTGGTGAGAAACTTTTTTAAAAAAGTATTCGAATTATTGATTTGTGATTCCTGACGATTGAATAAAACGTTCAAAAAGTTTGGTAAATGTTCGTTAGTACTTTTATTATTAGATTTTAATTTTAATATTATTGGTAGATTTGTTATTGAAACTATAATAATAAGTTTAACTCTGGCTCAAGTTGTTAAATACTGTGGACTTGTTAGCTAATCAGCGGTAAGAATGCCGACACATTGACCCATTTAAAAACTGGCCTAAAACTGTTCAATAGGTCAGTAAATATTGAAATAGCTTATTTATGTTCAGAATAATCATAGAACTAGCCAGCTTGACATATTCAAAGCTTTATTTTGCCAGATACACAAGGCATCGCCACAAGAATATACACTACAAATCTCTATGAAAATATACATAGGAAGTTTTTTTTAATTTAAGCAACGAATCTCTATAAAATATACGCAAGAAATCTTCATGAAAACGTACACGAGGAATCTCCATGTAAGTACATGTACATACTAAGAGTCTCTATGAACATATTGGCAATGAATTTCCATAAAATTATACACAAGGAATCTTTATGAAAATTTACTTAAGGAACCTCTATGAAAATATGCAAAAGGAATCTTTATTAAAATCACCTATAATGAAATTAGTTACGTACTTCCCTACCATTAACCTTTAATATTTAACCTATTAAGAAGTTTTACCTTCTGAATTTTTAACAGCATTATTTCCTGCGCAGCAATATTTGGAGTTATTAACCAAAAAACTAATTTATAAAAGAGAGTCACCACTAATCCAAAAAGGTGTATTCAATCACTGTAACAAAACATTTGACTCATTTTGATTCCATCAATATGGTTGTAGCCTAAAAACTGTAGTGATGTAGTTTTGCATGGGTGTTTTAAAGAGCATTTAGCTTCATTAGGCCTTTTTATTATATGGTCTGTATGGGTGCTTTTCATAGCTTTTAGACTTATTAGCCTTGTATTCTTTAACCAGCCTACTTGCTAACTACTTGATTATACATAACATTTATGGATGTATTATCACATTATCTATGCAGGTTATTAAAAACCTCCAAAATATTGTCTTCAAAGCTCACTGACTGATTATCAACTGAATACAAATGTGTACGTTGCAATACCGCTATGTTGCCCTACTACCTTGTGTAAGCGCAAATGGTTTTCTTGAAAACCTGCTACTCAGAAAGCACTTAGCTTGGTATTGTTATAAATTGGAAAAATAATGTTCTAGAGACTTTAATAATGTTATCATAGAGACACTGTATCCATGAAGTGTTGCTGTCTATCAGTGATTGACTTATAGCAGTCTATACTATGATAAGAGCCAAGTTCATTCATTTGCACAAAACCAGGCTAAACTTATTATAAGAAAAGAGCATTGCACTGAACTGGAATCAAACGAGGATTTCCAGGTTCCCAAACAGCAATACTACCTACCACTAAACTCAATAGCATTGCTATATCATGGCATAACTATGCAAATAATTATTGCAAATGAATTTATCCCACACAAAATGGCAATCATACTAGTTTTCAAGGAAACAATATTTGTTGGTTTGATGGAGCATAATGTTTAAATAGAGGTTTAACGTATTTTTATGATAACTATTACTATATTTAGATCAAGGTTCGACAGTTATAATGATAATATCAAATTTATTACAACTGCATTAGTGTGTATTTTCTTATTATTGTGTGGAGATGAAAATCTAGACAACTGATGAATGTACATGACTGAAGCCTCAATATTATTAGTTCTCAGCTCGCTTAGAGTGCACTCCACAGGTGTGATTTTTGCTCAGTATAAGAGAACCTTCGGATGATCTCCTGCACAATTTCATAAGTTGTCAATAATCTTAGCCAATAATCATAATACAAAAGCAAACATTGTATGGCTAATGTACTACTTTTTATCGAAAACTCTTTACTATTGCACTAATGTTAGCCTTTGTTAAACTTTCTTAAATACATAAACAGGCACTGTATGCAAATCTTATTTTAGAATTTTACCAGATTAGTAGCTAGTCAGATTATTCCTGGTTACATCTCTCAATTGGCAGCGACCTGCTAATGACTGTGGCTAACTTGTTTATGAACCGAAATGTGAGCTTCACACTAACAATCAATATCACCCAATAACATCAAGCAGTTTATTTGTTACGGCTCTGATGATAAGTTCAACCTTAATACTTGAATAATTTGGTTTAAAGTAATAATTGGCTAAGACAGTTGTCAAACATCCAGGTTAACTTTAACCCATGACATTGAAAAGAATAACAGATACTATAATTCAAATGTTGGTTTAATACAATAACAATGCAATAACATTTAAACATATATTTAGGATGATTATTATATTAAGAATTATATAAGAATATTAAGAATATTAACTTATTCAAAATTTTGTTTCAAAGGTTGTAATGTTAATCTCTGTTTTTTCAAAATGGCAGCAATGAGTCTTTTCTTGTCAAATTTGGTGATAAACATCTAGACAACCCTAATAAATGTACATGACATAAAACCTGAGCAGTATTAGTTCTGGGCTTGCTTAAAGTAAACTCCACAATTCCCTTTTTCATAAATGTAAGGCTACTTTCTGCATGGTTGCATCTTATGTCAAATATTTTATTTGAAACAAAAATTATCTATGAAAATATACACAAGGTATACCTATGGAATATACAAAAAGCACATATATATATGAAAATATACACAATGTATTTCTATGTCAATGTACGCAAGGAATCTCTATAAAACATACACAATGGCTCTCCATAAAAATATATGAAAGGAATTTCTATATAACTTAAACAAGAAAAGATATATGAAGATAACAACAAGATCGGACTAATGATTTTAAAAGGTTTATTAATCTCTTTAAGATGATAAATCATGGTCATGAATCATTTTATTTCTAATATGAACTTAATTTAACCATTTCAGTTATTTTCAAACACAAAAATAGATTTCTGTCATAGCGATTTTGTGTCATTACTGCGCCATGCCAGTTGTGTTGAAAGTTTTTTTTATTTCTTGTGGTACCAGCGGTATTTCATATTTTGTGGTCTTCTTTTGTGGTTGTCAAACCTGTCAAACTAACAAACCGATTAAAATGACAGTAAACAGCCATGGTAGAATATAACTAATTTGTAAAATGAGGAAACAGCCATGATAAAACCGCCAATTCATCATCCTGATTACAGGAACAAAAAGCTTACAGATGAAATCATAAATAACATTCAAAGTAGTGTGTCTGAAGCATGGCCATTCGCACAGTATTTGCTCCTAAAAATGCCATGGTATGACTAAATTTAAGACAGGAAATACAGGTCTCCAAAGGAATCTCTCTCAAGGATATCTATGAAATATTCTCAAAAGTATTCACAAACAACCTCTGTGAAATTATACGCAAGGAATCTCAGTAAATATATTTATAATGAATCAATTTAAAAGTGTACACAATAAACAGATGTCTCTATAAAGTTATACAAAAGAGAATTCTAAGAAAATATACACACAGAATATATATGTCCTTATACTCAAGGAAAATCTATGAAAATATACTAAGAAACTTTTATAAAAGTTTACACAGGGAATGTCTATGAAATTACACACAAGGAATGTCCATGAAAACATATACAAAAAATCTCTATCAAAATATACACAAGGAACTTCTATGAAAACAAAAACAACTGTACTCTATGAAAGTATACATGAGGAATATTCATAGAAACATACATAGCCATCTTCTATAGAAATATACAAATCAAACCTATATAAGATTATACAGACGGGAATTCTAAGAAAATATACACCAGAATTTGCTATGAAAGTACACATACAAAATCTCTTTCTAAAATACCTACAAATAACTTATATAAAAATATACACAAGGAAACTATAGAAACATACACTTGAAACCTTTATGGAACTATATACAATTGTTCTCTGTAAAATTACGCACAATGATCTGCTATGAAAATATACTCAAGGAATGTGTATGAAAATATAGACAAGAAACCTTTATAGAAGTATACTCTGTGGTCCTCTATAAAAAATATGAGTGAAGAATATCTGTGGAAATATACATAGCAATCCTCTATAGAAATATATGCAAACAATCTATATAGAATTATACTCAATGAAACTCTTTGAAAATACACACAGGTAAACTCTATGAAATTATTTACCAAGAATCTTTATCAAAATATACACAAAGAATCTCCATGAAAATACACACAACAGAATGTCTATGAAAATATACACAATGACCCTCAATAAAAATATACGGATTGGTCCGCTATGGAAATATACAAGAGGAATATCCAAGAAAATATAATCGAGGAACTTCTATGAAAATATGCACAAATAATATCTATAAAAATATACACAAAAGTCCTCACTGAAAGTATACACATTGAATCGCTATAGAAATCTAAAATTTACAAAAATACTACGAAAGTACACACAAAAAACTCCTTGAAAATATACTCAATGAATCTCCAAGACAGTATACACAAGCAATCTTTATAAAAAATATACACATGAAATCTCGATGAAAATATAAACAAGCATTATTTATTAAAATTGACGGAATGAATCTCTATGAAATATACACAAGGATTATCTATGAAAATTGACGGAATGAATCTCTATGAAAGGTACACAAGAATCTCTGAAAGAAAATATACATAAGATCAGACTAATGAATTGACCATTTACAAAAAAAGTGTTTGAAGAAAAATTATGGTCATGAATATTTTATTTCTATATTTGAACTTGCTTTAATCATGTCAGTTCTCTTCAAACGCAAAAAAGAATTATGTCATAGCGATGCTTGTCATTATTACATCATGTCAGTCGAGTTGAAAGTTTCCTTTTTCCCCGCAGTACCAGCAGTATTTAACATTATATGGTTCTCTTTTGTGGTTATGAACCTGTCAAACTCACAAGCTGGTTATAAACAGCTAGATGGCAACAACTATAGCTTGACATTACATTATCTAGTGAACTATTTAGTCTAGACTATGACCCTTTACAAAGTGACAATGATTGCATGTTTGGCTCACTGGTTTGCATCTCTGAGTTTTATGGAAACAATTAAAGAAATATTAAAGCAATTATTATACATTTAGCTGACACCGATTGGAAAATAGCCTATGACAGCAGTTAAAGTTGCTATCTGACATTGCTATTGGAAAGAATCAGTTATACTTGATAACAGATTATGGTTGATCAGTCATTTTATTTCGTCACATATTATAATTGGTCAAATATTATAAACGGTCACATATTATAATTGGTCACATATTATAAACGGTCACATATTATAGTTGGTCACATATAATAATTGATCACTTATTATAACTGGTCACATATTATAATTGGTCACTTATTGCAATTGGTAAGGTATTTAGCCAGATCTAGGAGACGACTACAACAAACGCATAAAACTACTAGGAGAGGAATTCAATGCAGCAGATGGAGTGGCCACATCAGTTGACCTGAAGACAAGAACTAAGCAAGAATCAGAAAGTGTTGGAAAGTTTTATGAGAGCATTACATCAATAGCCAGGAGACTCTTTCTTACTATGGCCAAATATGCCCTAGATCAAATTATTCTAGCTTCATTTGTGCAAGGTTTTCCACTAAACTATAAAACAGGACTACTGAATAATCCTAGTATTAAAACAGCAGCACAAGCATTCAAGGCAGCACAGCAAATGTAAAAAAAATTCTGATATTACTGAAGGACAGCATGCAAGACACAGTGAGTACAATTAGCAAGGACAAAAAAGAAGAGCTTGAAGCAATGGAGAGAAGCCTGAATAACTTGGAAATGAGGCAAGCTGAGCTGCTTAACATGAACAGAGAAAGAGGTAATGACTACAAGAGATGGAATGACCAAGGACACCAACCGAATGTATACAGTAGAAATTATAACAATCCTCAATCAAACTGAAGACAAAATTCTGACAGGGATAGACAACTCCCACGCAACAACAGTGACAATTGGAGATCAGCACAAACTCACCGCAGAAATTTCAACAATAATTCATACAACTACAATAGAAGACCAAACTGGGACTGAAACGACCACAAATACCACAACAACAACAATTACAACAGAAGGAGCAACAGACTATGGCGACAGGATAGAATGCAAGCTACACAAAATTATAATCAACGACATGAGGAACATACGCTACGAGCAACTGCTCTAGATGAAATGAACACAATTAATACAGGAAAACACCACACTAAACTCTTGGAAAAAAGACCTCTACGGACACAGCTACAAAAGTGCTGCAAGATAGCCTAGGACAAGAAAACGACACATTCACAGATATGAAAGACATGCAAGAAAGAGAAACTAATATCAAGGATTTACCAGATATATCAAAGAGAGTACAAAATAAACCCGCTGAACCAAACGAGGACATGAATAACCCAAACAAACTACACGCAAAGAAGACCAGGAGCTAACACAAATGGTAGAATGGGTTACAAACGATGAAGCAAACTCGAACTATGATAAAATAAAAACCATGCAGAGTGGAAATAAAAGTGATTTAGGCATCAACACAAATAGCCTGAACACACCAACAGCTACAATGGACCACTATGAAGAAGAGTTAATGAAAATAATCGACGAAGGACTAGCCAGAGCACATGACAAGTAAAATGAGTATACAGTACAAGCAATTTTATGATAGAAAAGACAGAGACATACGATTCAGAATTGGAGGTCGTTGCTATCTATTTAGATCAAAACTTGCGAGGAATAGCAACGCAGCTCTGACAAGCCATTATAGTAATCCATACATAATTGTGACATTGAGTAACGGAATTGCAGGCATAGCTCCATGTAACGATCCGTAAGCAGAGCCAAAACAAGTACCCATTCAATGATTAAGGCTAGATAGAGAAGAGTTCACACCGACGTGTAAAGATTTTCCTAGCGACAAAAACCTCAACAAACTCGCAGATGAAATGACCTCTACAGATTATAGCTGTAATTGTGACGAATGTGACGACTAGAGGACTGGGACGAACAGTGCTGGCCTACACCGAATGATAACTCGACGCGCTACGACAATCCATGACTATACAACAAGGATTTGTTTAAAATCACTGAAACTTTTGCTAATAATGACGGTGAACCAGATTACTACCCCCTTACTCACTATCAGAATATGATGGATACCACTTCGGACAGAAGCAGGATGCAGATACATATGAGAGAGATGATTACGGCATATACAAATTGAAAAGTAGAGCGAAACAGGATATGATGCCTGACTATTTATATATATTACAAAGACGAGGAATAAAGACGTAGCAGCTGACTACTATGTATGTAAAGATCCATCAATACTTATCCGTAGCCTTGTTACTACTCGTTAGCAATAGACATGATACTATATCTTGTATCGACTGTACAACACCAAATTGACTTAGGCAACAAGACCGACTTACACATACTATTTCATTATTAGTTATTTATGACTTACGAACCATGAAGCGTGCTAATGAATTGTGTTTTGGACTAACAATTTTTTTTATCTTTTATTTTAAACGAACTTACAAAAGATACTTATATATTGCGTAACTATAAAGTTTAGCTTATATATGTGTATAAAAGTTTGGTGTATACATATAATTGCAATTGATTGTTTTTACTTTTGTTGTTTGTTTAGTTTTTTGTAGCTATCTAGAGAACCATTGAAAACGATCCCTTCTCATTTACTTTTCTGAAGACCTAAGAAACAAGGACCATGTGATTATTAGAACTTGATGAACATGGAGGATAACTACAATAGAGCGTTTGCTAGCTCCTGATTTATGTTACCGGATTTGACTGCCATTCTGTTGGTTCAACAAGTTCATCTACAAAAGAAGGCTGATTGGAACATGAAGAAAACAGATGAATGACAAAAGACTGAAGCAATACACCTCTGACATAATAGTTAACAATAAGATCAAATAAAATATGATAAGAGAAGCAATTACCAACAGATGATATGGACTTGGACAAACAATTCCACCTTTATGGATTATGGCTAGATATGCATGTCATCGTCAACATAGTGTATATGTCTGCTGATGAATTGTCAAAATATATGCAGGAGTAAATTTTTCAAGCACAGGGAGGTGCTCACTTGTGGCTGGTGGTGTATGTCAGATGTCAGTTCTGGAATAAAAACCGGGAGAACCTATTTTGCCAACGAAACCAGCAACTGCTATGACCTATGAAGACAACAATACACGCAGAAAGGAAATTTAATCACCTATTCATTTTATCGCAATAAACAGACCTCCCCAAAATGTCAGATGCTAGCTGGACAGGAAAATCACAAATCACTTTATCTCACCATAATATATACATTTATTTATATGCCAATTCAGTTTCAACACAGCTCATCAAAATATTGCATAAACATCGGAAATAGAGACGTGAGAGCTGAGAAGCCATCCAGTCCTATAGAGAGCCAACAGAGTAGAAGAGAGCCTCCATGCGTACATCCCCGAGCTACAATAAAAATATTGAGTACGTTACATAAACAATAACTTCATGGCTTGAGCTTACACTTTAATCTTTGTATTTTATGTTTTTTTTATGTTTTAAACTTAATGCTTTATGCTAATTTTAGTTTTATTATACATGAGCAACTTCAAAGCAGTCCTCAGTAACTATCAAACTCATGAAAAACAGTCCTTTCAACTATATCTCCATGGGAGTCCATATAATCATGGAATTTCCCAAGGAGCTGGCTTCTAGCAGTAAGCAGAGCCTCAAAAAAAAGCTTTACTAATTTTCACAGCTAAAATAATTTTTTTTTTAAATATGAAATTTATAGTAATAAAAAGAATGGAGCAAAATACATACTCCAAAGTTTTTCTAGATTTTTAAAGCTAAAAACAAAAGAGATAGATACACTTTTATAAATTCCACACTCCAAAAATTGGCTAAGTTTTTAAAACATCATGGGTTTCCCAGAAAGATGAGCTCAGACGCTCCACCAAAGCTAATCCGTTGCGATATGCTTAGTCAGCAATTGCACAGTTTGCAAAATGTTGAATAGGAGCCAACTAAAAATTGTTATTCTCAGACAGCTTGTATATAAGAACACTCTGAGAGTGATTAAATCGGAGAGAGAGAGGGGAGAGAGAGAGGATAGACCAGGACAGGCCAGAGAGAGAGCAAGCCAGGGAGGCAAAATGGGTGAAATTGTATACCCCTTTTTACTACTGTTTTACCTCGAGGAGATAAAGCCATTTGGCCGAATATACGATAATACTTGTACGTTTCTGAGGAAACTCTTTTATTGCTCATTTTGACGAGATATACATTTATTATATTACGAATTATTTAAACGATTTTCTTCATTTGTTTTATGCCCAAGTGAGGCTTGTTATTGATAAATATACTTTATATCGAAGCCTGAGATAGGCCAATCTATTATTGATACGACAACAATATTTGAGTTTGCAACCACCATTTGAAATTGACGCCCGAGAGAGGCTATATACTGATAAAACAACAGTAGGTAACACTTATTCTACGGTTGAACATATATCGGTGCCCGAGTGAGGAAAGACAACTACAGAGCTGGCAGATGAGTATAAAATATTCAGGATAAGACAGCTTGTGTCAGAATTGCGAATACGGTATTAGATCATACACAAACTCGCAGGATTGATTTGACAGTTGATTGATATAGAGAACATTTCTTTGCCTGGCAGGAAGAGTCATTTTGCCAGTTTGAAAAATTTATTTGTTACGTGAGAAAATCAGTCAGGAGTGCTACCTTACACAACATTATAT
This sequence comes from Watersipora subatra, assembly GCF_963576615.1. Taxonomy (NCBI): domain Eukaryota; kingdom Metazoa; phylum Bryozoa; class Gymnolaemata; order Cheilostomatida; family Watersiporidae; genus Watersipora; species Watersipora subatra. Next base: position 25,047,312 of record NC_088712.1, on the reverse strand, counting down.
AGAACCACACAAAAACACGAATGCATTTATAAGTTACATTTCATTAAATGTTGAGACTTTCATTTACTTTAAATAATTATAATATAATTATTTAATAATTAATAATATTTTATAAATATGTATATTATACATATTTATAAAATATTATTAATTTTTCTCCAGTGACAAAGCTGTAGCTTTGCACCACACTACGAGTAATTTGGAAATACATTATATCAACAAAATAAATATATTTATATAATTTAAATATATTATATTATATTATTTATTACATTTTATAGTTATTCTTATTTTTCTCACGTGACAGATGCACAAAATGGCTTAAAAAGTGATTTAAAAAGAGACCTTGCAAATAATACGGCAAAGATGCTAAAGAATTGCTACCTAATTTTAGGCATTAGTGGTGGAATAACCGCTGGAGAAATTTTACCGGCCACATTCGAAGCTGTAGCAAATGTCTTGGATTTTGATGCAACAAAAATTCTTGTTCCTTAATCTACCAATCTCAAAAATATTATCGAAAGTGATACTTGCAAAATTATCTAAAAAACTTGAAAGACTTGACCATGTAGTTTTTTGACAGATATCTAAACACTTCCAGCGCTGTACAAGCATTTTGGTACATGATGGAAAACACCGTGGAATATCTCAAAAACTACTTGTACTATCAAGGCAGCATTAAGTTTGACAGGGTATGAAATAGATAAGCATAGATAAATCTCTCATGACACCATAAAATATTTTTAGCCAGATTTTTGCATTAGCGCAAAGAATGCTGCAAAGAATTTTACAAAGATTGTTACAAAAATGGTTGGTGGTGTAGACTTTTTACCAAAAAGCATTTCATAAGTATCCAGGGCCGAATTTATCGGGTATATTTCATCGGTAGTTTCCGGTTTTAAAGCATTTTGCTCGTTGAGCGAATCTTGATTTTTGGCTCGTTTGATGTTTTAGTCCGCTTGTTCAGCGTTAAGCTTTTTTAGCGTTGCATTACGTCTCTTTGTTTCTTCTTGAGCTCCATTTTTATCTCTCTTTGAAAAAAGATGTTTCCACCAGCAAGCGCTAAAGGGTTTACGACGGCTCCTACTACCATAGTCGCAGTACTAGCACTTTATTATATTTCATAAAATACTATACGCTCTTTTATATCAACACTGAATACGATACATGTCACAATTCTCTCAGCCTGAAAATTGTTCCCATGTAGTTCGTTAGTTTACACTCTGGACTTTGTGAAAATCTTGGATTCATCCTTAAAAAATTGTACATCCAGCCCCACTACGAATGAGTACGGCCAGTAAAGAATAGTATCTTTAAAAGTTGACTTGCAACAAAATTCACATTACAGTTATTTGGTATCAAAAGATTTACCATGTCTTACTATGTTGTGTTGTAGGTGCTAAATATGTAGAAAATGTGATTACAAGATCTGAAAAGCTCAAAAACGAAAAGCCACAGAGGATTGGAATATCTTTATTTTTCTGACGCATTCATTACAATTAGATTATTGATTTGTCATGTGATGTTCTCACGTGAGTTGAAAGGCCAATAAAAAGCACAATATAAAACTTATCATAGCACTAGTTTTTGACAAACATTTCAGGTTTTACCGAAGACCCGCGTATCAAATATGGATGCTCGCTACTTCACATTTTTGTTTCAGAATTATCTAATTGTCTAGTCGTAATCTGATCATGTGACCCAGTACTTCGCAAATAAGTTCTGCAGCATTTTTCGATTATTGCAAGTGACCAACACGCTCGTCATAATTATCAGACAATGATATGTAATCCTTCGAACTAAGTTTCAAAAGTTTTAAAGACTTTATTACGGTAAGTTATAAGTAAAGCTAACTTTTATCAAGAAAGTCAATTTTTTTACATGTTTGGATCACTCTAAAACGCAAAAATACCATGTATGAGCACTGTAGGTACATTAATTGTCAAGTAATAAGGTCAATAAATTGCCAATTTTTATCTTTTAGTTCAATTTGTATTTTCTTCGAGTCAATTTTTACTCCTTATGAACACTGGCAACTCAGAAATTTTCCTTACTAAGATAATTGGGTATTCCCTTTTCCTAATGGAAATTTGGCGGGAAAGAAAATGACATTTTCAGCAAAATGGCTATGTCAAGGGAAGATATATCTCTGTTACTATACAGCCTGTTGCAAAACTGTCAACCCTCCCGCATCTGTAGAAAGGAGCTTTTCCATGCTAGGAAAGCTTCTGGCCAAAGAGAGAAGGTTCAAACCAGAAAACATTTCTAATTACTTGGCAGTATACTACAATGCATCCAATATGTAGCTACCTGTATTAATGTTATGTTTTCAAACTACATTTCGACAGCTGGATTTGTTAATTAATTAAAAATTATGCATTTTAAATTTAAAGTCAATAAAGCCAATTTCCTAAAACAATAGCCTAAAGTCAATTTTTCCAATTTTGAGGACAATAAAAAGTTTGCCCTAGTTATAAGATATCAGTGCTAAAAGTGACAGCATTACAATGAAAATAAAATAGACGCGTAACAACCATTGACATAGTTTTATTGAACGTGTGAAATTTATTGGTGAAAATATTTCGACAAATGAGGTTGCATGAAATTGTAAACAGGAAACATCATGTAACAACTACGACTCATTTGAACCGTTTTGGAAAGCGAGTCCAAACTATGGCGGTCTCGTGTGGTTGCAAATAAATGTTCGTTTTGTGCTTTTAAGAGCTTTTAACCACATTCCCATATATTTTGAACCTACAACACAACAGAGTAAGATATGGTAAATCTTATGATACGTAATAACTGTAATGTGAATTTTGTTGCAAGTCAACCTTTAATATTTCCACCTCGAGGAATAACAAGCTGATACAATAATTTCTATCAGGATCACTTACCCGCCTTAGCATGATTTGATGCACATTCACAGATTTTGATGTACTGCCATATATTTATTATATATTATACGACTCAATCTCAGCAATGAATTTGCCAAGATAAGCGTTACATCGTTCATCCGATATTGTCACGTTTAAACTGTTGAGCTCGTCAATGAGCATGGATTTTTAATTGTTGGTAGAATGGTGTTGTATCAGTTGTATCAGTGTTGTATCAGTGTTGTATCAGTGTTGTATCAGTGTTGTATCAGTGTTGTATCAGTGTTGTATCAGTGTTTGTTTGTTTGTTTTATTTCATCAAAAAGTATGAAAACAGAAAAAAAAGAAAAAGAAAAGAAATAATGATGAGGCCCAAACTGCGCAGTAGCACTGCTAGTCAAGGCGCTGGGCCACAAGTTAACAGCAAGCAGCCAGAAACTATTTATTCACCGCTCAACAGGTACAGCTTGAGGGCACGTCTAAAAGTGGGCATACTCACAACCCTACGCAGTTCATCAGGCAGAGCGTTCCATTGTGCTGACTGCTGGTATGACATTCTGCGATGACCCGAAGCAGATTTACAGGGAGGTAGCTTTAGATTTAAGGAAGAGCAGCGAGTGGGATATTGATGAATGCTATGTGATTTAAGGCTGTAGAATAATTGATGAGACGCTATGAGAGTTCGAAATTTATAGAGTTTATTCACAGTCAGTATTGAAGATTTTTGAAAAAGTGGGCGGGTGTGTTCTAATTTAGGTTTTTTATGTAAAATCCTGAGAACTCGTTTTTGTAGAAGTTGAAGTTTGTTTAAGTATTTACCTGGGGCGTTCCCCCAAGCCTCAATACAGTAACTGAATTTAGAATGAATAAATGCGTTGTAAATTAAAACCAAAATTTTGTGGGGTAAATATTGAGCATTTATATAAGAGTCCTAACAAAGGTCTAACACTATTAAAAAGTTTTTCTATGTGAACCTTCCATGATAAATTTGTATCAATGTGAACACCCAGAAATTTTACACTTTCGACTTGGTTTAAAATTTTACCATGCAAAGTTAAAGCGTTCCTCGGGAATTCATATTTATTTTGATTGTTTTTTAATATCATAAAGTTTGTTTTGTCTACATTTAATGTTAGTTTGTTCATAGTACACCATTTTTGGATTTCATTCAGTTCATTATTCACTGCAGAAATTTGCTCATCTAAGTCTTTGGATTCTAAAAATAAGTTTGTATCATCGGCATACAAAATGGGAGTAAAAACTGTTAAAATGTTTGGTAAATCGTTAATATAAATTAAAAAAAGTGTAGGGCCAAGTATGGATCCCTGGGGAACACCACATGTAATGCTTAGTTCATCAGAGACAGATTGTCCAATAATGGTGACTTGCTTTCGTTGAGAAAGAAAGTTTTTCACCCATTTAATAGAATTTGAACTAAACTTTAGCTGTTTCAGCTTATATAAAAGAGTTTGGTGATCAAGGGTATCAAAGGCTTTACTAAAATCAAGATAGACTCCAAGTACGGATTTCCCATCATTAAATGCTTTTAAAATTTGATTTGTGAATTGAGTAAGAGCTAGTGTAGTGTTTTTATTTTTCCGAAATCCAAACTGGTTTTCATGAATTAAATTATTACTTTCTAAATATTGCATTATTTGTGTGTTCACGATCTTTTCCAGTATTTTGCTTGTGACAGGCAGTATTGAAATAAGCCGATAATTTGAACAAAGCTTTACTGAGCCTTTTTTAAATAAAGGTTTTACTTTAGCTATTTTAAGAGCTTTTGGGATTTGGCCATTTTCTAAAGATTCATTAATTAATTTTGTCAAAGGATTGCAAATGGAGGAACAAGCAAGCTTTAATAGCTTTGCTGGAATATTATCTAAGCCGGTAGCTTTTTTTATATTTAAATCTTGCAAATATGCTTTCACCTTGGTGCTATCAACTTTTTTAAATTGAAACTCTGGACTTGACAGATTACTGTGCAATAGTATTTTTTCTTCTTGAAAGGTATTACCAAACGCTTTAGCTAAGTTAGGTCCAACATTTACAAAATAACTGTTGAAATGGTCGGCAATACCTTTTTCATCTTCTAAAACCTGGTTTCGATCGTCAATAATTAATTTAGGCACCGGTGATGTTACAGTGCTTTTTCCTAATTCCTGATTAACAATATTCCATAAGTGTTTAGCATTAGAGGCAGCCTTAAGCTTCTCTTCAAAATATTTGGATTTAGAAAGCCGTAGAGCTGTTGTTAGGTTGTTCCTAATTTTTTTGTATTTATTTATTAATTTCATGTTTAACGGAGAATTTAATGTTCTGCGATATAGATAATTTTTTCTTTTTATTAAGTCTAAAACCTCTGTCGTAATCCAAGCTTTTCTTTTTTGGTGTTTCACCTGTGACTGCGAGTTAAAAGATTTATTGGGTGCATGAGTATTACAAACATGTAACAAACTTTGTAAGAAGGTATCATATTTTTCATCTAGTGTTAATTGGTTGTTTAACAAATGGTTCCAGTCAAGGTCTGCCAAATCTCTCAAAAACGAGTTCTCATTAAATTTTTTGTAATCCCGGAATGAAAAGCTTGCACTGTCAAAAACATTCAAGAAACGTGAAGGGCTATCAATGTTAATGAAAGTTGGTAGATGATCACTTAATGGTGTGTACAACGTGCCTGACACAATAATGTGGTTGTGAAAATTAATGTTTATATGGTCCAGACACGTATTTATTCTTGTAGGAATATTTATCACGTTTACAAACGCATAGTTGGAAAGAATATTTAAATATTCTGAAGAGGTATGACATTCTTCAAGAGTATTTATGTTAATATCTCCTACCATAATATGATTAGATGAAGGTGATATAGATTGAAGATAGTTGTCCAGGTCATGCAAAAAGTCACCAATACTAGCACTGGGCTGCCTGTAAACTACCGTCATGGTAAGACCAGTCTGAAACATGCCAACAACCCCACCTCCGACAGTGAAAGTGACAGCCTCCGTTCCGGCCAACTCAACTGCGACGCCAGCCACCCACCAGCAATGCCACTGCGCAGGTAGACACCGACACCACCACTTCTTGTCTTACGTTGAACGCCTAAAAATATATAACCATTCAGGTGATAGAAAGATATTTCATGATCATATATAAAAGTTTCAGTAAGACATATTATATCAATTGGTTTACTAGTGCTTTACACAATAGATTCAAGATGAGAAAAATTCCTCCGCAAACTTCTAATATTAGCGTTCAAAATAGTCAAAGAGTTAGGTGAAAAAGTATCAAGTTTATCAAGATTATAATCAGTGCATGTTATGTACATATCCATAAATCTACATTTCTATGCTTATATTATAAACATAAATTTATATTAGTTTCAGTGTGTCTAAGTCCTGTTCAGATGAAATTTCGATAGCATCGGAATCCGGAGTCTTCCTTAAGTAGATTTTTTGCTTAAAAGTCCATATAAACCTATAACTATGTTCCTTTTTAAAGTTTCTAGTTTTCCAGAAGAGTTCATTTTGTGATCGGTTAAGAACTTCGTTGATATAAATCTTTGCTTTATCTGAAAATCCAAGAGAAGACGTATCCTGAATGTTCCTGCGATAATCGATGAAAAACTTGTCTCTTTTGCTGGTGTGTAGAAAACGAATTATCACTCGTGAAGTCTGGCGTATACGGTACATGTTGTCAATGTCTAACATTGGGTTTATGTAGTCTAATTTCAGATTTTTTAAAATCTTTTTGAAGCCTTCAAGTAAATTCTCATCTTTAGAATGTGGAATTCCATTCAATTCAATGCATTTGCCACGGGATGCCTGCTCGCTAGCATCTACCTTCCCGCTTAAACTATCGAAAGAGTCAAGCTTTTTCTCCACATTGGCTTTAGATTGTTTTAACTCTTTAACTTCAGCTCTTAGGTCACTAATTTCTTTACTGAGGTATTCGAACGTGTCTTCAAACTCTGCTGTTTTGCGTTCAACCGATGTAATTCTTACATTGAACTCACTGAGTTGAGAGATAATGACATCTAGCTTTGAATCCAGTTTCTTAAATTTCTCATCATCCTCGATAATCGCTGGTGATGCAGACGATTTACTTCCTTTCGGTGGCATGTTCTGTATATATCAGTGTTGTATCAGTGTTGTATCTCTTCTGCATCAGTTTGGAAATAATCAAAAGGAGATTTGATCATTTACCATTCCATAACTTTTTAAACGTTTCTATTCAATCAGTTTATAAATACAGACTCAATAGGGTCAAATATAAACATGCATTTTCTATCAGCTTGGCTATTCCACCTGTAATCATCGTGTCAGTAGGCCTACTAACCTTTGAAATTGTTTGGGTGAACCTTAAATAATCCTTGAAATTTGGAGCAGGGCTGCTCGTATGTGTGATCCCTCCGACTGAATAATAGTCATCCGACGGTTGTATGTGTAGCTTGTCACCTCAATCAAAGTGCGAATAGATAAATATAACGTAATTGTTTTGAGGCTAATACCGGTCGCATTCACCGACTGATCGAGCTCAATGCCACTGATTTTTTTCATTGTCAGAGATATCATTTGGTAATAAATGACAATGTCAAATGACTTATCATTAATCAATAAATGACATGACGATTTTTCAACATATATTAATAAAGACTGGACAACTATTTGGCAGTTATCCCATGGACCTTTACATCTTAACTGTTTTGTAGCGATAGACGAACATAACAAAATATTGTATAACTTTGTCAAAGAGTTTGTCGATATTTCACCAGCACCGGTAAAAATAAAAGCTTTGATAATGTCAATTCATGGTATGATGACCCCACATTAGATTCCTTTCAGCAATATAAATTTTACTAATACTGCGCAACTTCTTTGTGCAGTGTGAGTAAAGATCAGCTTACACAGGGTCTACCTCTTTGCAATATTTTAAAATTTCACGTAGTGTACCATAATAAAAATATGTTGTCACAAAGGAGATTAGAAATCCCAGAAATTGAGACTTTTATCTGCACAAAAATCCCTACAATAAAACCAAATACTGCAAAATGATCACTGAATTTAGAGTAACCGCTAAAGATATTTCAGAGATTGATCAACCTGTCAGAGGTCCCAGATTTACCCTTTTAGATGGTGGTAGTAAATTAGATTGTAAAGACACACAATTGGCTGATCTAGGCATGAACCACAAATTGTATCCTAAATATCCATCAAGCTGTAAAAAACAATATGGATAAGGATGTGAATTCGAGTGGAGGTGCATGGGAGCACTTATATCAGTTTCCAGAGTGGAATTTTAGTGTAGCTAATAAAATGGTTTTGGTAACTCAGGACCTGTTTGACTTCAAGAGGGTAAGGCTCGACCATAGTAAGTCTATTACATCGCTCTCGGAATAGTTAGACTTAATGATAGTATTAGAGCTTACGTCTACTGTTTACTGAAAGCTCAGGTGCAAGCTAGACCAGCGGGTTCCTCCTTCAAATCTTAACCAGAGTTTTTAGTTCTGGTCCATGACTTGATCATGTAAAGGCAATCTCTTCAAGATTCAATATTAAACATTGAAGATGCCCTTACTAAAACTGTTGGGCAAATAAATTATGTTATAGCCAAATGTTTGTAAATGATACCGTCCGACTTAAACTTGAACACTTTTGGACAAAGCTTAAATGGATTTAACGATAAAAAAGCTCAAGCATTTGACAGCGTAGGAATAAAACTCTACCACCGAAACCCAAAGTTGCACTGCTAAAACCTGTACCACCAAGACCAAAACCTGCACCATCTGCACCCAAACCGGCGAGTTCATACTTATGTATGGATCTACCTCAAAGCGTGTATCTTTCAGTCGACTTTTTATATTCGTCTTACACAAGGTGTTTGACGAGATCAAACAACTCCATCTTTGAGTTGACTCTCCGATTTACTATACAAAGCCTTTAAAGCTACTCTTTCACAGAGCCCCGGACTTTCTCAGTAACTTGAGACAATAAGTGCTTGTTTCATTCAACAATGCTCATGAGCAAAGCTGTTTACCGCATCCGCGTAATAGCGCTTGTCATCAAAGACGGGAAGAGTTATTATTCTAAAGTCCGTTTCTAGATCTCATGCAGTTGTGATCGGAGAGTTGTCATTTCTACATTTGAGTTGGATCTCTGGTATTCAGGCACCGTTTGTACGCCTCAATGCTTAGTTTTTTTAGATATACACTTTTTTTACACATTTCTACTTTGTCAGATCCCAGCCTACCCTTGCAACGCAATGAGACTTGGCTCGTAAAGCTGAAAACTCTGCTATCAGTTTGCTACCATCTCCATCATTTGGAAGGCCTAGCAATTTCTTGTTTCTCTTACGGCAACATGGATGATTGTTAGGGTAGTTGCTCGTATCATACTTTTCGAACGGCATTTCCTTAAAAAAGTATTTTGTCTTGATGAATAGCACAAAGCTGTATGTGTCAGTTTACATCATTTGAGCATCAGGGTATTCCTTTCGTATGTCATCATAAAATAATTCATACATGAGCAGCTTGGACAGATGTGAAGTGGCCTGACCAACGTAAATCAGTTTGTTTAAATTCACTGTAGATTTGCTCATGAGAATGGCTGACAGGTAATCATTAAATTCTTTCTTACAATTGACTCATGGTTTGTTATGAGCTTTTATTTGCAATTCATTGCAGGTGTCAACTCCACATCTATCTGTTTGTAAATATTCTTTATCGATTTTTCGAATACAACGTTTTTCATTGGCCTAAAAAAGTTCTTTTCAATATCAGTCTTGGCCTTTTTTGAAGCTCGGTATTTGGTCGAATGTATGGCTCCATCTATGCTGTTTTGTAAATTTGACAACTCCGTGTACTTTGGTCACACGCAAATCCTTTTTCAAATGAAACTTTACAATGTTGTGGTGCGCAATGTACTTGTGCCTATCTCGAAGGTTTGCACCATTTTAGGGACTTTACATAGCACGGTACACCATACTTGTCAAGCTGTCCCACATCACACATATACTCTGATCACTGCTCAGGTTTTATTGATTCGGGTGCCAATGGATAATCGATGTGCTTGTCGCGTAGCTTTGCTGCGTATTCAAGGACCACCTCAGCAATGTTCCCTCGTCATCTTTTAAGCTCTCTGGGTCCAACATCCCATCTTTCAATTCCACCCATTCAAAACCACATGTGAGCAGATTTTCCGACATGCCACTTCCGTAGTTGTTGGTGATGTCTAGGTACATCTCAAAGGTAGTCGGTTTCTTTTAATTATACCCTTGACATAGGGGTTGTTGGCCTTGGCATTTCAAATTCCTCCACATGTAGATGCGCCACCTTTTGAACCACTCTCTACCAAATTGTGCATGTGTTCATCACTGATGAGCTCCAGTTCTTCTTTTGTCAGTTTAAGCATTGTATCCAATGTCAATGAAGATGCTGAGATGTAGTGACACAAATCAAGAGCATATTTATCCATGGATGTTGATATTTGGCTCTCAAAAGTATCTGTCAAAAGCAAGACATATGTCTTAAGGTAGATATCATAATAATAACCCAATGCCTTGCACTCCAACCTTTTCCACACTTTTTGAGCTGGTTGTCTGCATCAATTATGCCGGCATATTTGTTAAGCAATGCACAAAAGTGTACTTTTTTTGGGAGTTATCATTCTTTAAACAGTTTGTGAGAATCCATGAATTTCGAGAAGATATTTCATCACCTCTAGGTTTTTTATAGCATCTTAATCATCATGAAATGTTGTTGTGAAAATAGAGAAAAACATTTGCTGTAATCAGCTAGCTGTCTGAAGATTACACGCTGTTGATAGAAAAACCATAAAGGTCAGTACAATAAGCCACCCATTTTAATAAATTGATAGATGCTAAGTTAAACAACAATAGGTATGTAAGAATGATGCAATCTGAGCAAAGCTGTTTTTTATTTTGCAAGCATTCCTTAGAAATTAGGTCAATCTACTAGTTGATCTAAAATCAAGTTTACATTGCAAAATATTTCATTTAGTATCTTCTTCATTAATTTGACCAGATGAATTGAACAGACAAACAAATTAATTAAACTATGACTGTGTTAGCTCATGTCATTGATAGTTGTGTGAAATGCATAACTCTGAATTGGGCATCCCCTATTTCGGTCTTTGATAATGCTAGGATAGCACCAAAACACTGTAAAACAAGTGGTGACTACTAGTCACTTTCATGGCCAATATACAGCCAGCACAGACATCAGTAACATATTCAGCATGTAACCACTGTCATCTTGTAATGTTTTTTTTTCATGTATTACCATGACCCTAAAAGAACATCAGCAGTGTCTACCCTTTATTAAAGGAAAATACATTCGTAAGTTGTTCGATAAAAACAAAGTAGTTCATACTAACCCATTATTGTATCTTAAATGACCAACTGCTTAATAGCCAAGTCGACTAATCAGTACTCAGTCAGCAATAATTATATTGTACAGATTTGGGACTGAACTTATACCTGTAGTAGTTCCATAGCACATTTTTCATCTCAATCAACTTTATATGTCAGTATCAGTTGAACCACAGATAACCTTTCGTTACTAACCAACTGCATAAATACGGTTGCAGTTGGGGATTGTTCCTCCTATTCCTATGTTAGTTGTGTTTGAAATAGATTAAATTGCATAAAGACCAGGCGTTATCATAAATGTTTGCACGAGATTGCTGCATGCTATGTTAGCACCTAATATTGTTTCATAAGTATAAATGTCCTATATAGTATCGAATAGCACCTCATAACACCATATACCGTTTAGACATACCATATAGTATTTTATTTGGTCTATCTCTAATAATTCTTGTAGCTGTTCTAATATCTTTTGTGCCACCATACGAAAAGTCGACAAACGCATATGGCTGCAAACAAAGCTGCCAGATAACTAGAACATATGTCAAGTATTACAATGACTAAAGTTTTTGATGATAGTATTTGATTTAACCCTAAATGTTAAGTAGCATACCACACCATTCTTATTGTATGTTCTTTTCATTTATTGCTATAGTTTGCTAGTTGGCGGACTATAGCAAGGACTTGTTGACTATATCAAATAGTCAAGCACTAGTTGCTATAGTGCTTGACCTTTACTATACGCCTGGTTTTAAACAAGTAAACAAGACAAAGCTAGTGGGTCAAACCTTTGCTTTTGTACTTATTAGGAAGCTCTGTTTTTGTTCATATGCTGTTATCTTTGTAGTTGTAAATAAAAGCTCAGCAACAAAGCACAGACTACTAAGTTGTTTGAGAGAAAGAGACAGAGAGAGAGAGAGAGAGTAGATAAGTCTTAGCTTAGTGCATGTTTCTTATCCATTTTTAGTGTTTATTGAGTACCTGTTAAAAATTGTAAGTGACACATAGTCAATATAAAAACATTTCAACAGACGCGTAGAAATACCTGTCAAACTAATAGGATTTTTTGATATGCGTACCTTGGTTCAACTAAACACATTTTAACCATGGTTAGCTAGTGGTGATGTGATGGTTATCACACAATTTTATTGCTGAAATTTTTAATCAAAGCCGAATCAATCTCAGCCAAATAACTGTACGAAGTGCGCAAATATATTGTTTGTATTGAAATGGAAGATCTGTCATATTACCAGCTGTTCAGAATGCGTAACCAACTTATCACAATGTGAAAATGATGATTTTATTATGTTATTTTATTATTTTTATTATTATATTATTAACTATGAGAAACAAGGTGTCAAAAGTATGTCATGCAAAAAACACTTGGTTCAGGTTCTCAAAATGTGATATCACAATTATTATTTAGCCTTAGATAGTAGATCCCTTTTGCTGCCATTGAGGCTGTGCTTTTCTGTGGCAATCGGTGCTGTTAAACCCAGAGAGCGTTAACAATAAACTAAGATTTTAGACAACCAACAATGCCCGGGATTGTGTTAATACCAATACAAACACATGTTCTGGGTTAATTAATTATGCTTCAATAAATGTGCTGTCATTGATAAAGGTAATGAAATTACACCAATTAAGTTGTGAGCTGCGGTTGCGTGGCCCTAGGACTATATGTCAATGGCAGTTTCGCGCGATAACGCAATGCTGGTAACTAATTAGTCTCAGTTGCCGACCCTCAACATCACCATAAAATAAAAAGACTAGTGCATAATATAATCGGGAAAAAATAGTATGGTGCTCAGAATCTGAGTTATTTATCATAGAAATAATCTGTACATGGATAACTTATGACACTGATTCCTTGGTCATCTTCATTGGTTCTCTGGAGTTGCCCTGTCTTCGCGTGCCACTAGCATCATTATCGTATTTGATAAATATAAACGGTAAAGAATAAAAAAGGCGGTAAGAGCACACAACATCGCATTTGAAAAGTTGTGAAGTCACAACTTCCGAGCCTATGCCAGTAAACATTTTTTGCGGCGGAGCTCTGGGGAAATCCGATAAAGACCACCAACCAACACCTGTTGTACCATGGCAAACAATAGCTTTTTCAAAAGCCAAGACTCGGATGTATTGAAATAAACGATGAAAAAATTATGTAATTTATGTGCTTTAAGTATACTACTCATTGGTTGAGTATTAGATTTTTACAAAACAGTTGTTGATATACAGTAATTTCCTACATGGTGATTATAGCTGTCATGTCCTCCCTGAACATCAGGTATGAAAATACTGTGACCACTTGACTTTTTTTAATTTAAAGGCAGTAACCTCTGTATACAAATGATTTTCTCCTTCTTAAACTAATAATTTGAAGCATCATCACAGTCTACATTATAATTTGAGGTCACTATGTGAATTAAGGGTGTTCATTCAGCCACCTATGACCATAGATTAAATATGTCTAACAAGGCGCTGTTAGTTCACGCTAAACGATATCATACGGAATATCTGCTAAAATTTTCCATTTACAGAAAACTGCATCAAGTGAGCAGAGCGAACCATGTCTAGATTTAAAGAAAAAAAGTATATTGGGTAGTTCCGAATTGATTAGGTGAAATTAATAAAACGGAGTGGTCGTTATCTTCTGTAAAAATGTTAAAATTTAAAAATCAAACATAATCATATCTTATTAAAACAGACCCTTTCAAACAACTGAAATCAACAACAGAATATAATGAACACAACTTGACTAGCTGCCCTAGGAACAAACTAAATGTTGTCAAACAAAAAATGTGTTTTTCGAAAAAAATTACAAAGTTTTAGAATGTATTACAAAGTTTTTTTATTACAAATATGAAAAAAACAAGTTATGAATTCCGCTTTAGATTCAAAATTGAGTAAAAAATAAGTTTGTGTCATAAAAAATATAATGATCAAGAGCAGAAACATCCAAAAATTAATCAAAATGAGTATTCGTTATCTTCCGCAATAATGTTGACAGGAAGTCACCCAGAGTTTTTTATTAAAACAAATACTTTCAGACTATTGACTTTTCTAACACAAAGTTTTATCTATATGTGATATAAATTATCAAATAATGTACATTTATCTTTTAATTCTTTTGAGTGAATTTCTATTGAAATACTAATCATAACTATTCAAAGCTGCTTCACAATCAATGTAAATAAATTTTCTGTGTAAATATATCAGGTTTATAAATAATTTAGAAGTATATTATGATCATTTACCAGTTCTTAAGTTTCATAGATTCTGAGCTTCTGAAGGTTTTCACAATTGTAAGGACAGAAAAATGAGCAGGGACATAAGGGCATTGGTACGGAAATGAAAATATGGTGCACAAAGTGTTAGGTTAATCAAGATTTAATATGTTTCACTTTAATATGTTTCACTTTAATATGTTTCACTTTAATATGTTTTTTAATGCGTTAATTTATTTTGATATAAGTTTCAATTGCAATTTTTTTTGTTTTGATACTCACTTCAAAGGCCAACAGCAAATCTTGTTTTAATTATAACTATTTTAACGCTCTGCAATTAACAAGATTAATTTACATATTAAAACAGCTTTTTTCTAAAGAAGAAAATTTATATTTTGAAGGTCAGCAAGGAATTAGTGATTCCCCAAAAAATTATTATAATATAGTGAGTCTTACTCGTCATTCATTATTCTAAAGATGAATTAAGTTTTTTCCTTTTTTCTGTGTAAAAGCTACATGGCATTATTTTCAAACATGCTTTCGCATTTATCTTTTAGAAGCCATCTATTCAGTGTTTCTATCACCCATCGTTTTACAATATTAATGACAACTAGGAGCCATGTTATTTAAAATGGACAAAGGCCATCTTGCAAGCATGAACAGAGCACTAAAACTGATATTTACTATTTGTGTCCAGCTTTAGTTCTTATAGTTGGTTTGAGCCTCCAGTCAAATTACGCAGTACTTTAATATGTTTGATAGCTTAAGCATTTTAGTTGACTGCCAATTAGTTATCTAAATCAAATTAAAATTAACATTCTTTTTCACAAATTCTACCTATTAACTTGAGTTTTTTATATTGAAAAAAGAGTATCAAGTTCAGTTTGCTTCTGCTATTCAAATATGCTTGAAATTTGACAATATTTTTGACATGTCCAAAAAGTCAATTGCAAAACAACCACATAATTTAATATTGAGTTTCTTTGGCTATTAGTTTGTGTATCTTAATTAAATGACTTAGAATTAAAGTAAGGGTGCTTAAAAGGTGTTCAAAATTTTAAAGTAATCAACATTATAAGTAGCTAAAAATTTTGTGTCAACAAAAACTTATTTAAGTAAGTTTCACAGGAAAAGTGAAAAATATTAGCTTAAAAGAATAACCTTTACAAGGAAATTATTATGTAAAACCTCTGTTATTATTTTTGTTTCAATGCATGAGTCAATTACTAAAACTATAGTAAATGCCCTGAAGGTTTTACAATATTGAAAGATGCGGGAATGAACTAGCAATAAAAACTTAATGCATGTGATCGCTGACTAGTTTTTTGCCACCAATAGGAAGTCAATATACCTGTGTCTGCATTATTGATATCCTACTACTCAATCAAATGTACTTGAGTTTTGTATGTTAGAAAATTTGTTCTTTTGGTAGATATGTATGCAAGTAATGGGAGAAACAAACTTCAACTGTCAGTAACAGGCAAGCATCTTGAATAAACATTTTAACATACTTTGAGGAGTTTTAAAGATGTATGTTTTGTTTTAGTTTTTTACAAAGGATTTGAAAGCATGTTAGCAATACCTATAATCTTTCAATAAATATAATTTACATGTATAATAATTCAATTACAGAATGAGGTTTTCACACAGGAGTAAGCTTTACTCTGGTTATTTAGGCTGATTCTTTTTTCAAGTTCTGCCTCAAGGCGCCACCTTCAATAAACATTATCAATAAGTTTATCAATGCGTTATAAAGTAAGTATTTAATAAAGCGTAGTTTGGCTTGTGGATGATGCAATGTAAATGTTTTGTACCTTCAATCCCTTAACTGTCAGTAATAACAATGTGACATGCAGAACATAGGTGAAACTTGATTTTACTCTTTTTTGCGAGTGGACTTGTTCCTTTGACAAATAAGACCCAGATTAGTCAATGAATTGACCAAACCTGCAGAATATTGACTTTTTCAAACTTTGTTACATTTCAAACCATCAATTTGACAAGACTATGACTAAACTAATGCAAAAGATTTTATTATAACATGGTAAAACGTTAATTGAAATAAGTTTTACGCCCCAATGGTATCCAAGAAAAATGGCAACAGCTGTTAACAGAAGAACAGCAATGACTTTGGTAATCCAAATCAGTTTAAGGAACTCCATTAAGTTTGTTTGTTTATCTCTTTTTTGCTGGTTTGATTCTGTAGCAACATAACAAAGGGAATAGAGGGTTAAAGCAATAGAAGAACTTGCAGTTTATTATAGTAAACTAATTTATTAGTATTTGCTGATAAATTTATTTTTAGTCTTTTCATATTATTTTCAATACAAACTATTTTTATTAATAATTGTTAGTTATTACAATCTGAATGAGGCATTACCTATTGTGCGTAGTGCCTCAGCGCCTAAATGTGTTCATTCAAAGTGGTGATTTCTCATTTTGGCAACACACTCTGTTATGAGGGGTTGTAGCTGACTTATAATAACAATATATTTTAACAATCTGTCAATAACAGAACATCATAAACACAACCTTACTCGCTGACCTTATAGCAATTCATGTTTTTAAACAAAAATATGATTGTTGTTTTTGCCAAAAAATAACTAAGTTTGGGTACATATTTTTAAAATGTTAAATTCTTTATAAGAAGGGTTAGGAAGTTTTTAATTCAGTTTAAAAAACTAGAATAAAATGCTGCAGAGTTATACAGCTCAATATAAGTATAAAACTAAAAATTAACCCGAGTAAATGCAAGTCTCACTAATAAACAAGTTTCTGTTGCACTAAATATAAAACTAAGGACAGAAAACTCTTAAAATTAATAAAAAAATTCATTTTTTGTCATTTGTAATAACATTAAACTTTTAGGTTTCGGAGATTCTTTTATGTATGCAATACTTTTTGAATAATTGAAATTTTCAAAAATTCATGCTATTAAACATATATAAAAGCATTATCACAAAGTTTTGAAAGTTTTGATAATTATTTAGCATTATTTTTAAACATTTCAACAAATTGTGCATTATTTTATAAACAGGTAATGCTTATTCACCAGTCGCTAAGTTTCAAAGATTCTGAGCCTATGAAGATTGCTAGACTTGTTAAAATTATGTTGCGAGCGGAGTAATGCGGGCGTTTCTCCAGACATTCGCAAATTGTGCCCAAAGAGGTATTATACTCAAAATATTTGTTTTTTGTCTTGTCAGGAATTTTCTAATTTCCTGGCAGTAAAAGAACATAACTATTCACTATAACTAGATCAACTAGGTCTGCAACGGAAGAGCAATCAAGATGGTAGTCAAACGAAAGAAAAGATAAAATACTACCACTTGCTGGTAAAATGCGGCAAGAAGTCAACTTGTTACCTGCTCTTATTCATTGTGACAGTTGTATAGATGTACGTACATCAGCAAAAGAAATGTTGCAAAATTGAACACATGAGTTAGAACTCTTTAGTGCACTATAAGGCCACTAACCATATGCTATAGTGAAAGAGAGGCAGGTTGCTGAACTGGTAACATCTTCAGACTGTGTATATACAAATGATGTGTAGTTTCCACTCTCTAAAGGCTTTTTGATAAAATGTTGTGTTTCTCGCTTTGACAAATCTTTGATATACCAACATTTTGAACCTTCTTTAGCTTTGCAAACTTTAAAAATGATCAAATCATGAACGCTGTCAGGCTTCACAGTCCATAAAAATTTTAAGTTTTCAGATCGCGTAGGACTTGAAACAATGAAGTTGGTGGGCGGAGTTGGTGCTACAATAAAAACTCCAATGACAAAAGAAAAATCAAAATACACCATGCAATCTAAAATATAAGTTTTTACATAAATGTTTTCAATAAAATAAACTTACCCATAAAAAGGAATTGTTAACAACTGTCAACATAAATAACGATTAAAGAAAAAATGTTCAGCAAAAAAGTTTCTATTGACTGTTTAGGTAAGTGAATGACTCTGCCATTGTTTTATACATCATTCTAACAGTCAACTTAGTATTACAACCAAATTGGCAAAAAATAAAGTTAAATATTTCAAAATTTTCACATTTTATCAGGTACAATATAAAATTTGGAACATGTATATTTTTGATGGTGTTTACTACTACAGATTTGCTTGATATTTCTAAAACTATTCACGTATATCAACAAGTAAATCATGTTATAATTTGGGTACCTGAAAGTTATGCACACATTGCTTGTTACTTGATGCACTTGTTAAACAATATTCTACGCAAATACAGGTATTTATGTTAACTATAGCAAAATTGGTCTCACTCAATTTTAGACCAGACCAATGGCGAAAGAATTATTTATTCAGTTTTGGTTTTCAATAGTTTAGTGTTTGCCAGAAAGCAGCTCGAAACTTACGTGCAGTTAATCTTATTTCCACCACACTGCCTAAAGTTATTCCAGTCACTTGAAACTCAAAACTATAACTTTCTCCTGGTATTGGGTGATCAATGTCAGGCAGATAATCATCCGGATTGACTTCTATCACAAAAGCCCTTAACATTCTACTTAAATTGTGAATCGATGATGGCTTCACTTGAAAGTCTTTGCCTGTGACAGAAATACATGTAGGTACACGTAAGGTTTTAATGGTTGACACATTTCTATCTATTTTAAAGCATGTAATACTTTACACTTAAGTTTTTGACAGAATATTAGTATAATATATTACTATTACTAAACACTGTTTGTGAGCCGACTTGTTTTATAACATGTTCAAAAATTAATCTATGTTCACAAAGCTTCACTTATTTCAACACTAAATGTAGATAGAAATAAGTTTATATTAGTTGGAGAAAAAATTGGTTTTGGACACTGTAAAAATGCACTATATTGAAACTTTTCATAACTACAGGTAATTAAATAATCTAAGCAGTAAACATTTTGTTAGCACAAAAAATCAACTCCCATTAATAAAAAGTTATTTAAAACACCCAAGTAGGGTTTGTTTGCTAGTTTATCTACTTTTTATAAGGTTTCAGCAGATGTAGTTCAATATTACTTCATTTAGCTCAAATAAATTATCTATCTAGTAATAAAACTGTAAGAAGCTTGAAGGGGCCTGACTTTACATTGATTTTCAATGTTTAGGAACCACAATTTAATCTATGGTAGGGCAAGACATGTCTAAGCTAAAATGTGTTTATAGCATTTTATGTCTGTAAAAAGTTCATAGCGACAGTTCACTGGCCATAGTATGGACTGTACAATTGACGCTTAATGTGCATTATTTTAGTGACAGTTAAACTACAAATTGATGGGGAATTTTGGATAAACCAAATGAGCAAAGTTATATAAATATTAGATAAAATAGGTAGATGTACACTAAGTTTACTTTAGTGTTATGGTGTAGGTGAGGTAAATACAAAAGACCAAGCTTCATAATAAAAAACAGGATTGGTCTCCATTCTATCCAATATATCACTAATAACTACAAATAAGGATAAAAAACTAGTTGTTTGAAAATTGTCACTTTTTACAAACATTTCCAACTCATCCGGTACTGTCTTTAACTGACTAAAATGTCTTTAACCGTTTTTGAATTCCTTGAAGCCTGGCCACTAGTTTTAAGGTGTGTGAGGAAGTTAAATGCACTAAAACAGGTTAAAATACAAACATTAAACTGTTTACTGGCAAAACGTACCTATAGAAAGCCTGTAGCTCACCTCAAAACGCAACATACGTGTGTCAAAGTTCAAGTCCCATTAGCAAACTGACTTTGCTCTACCGGACACCATAGCAAAGGTTATAGAAAAGTTGCTAATGGAAAAGTAATATGATGCATAAAACTACCTGAACATCTAAACTCACACCAACACACAGATCAAGACACTTACACGCACACACACAAACACACACACACGCACGCACGCACACACACACACACACGAACACACATGCATATACACACACATGCATATATGCACACATGCACAAACACACAAAAGCATAGAAAATCAAGTGCACAAACGTGCAAAATCGCAATCGCGCAAACACGCAAACGTGCCATTGTGTAAAGGTGCAAATGCGCAAACACACAAATGCACAACTGCACAAATGCAGAAACGCACATGCGCATTAGCACACAAACGAATAAACAAACAAACGCACAGACGCACAAACGCGAAAACGCGCAAATGCACAAACATACAAACACAGAAACACCTAAACACACTAAGACAAACTCACGAACACACGAAGACACAAGCACACAAACACACATAATGTACGTACACGCACACGCCTACGCACACCACACCACACACATTAAAACCTCAAATTGAGAGTCAGCAGTTGGCTGAACTCTTGCTGATCACGCAAATTTATTCAACACAAACCACCCTGTTTTGCCTCAAAACTAACGGATTGTTCAAAAAATCAGAAGCAGGAGATTCAGTCATGACTTTGCAGATGGCAAGAGAAATTGAAAGCAGGGCGTACTTTCCCCAACAAATGAGGGCCTTACAAAGAAACAACACACTCTACAAATAGTGCTTGAGACGGTGAAAATTTCACCCCTTGGCAAAGTTCAGTTTACATTAGAACTGAAGGAAATATTTTCATGTGTAAACAACTGTTTATACAAGTAAAGATTTAATTGAACTTTACTTGTGTCAAAAATAGTGCACATGTTTGCTTATCTGGTAAATTTCTTATTACAACACATTCATTGACTTCAATTGCTAGAATGCTAAATATTTTTATACATATCTGTTTGTTTACACTGTAGATTTTTGACAACGAAGTGTTTAAAATAAATGATAATGTGACTTACAAAAAATGATTTTAAAAATGATATACAGAAGTTGCAGTGAGATTTTTATGAAAAATCGTAATATTTTAATTATTTGACCAAATTATGTTATAATATTATTTCAGCAAAGTTGACACGTTTTGTTTAGCTCATTTGAAATATTGACTATTGTTTATTATTAGTTCACAGTATCTTTTAATGCGTTATAAACTGAAACTGAAATTTTAAAATAATAGACTTTTTTTATAACTTCAAATTTTAGCCTTGAGCTTCTCATCCAAAGTTTGCATCACATTAAAGTATATATTGGCATTGTATACTATTTTATTGTAATAATTTGTTCATTACCTTTGATTTTGGTCATTATAATAATTGGATTACATACATTAAAATTATCCATAAAATTAATCAAAGAACAAATCATCATGAAAATAATAATTATCTATAATGATGTAATTATAACATAATAAGCTTATGTAGAAACTCTCAAAATAATACAATATCAGTATGAGGTGCAATAAGTCAAGCTGTACTGCGCTTGCCAAACTCAAGTTACCAGATTTCTATATTTCCAACAAAAAATTGACTTCAAAATAATTTGCAGCTTTCAAATGGGATTGCCTGTTTTAGCTAAAAGTGTGCAACTAGAGCAGTTATTTTTACATAACCTGTTTGGAATTGAAAAAAAGTAACATATTATTTGTTTCAAGAACAATGTTTTTGCTAGCTATTGTAAATATGATGCAATCAATAAAGTTAAATTACTAAATTTCAATTCATGAATTGTGAGAGAATTACCTTTTTTAAATTTGTTTTTGCTAACATATGGAGGTAACAATGCCACAAATATCAATCTAAACTTGAAGATTCTTGCTGAAAAAGTAAGACTGTAATTGTAAGAAAGCTTCAACCTTGATAAACTCTGACAAATATAGAGATGATATAACGTACAATATAATTGAAGGTTAGTCAATATTAGTTTATATATTAAGTTTATAGTTTTCTTACTCAAAAATGTTAATCATAGAAATTCTCCGTTCGTAAATACTATCCAGGTAGGATATATGAAGAAGCAGATTTTCAAATTCCACTCTTGTCTCAGAGTCAGCTCGCTTGCTGATGAGAAAACTGGCCTCACGAACATCCTCAGAGTTTTCTGTTTGACTAAACTTTGCTGTTTGGCTGAGGAGATTAGAAACAGCTGAAATTAAAAGGTTTCAACAAATTTTAGGATTTTCTTTATTTCAAGAAGTACATGTAACTTGTGCATTATTTTTGACAAAACCTTGAGTAAACATAATTGCATAAGCTTGATCTCAAATGATTTCATTGGCTCAAGAGGGACACTTTAAATTTGCAGTTATTAACTGCTACAATGTTAAAACTTACTCATGGAAACATTTGTATGTACAATTTTAATGCCTGAATCTGAATCAGAATTGATTGTTTATTTTTGCAACAAGCAAAGTGCTGCAAGAAACCTGATTTCTTTGCTGCACATTTTTTCAAACTTTAAAAAATAGGGATATTCAAAGCCCTTTAATAGAACTCTGGACTAAATAATTTTCAGGGCATTTACACTTGGTACACGATTGGCTAATTTCTGACAAGTCTCTGAAGTGTTTTGCCAACAGAAATGGAACAAAATAACTAGCATGAGTAGTGTACAGTATTACTGCCCATTAGATTAGAAATTTAAATATCTCAATAAGTGCATATGTATGTAAACATACTAGAGAAACACTGGGCCATGCCCATGTAAAAATTCTTCAAACAGAAAAATTATTTGTGTTTAAGGTATAACAATATTTGCCAATGTAACTGATCATACTGAAGCAATTATCTAGGGCCATTTGATCCTTTGACCTGACTGCATAAAACTGTGGTAACTTACATAAAAAAAGTATAGTTAGTTACCTAAGTTACCATGCATCAGATAGCTGAGAAATTTCTCTACAAACAAACAGTTTTTTCCATGTAGATATATTGCAAAGACTTAACAGCAATTGTCCTCATTGGTTACACCAAAAAGATTTATTTTTTATTGGCTATTTTTCATTCTATTTTTCTAATAAATGGATGTAATTGATCAAAATGTATATACAATACTTGCACGGATTCATAAATTCTCAACAATTAGCAAAAAAATTGGTCGATGAGCAGCATTGAAAGTGGAGTTATGAGCTCGGCGCAATGCAAAATCATCCTTCGCAATTTTCAAAGCATGGCCCAAATGACCAGCAAAAATGAGGGCCTGAAATAAATGTCAAAACTTTGTTATAACTTATATGCAAATTTAAATGGCATGATAAATGAATGTGCATTGGAAAGCTTAGAACATTTTAGTTACATTGTCTGTGAGTTCAAATCCATCAGAATTATGAACTTTAATACCAACTTTATAATGTCTTAAGGTAGACATACACAGACACAGATATCCAGAGCCACAGACTTTGCAAAATACCAATATAACAATATACTTATATACATTACCCAAGTATAGATGTGAATATGAATATGGAAATATATATAGGACAGATAGTGACAGGAGAGATAGCGCAGTTGGTAAGGTATATGGACAGTGATCATTGGGTCCTAGGTTCAAACCCCAACAACGGCATCTTTCTGGCGGTCTTTAGACAAGACTCTTGCTTGTATAACGTCTACAACCACAACACATGGGTGCAATAACCAAAGCCATGCCAGTTCCAACGTTGTCCGGTCAAACAAGGTTTGTGCCGACTGTAGCTGAACCAGGACAAGGCAGCGAAAAATTGGCTACTGTTCAAAATGCATAAAATGGACTTGGACTGACGACTGACAACACGGACCTCATGCAGTGCTACTTCATGAGTGAACCTCAAAATATGGCTATATGGGAAGGATGGTTGAAGAATTTGACATCACTTCACACTAGAATGGCTAAGCAGATGGAATGTCTAATAGAACAAGGCGACCATCAGGTATGGCTGACCAAAGGACGAACTGTACTTCTGACAAAAGAACCAAAGCAGGGGCCAATTTCCAAGAACTATCGACCAATAACGTGCTTGCCCAACACTTGGAAACTGCTCTCAAGAATAGTCGCAGACAAATTGGAAGAGCACATGGGTCATTGTATGACCAGTGCTCAGAAATGAATTGGGCGCAACACCCGAGGAGCCAAACATCAGTTATTGGTGGATTGGACGGTCTGTCAGGACAGCAGGAAAAGGCATACCAATTTTACCCAGACTGCAAAAAGGCCTATGACTCAATTCCCCATAGTTGGATATTTGAGTGCCTCAGTATGTACAATGTTCACCCTACTCTTGTGACATTCATCAAAATGTCAATGACCAAATTGAAGACGGAACTGGAGCCTAATGGCAAAAAGCTGGCAAATGTAAATATTAAGCGAGGCATCTACTGTATCAAGGTGACTCCTTATCACCGCTGCTCTTCTGCATACGCCTAAACCGTCTAAGCAATATGCTAGAGAAGACTCACAATGGGTACCAGTTTTTGAGTGGCCCCAAGATAAATCACCTCTTCTACATGGATGACATCAAGCTGTACGCTAACAAAGAAAGGGACATTGATTCGCTAATACTCCTTACTCAGTTATAGGCACCTGCTCACTAGGCACCTCACTCGCTAAGGCTAATTCTTAAGAAAAACCATTCTATGCTCACAGATGGCCTAAGAATGCCAAATGGTACTATCAAAGATATAAAAGAAGGGTACAAGTACTTGGGAATTACACAGAGCAACATCAACCACGAAGCCGAGGTACGTCATAAAGCCATTATTGAATACAAGAAACGTCTTCGGCAGGCCCTACGAACCTGTTCAATGCCAAGAACCAAGTAATGACAATAAATACCTACACACTGCTAGTAATAAAATATCCAGCAAGCATAATAAAGTGGACTGAGGAAGCCATCAAGGAAACAGATATAGCAACTCGTAAACTGATGACCATGTATGGAGCACTTCACCCAAAATCTGATACTAGTAGATTGTATCTTGATAGGAAAGATGGCGATAGGGAACTCAAAAGTGTACAACAGACAGTGAAAGAGGAAGAGCAAAGCATCCAAGCCTGTGCAGCCTCTATGGCCACTTCAAATAAGTTGCTAGCTGTATTTTAATCAGATGCTCTTACAATTGACCTTCGCTCTGATGATGAAGAAATTGACTGGCACACGAAACCTCTTCATGGTGCTTACTACTGACAAATATCTAAGGTTGGTGATCTTCACCAGACATATATGTAGCTGAACAAAGGAAAACTAACGGTCAATACAAAGTCGCTAATCATGGCAGCCCAGCAGCAAGTGCTCCCAAAAAGTCAACTCCAAACAAAAATTTATCACACTAGAGACGATCTTAGATGCAGACTGTGCAAAGATGCACATGAGACCATCCAACACATCATCAGTGGATGCAAGCAGCTAGCAAGATATGCATACACTGAGCGGCATAATCATGTCACAAGTGTTGTGTATAGAAGTATATGTGTCGAGTATGGCCTTAATAAACCACAAAATTGGTGGGAAACTCCTAGTAATGTCAATGAAAACGATCGCGTTAAGATCTTCTGGGCCTTCTACATCCGGACTGACAAGCATGTCCTAGCAGACCTACCAGATGTAGTGGTGGTGGACAAGGAAAATAAGAGAGCTACTATAATAGATATAGCAGTACCCAATGACATACAATATATACAGCAAAGAAAAATAAAAGGTAGAGAAATATCTCCCTCTTGGAGAAGAAATTGAAAAATGCTGAGATGTAAGAACAACTTTAATCCCATTAGTCATTGGGGCACTTGGCGCAATAACACCAGCGCATAATATGTGGCTTGCCTAAATACCAACAGCAATCAACTAAGGTGAGTTGCAGAAAAGTGCCCTTCTGAAAACAGCTAAGATTTTGAGGCATGTGCTCAAACTCCCAAGTCTCTGGTTGGAGACCCGACCTAGAGCAGAAACTACCACCCATACAGGTTAACCGGGTTGAGGAAACAACTTTTTTATACATATATATATATATATATATATATATATATATATATTCATTCATTGTTACAGTATAAAACTTCTAAAAGAATGCCACATCTAATAAAATGTCACTTTAACAATATTTGATTGGCGCGAACATATAATATCAAGAGATCAGTTAAACCTGGCTACAAATTTGTTTTGATAACAAATTGTTGGCATCAATAACAATCAATTATCTTGTAGTCTAACTCAAAAACTTCTTGTTTGTTAGTGGTAAAACATTGAAAGCAATTCCATTTCAACAAATGGTTACTGTTTTAGATTAATAAAATGCTTGTTTAAAGCAGTTTTGATATTTCAAAATACCTGTTTTTAAAAGTTTTTAACATTTACAATGGTACAAAGGTCACGTTTAACCAGTGACACCTTTACGTATTTTATTTGCGCTAAAGGTAACACATAAATGTTTTCTCCGCCAAAGATTGTTTTTGCTCTGATATCGACTAGGTATGTGATGAAAAAAAGTAGTTTGCGTAAGATTTTGACTTGTTATAGATTTGCTAAGCTTAGAAGTTTGTAATAGCCACATGCGTCAAGCAACTCTTGAACTAGCGTAGTAGTGCGCAAGCCAGCTTTCATAAAAAGCCAATGAACTCTCACACATTTATGTACATAAGGAGCGGCAAGCCATTGCTTAACAGGTGAGGTAAGAAAGAGCGTGAAATGAAAGTACCCTTGCGAGAGGGAGAACACAGAGCACAGTGCAAGGAACTGTAAACTACCAAGCCAAGAACTATGCAATCTATAAATTTGTTCCTAGCGAAGAAGGCCCGTAAGAGTTGGATGAAGACAACCCTTTCCTTTTTGCAAATTTGCATATAGCTTGATATATCTTGCTCAAATAAACAGGAGGGAACTGGAACAAACTCACTTTTTTCTGCTCAAACCAACAGAGTACATTGAAACCAAAGCTGCCAATGATACAATCTGCTGAACCCAACAGAGAAAAGCGGAAACCAACTCACTTGTTTTCTGCTGAACCCAACAGAGTGCACTGAACTCAAAATTGCCGACTGTACAACCTTCTGAAACCAACAGGAGGAAGCTGAATCCAACCACCTAGTGCTCTGCTCAAACCTATGCGCACTAAAACCGTGCGCGCTAAAACCAACGCTGATAAGGATACAGTTTGCTAAACCAACAGGAGGGAGCGGGAAACCACATACTTGTGCTCTGCTGGACCATAGAAAGTGTGGTGAATCCAACACTGCCAACGGTAAAATCTGCTGAAACCAACAGGAAGGAGCTGAACCAAACACAGTTGTGCTCTATTGAAAACTGCAGAGTGCGCCAAAACCAACACTGTCAATGAAACAACCTGCTAAGGGCGACAGGAGAGAACACAACTCTCTTGAAAACAGTAACTTTTTAGTTATCCAAATTGGTTGTTGCAATTTTTTTGAGCTTGGCTATAATTTGTACCAATGTTTAAAATGGCTATTTCTCTGAGAAATAAAACAAATTTCTTATAACAATATTAGTAAGTGTCTATTTTAAGCCCAAAACACACAAAGCCTTGGCTAAGAAATTGTGGCATTTTTTATGTTACATAAGCGATTGACTTAACCCTTTAGCGACCGCGGGCTTACGGCTGGAAATTCCCCAGCGTACCAGTACATTTACTATGGCGATTTGAGCCTTCGACACCACTGCGTAAAAACTGCAACAGTTTTCTTCAAAATTGAGGTAGTTACATAAATTAACATGCATCAGAATCCTGAGAAATTTCTCTACAAGCTGATACTTTTTTGATGTAGTTAGCTTGCATTTGCTTACCTGCAAGAGTTGCAATTCGTTGAAGCTACGAGTTTTTTTATGTTAATACGTCATTTTCAATTGTATTTTACATTCACTAAAAGCAATTGGCAATGTTGTATAATTAATTCTTGCATGGATTCATATGTTCACAACAATTTTCAAAAAAAATTAGTCGTCCAAGAGCATTGAAAGCAGAGTTATGAGCTCCGATGTATAGCGGGAGCGCCATTGGAAAAGCTCGAAACGCCATGTCCATAAGCCGCGCAAGAGTCATCCGACAAGGTTGCTCCAACTTTCGTGCAAATTGGCACAAAACTGCAAATGAATATGCATCTAGAAGCTGAGACATTTTCCTGCAGAATGAGATTTTTTCCTCCACACAGCTTGCAAAAACTTTGCAGCTAGACATCTATATATGCGCAGTTACAATTTTTTGCTCTGAATTTTTATGCATTTCTCGAGACTAAATTTATGTAAAAAATTTGCATATAAAGTCATTGCACAGATTCATGTGTGCTGCAGCAAAGATTAACTGGATGTGTGCAAGAAGAATTGAGTCGTGAGCCTATATTCACACATTTGGTGAAGCAGCAAAAGACAGGAAGCAACATTTATGAGCAGAAACAGCAAATCATGGACTGCTAGATTGCAGAAAAATATGAGAACTGAACTATTTGATTAGACTGCTGCTCTGAAGGTGGCAGTGTGCAACAAATACAGCACATCGATGCACAACTAATACAATAGATTAGCAAATGTATGTACAAAAGCTAGCAATACAAAGCAGTGAAGCATTTGCAGAAACTAAATAAAATACCATTTGTAAATAAATGTAGCTAGCATGGTAAGGATCAAAACATGACTCGCACAAAGATATTCCAAAATTGACTCCGCTTCCAGTGCATTCAGCTTGCTCATCGACAATGTATACAGACAATTGGTGCACATAGCCAGAGACAGCAACGGAAAGCAAATAACATAATTCCAAAATTAGATCTTTTAGATGGAATATGCTGTCTGAAGTTGAGCCAGCCTTTCCATGCCAGCAAGATTTTATCTACAAATATAAATTTATCAGATAGAAAAACAGGATAGAACCAGTCGCATGTCATGGCAAAAACATTTTTTAATTTGAACAATTTATTGCCAGCAGGGTCTTCAAAATTGTCAATAAAGTGTAAACTTGCTTCTAATTTTCTTTCAATTTATAAACTGATTAAAAATTAGCGTAGATAATAAAGAAATGTGGACCAGTAAGGCAATAGAGTAGGCTTTTTGAAAATACCTATATGCAAAACTAAACAAGCAACTCGCCAAATATTTATCATCAACAGGCTTCGAAGCATTGATATGTCTCAACTCAGAGCTTTTGAATATCATAAGATTGTACAATAGGAAGCCACTGAGTACATGCATAACATTATCATACCAAGCGGCATATATAATGGACATTACGCATACTGCATCTCCGAAATTACACCAAGGCAAGAACCTATTATTATGGCAATAGGCTTAGAGCTGCTTCGCAGCTAAGTTTGGAAGCCAGCGGCATTGGCTACCTTGTTCACTATACCTTGCCCAAATAAGGAGATAAATACCTACCTCTAGACAGGATACTGCCTCTGAGTGGTTGCTTTTAGAACTGCAGAGCCGCCACGTAAAAAGTAGGTGACTGCAGTTCTGGGAACTTGAAGCTGGACCACTCTCCGAGGTAGACGTACCAACGGGACCTGTAACAAGTGACAACCCAAGTACTTGGTGAGTTATTGATATAGCTGTTTTCCTTGATAAGAAAGCTTTAATATTTTACTTAATTAATTATTGAGAAAGCAGTCATATCAGCATCGCAATGTTTTTGAAGGCCATATTTATTCGTTTCGTTAAATAAAACATTTATCATGGCCGATGTTTAAAAAGCTTTGAATAATAAAAACACTTACCTGTTTAAGAATTCAAACTTATACTCCTCCCAGGCTGTCAGCAAAATGTAATTCTTTTGGTTTTAAATCAGCTCCTCTTTGATATCCGCCATTATTCGCCGTTTCAATGCCGGCCGTTTCAGTCTCACTTTTGCAATCTAATTCATTCTATTGATTTTCCTTTTTACTTTCATCGTCTTCCTCACATTTTTCTGGTATAAAATCCTCTTCTTCACTTTCAAACCAGTCGGTATCTTCCTGTAAACGAATCTTTTTAGCAGCGCCTCAAATATCGAGTCCGTTCATGATGATCAGCTTTCCATAAAGAACGTTCAACTTCTAACAACGTGTTCTTTTTGCACATGCGTAGAAGGGACTAATTATTGCCTCAAAATAGTAGTGTGATATCTTTTAAAACTCTTAAAACTATTAATTAAAAATTTAAGTGGCGTTTTTAAAATAAATAAATGAATTTAAAAAATACGTATTGAAGACTCAGATCTGACGGGCAATTACGGGTTTGGTACGCTGAGACTGCGCTCTCAGCCCGTCAGATTACGGGAACGGGATTCAAAAGGTTAAAGTTGAACCGTTAAAGTTCAAGCTGACCAATCATATTGTCTTGCTGACTGCTTATTTTTTAAGATTTTCGCATTTGTAACAATGAAAAATTGTTGGGTGACAACATGCCATTTCAGTATAACAATTCAAACAATAACAAAAAAACCTAGAAAATTTCACATTTACCGACTGGATAAGAAATGGTAGTGGTAAACAAATAATAAGACCTAGCTCAATAATGAAAAGGGCTAATAACAAAATTTTATTTCGAGAAAACATATCAACAAAAACGGATACTATTTAGCTAAATGAACCAACTAATGCTTGATTGAAAGGGAAACTAGATAATTTTGACACACCATCCTGAACAAAAGGAAACTCTTCAAACAAGCAAACAAAAACAATAAATTTATAGGAGATGGTTCTCTGCTTAAAAATCTTGATACATTGCGTCTGTTATTATTTTCAAAATGATAAATGATACAATCGGAAAATGTTGGTTCCATCGAAAGCAACAACTAGGACGCTGCTATCTGAGCCAACGATGCAAACATATTTGTTTTAAAAGGGATAATATTTTGTTTCTGCACAGAATATAACATCGGTTCGTTTATTTCATTTGTTCATAAAGACATACCTGACACATTTACTAGATGATGAATATATAACTTATAAATTTGCAGATATCCAGTAAATTTTTGATAGCATCATTGCTGTGGTCTAGTCTTTCAATTAAGTGACACTCGGTAACTCATTTTCTATTGGACATAAAAAGCTAGTTTGGGCTGCAGTCTTCGGGAAACATTCCAATGGGTGCTATGATCATTTATTTAAACTTGGCAAGTATAGATATAAAATAACAGTTTGTGTTCAAATTTAGAATAAAATAAAAATTGAAAGTTCCAACATTTTGCAAAGCAGGACACAAGTTACAATATCATTGTACATCGTATGTTAATTGCAAAAAAATTGATATCAAATGGTAGATACATTTTTTGGTTTTTCGATGTATATTTATTAACCAGTCTTTGACAACTGGAGGTAAGTTGGCAGATTTACTTCATCCAAAATGTTTAATATTGCCTTACAAAAAAGAGGGCAAAAAATAGGTGAAATATCTCACAACTTTTGAAGGGTTAATTTGTCTTTCCCAAATATCTCACAACTCATTTAAAAAATATAACCCTGGTCTTACTTTGAACCCCGCCTTTCATTAACTGCAATCTTGAAAGAAAAGTTTAAAACAGAGCTCATGCTGTGCAATTCAACGTTTTACGGTAAATCCACATTGATCCATGGAATCTACTTTTTTCATACAAAACTTTAGCTCATACGATTCATCGAACGTTTATTAAGTTTGTTTGCGTACCCACACAAATAATAAGTTAGTTTTGTGAGGGTTGCAAGATTAATTTTAAAATAACAATTGTGAAAGGTATAAATACTTTGTAAAGTCAGTAAATCTTACGTATTAATATCTCCTTGGTAAATACTTCCGAGTTGATTACTTTGTCATTGATGGTGTATATTTGAATGAGAACATTCACACCGGTTCTTGTTTCAATAGTCAAAGAGGTTATATTTTCATTAGCTCTCTATGAAATCATAAAGATCAAATTAGTTTTATTGCAAAAACTATGGAGCCCTCACTAAATCTTACCTAAATGAAGCAAGCAGATACTTTGTGTATTAAAGTAAATTTGTGCTAGCTGTAACACTGAAACGTTAGCTCTTTGTCCTTAAAAGCAGCGCTGAAAAGTTTACCTGCAGTCTATATGTTAACTACCCATATTTCACTGATATCTGTTTTTCTCTTAATTGGGTGTATGCTGAAATATTATTTTGTGGCAATTCCCTACTTAGAAACTTTGACCTTAAGAAAAACTAATCTTTTCTAGATGCCGGTCATGAAGACTGTCAGGCAAAGGATATATGAAATGTATGACTAAAGCATACAAGATTCTGAATGTTGTTCAATTATTTTGGAGTTTGTTTAAGTTTTCATCTTTGATCATTTAGCTAAATTTGCTTTCATACATAACGATGCTCTGTTCAAATGCAGTTTTTAGTTCCAAAAAATATAAATTTTCTGTCATATTTAGACTGTTGATTTCAGTAAAATAGAGGCAGTGCATATATTTGAGGAAATCTGCAATTGATAAAAGCAATTCAGGCGGTAAGTTGTGCATTTGATTAAAGAGAGGGAATTTTTTAGCTTAAACAAAAAAAATACCCACATGTGCTATTTTTGTCTGTAAAACTGCTTTGATTTGATTCATTGAAATTTAAGATTTACTATATAAACTTAAAGCTTTGCAGTGTTTCTTAGCCTAATGTTTCAGACTAATGCAACTTTCTACCTTTGTTATGTGACAGAATTTAATGGCATAATAGCTTGGGCTATAAAAACATAAATATTTTTATTTTGTCATTCTGTAAAGGCATGTTATTTTTTATTATGTTTGGTAAGCATGTACTATTTTGAGATGGTGGTGATTGAACTATTGTTTAAATTAAGTTACATAATATATTACAATAGAATAAATTAGCCCTACATTATACCCTCTGCATTTGGTGTAAATGCAACTATGTTTAGATGTACATGCAAGTAATAAATTTAGCATTTTCTTGATTATCTTAAATTCACATACTAACACCACATTCTCCAACAATAAAAATATTAAAAGTGCCAAGTTATTATTCTGCTACATAATAAAGTTTGTTATTTTCTGACAAGTTCTACTTAGAATGTGAATGTTCCTTGAAGGATCATTCCAGACAGCCAAAATACTAACATTCAAGAAAATACTTAAAAAATTGTCATTTTTTTACCATTATCCGATGATCTGTATTTAAATACAATATAGGTTCTTACCAAGGATTCTGAAGAGATATTCAAACAGTTTACTGTACAGTTGATTATGATGAAGTCATAGTCTCTTCTAGACATCCTCCAACTGATTTCCAAGTTACTTCCAAAAGAAAACCTCAAATTTTCTTGTAAATCCAAAGCTGAAAATGCATGATATTGTTTCCTTAATGCATAAAAGTACATGTGTTTGAATATTTTATGATCTGCCTATTGTAAAGTGTCAGCATGTTAAGTACAAATAACATTGTTAACAAGTTTTTATGAGCCTTTCCACATAAGCCAAAAATAAATGTATGTTACGTTTTCTGCTAATATTTTTTCACTTTAAAATGCCATAGTACAGATGTTTTAACCATCTATATTTGTTAAACCATCAAAAAGTTTCATGACTAAAAGTAATTTTAGTTTCTCAATAGTAGCTCAAACAAATTATAATGCACTTGTATTGGTTTTTTATGAATATTAATTGTTTAGCTAACTTCATTTAAGTCTTGTCACTCTAATAATAAAACTGATATTTCATCTGAGTAAACAAGAACACTGTGTTATGTGGCAATTTACATAAAATTTTAATAAACATGTCAGCAACTTAGTTTTTGGTGTAACTTATCATTAATTATTCACAGTTTTGAACAGTTTTATTGGCATTTTAACATTTTTAGTTCAAAGCCAAACTCAATAGCTTTTATACAAAATACAAACAAGCCTAAACTGCTTTTTGATTTTCAAATTACTTGTTTTGGCCATTTGAAGCATCTGGAGCCATTTAAAAGTTTTAGTGTATTTTTTTAATTACTCATTGAACGACAGTCAATAATGCAAATACTTTTGTTAGAATGCTCAAGAAAATTGAACTTTTTTCTTTTAAATCACTCCTTTGTCTGTTTTCTGTGGTTGTCAGCATAGGCCGCATTTATGTTTATTTGCGGACAACATCACACAACTGAAAACCTTTACCATTTTTTAATACTAATGTGACATCACAATAAACTACATTTTTTTGAATAAAATAATTTAAAAACAATCAAAAAAATATAAAAATATAAAAAACATGCTTAGGAAAAAATGTGGTAATGATTTTTTGACTTTATTCTTATAGATTGAAGTTAAAGAGAAGAAGTTTAAAAAGATTCAATTAGCTGAATCCAGGTGGTAAAATCAAGAATATTAGCTAGTTTTAATGAAAAGTTAGCATAACATGGTGTTTAACTCTGATTGAATTACGAAAATGTTGGAGCTCCTATCCAGTTTATTGCCGCAACACGCTCAGTAAACGTATTTATATGCTGCTCTCTTACAAATGCCAATATGAACCTATATTTGCATATGCTTGTGTAAAAATTTACAATATTCTGAACAGATTGTTGCTATAAGCAGACAACAATTACATTTAAAAAATATTACCCAAAACCTTAAGGATATGCTGCGTTTATACATTTATTTTGGTTCAAATTTTCAAAAAAATTCACGATATAAAAATAAATTGTTCCAATAAAATTTTAAAGTTCAGATTTGATTCAGTTTAGCCAAAAGTATTTATGAAACATAAACATTGCGATCACTGTTGATCTTTTAAGTCCTGTTGATGATGTTAAAAACCTTTTAAACTTACTAAAATATGACTTAATAACCAACATTGTATTTTTTGTTGTTCAACAATAAATTGCAAACTCGTACCGTTTTGGTTTTCTGTAATGTTTTGCCTTAAGCTATAGAAAAAGCAGTTTTCTTATTTTTTGACCATAATCAAATAAGGATTGTAAGATTTGAATAGTTATACCAAATATTCAACGTTACAGTGTTACTTGAGTTAAAAACTCATAAAATGAAAATTGATGCTCTCGAATTTTGGCATCGGTGCAGTTGTCTGTCTCTTTGTTTATATGAACTTAAGTTTTTGAAAGAGCCAGTTAGAGCATTAGTTTATTTTTAAAAACTTTCTTTTTGCAATATTTTTTATTATTTTGTGTTGAAAATAAACCTTTATTCTCCTTTTCATCAATATGTAAAATTATAGCTATTTTTTGTGAGGAAGAATGCTATTGCCAACTTACAAATATGTGCTGTATAAACGGAGCTGTTTGCGCTATAAAAACTACCATAGGAAATGGTAGCTGTTAAATTTATTGACCCTCTGCGCATCTTTTCTCTTTCCAATGTGTTGCTTGTAATCACTGCAGCAAAGCTATTGTTGAAAGATTGAATGTATTCCACCGTTATTTCTTCTAAATCTTCATTGAGCCCAGTTACATATATATGAACAGTCATCATATCATCCCTATTGACTGAATACTTTACAGTCATCTCTTCTCTCTCTTTGTTCCATTCAGTTTCGTTTATATGAATAACTGGAAAAGCTAAAACAAATGCACTTTTTCTAAAATTTATAAGGCATCATTTTTATTCAAATAAATAAAACAATTTTTTACATAAAAATTCATGTTCTACCTAATAAAATACACTATAGTGTACTAGACAAAAAGAAGAAACGTTTTTGTTTGGTTACTTTTGAAAGTATTTTATTTTAACTATGTTACACAATAAAAAAAATTTTTAATGTTAGAAATACAATATTATCATTTGAAACTTTCGAGGTTAAAGTTTGCTGTTGTCTTTTGAAGTTTTACAAAGTACTCCAAAAACACAAAACAACAAGAA
The DNA here is from genome assembly GCF_963576615.1 of Watersipora subatra. Classification (NCBI taxonomy): domain Eukaryota; kingdom Metazoa; phylum Bryozoa; class Gymnolaemata; order Cheilostomatida; family Watersiporidae; genus Watersipora; species Watersipora subatra. The sequence continues at coordinate 25,011,240 of NC_088712.1, read as the reverse complement.
AACCATAAATTCACAATTGATGTGACATATAAAGCGTTTACCCATCATTTTAATAGAACAGTTTGGTAAAAATTCAACTTATTTTAAAACTTTAAGAAAGACAAAAATTAATCATCCATCAATATTTTGCCAATAATGATATGCCTCCTAACAAAGCCATGTAAACATGATAATAGCTGAACAGTTTTTAAGAAACTGATGAATGTTATATATGCATTTGTTTTTAAATATATATTGTATTCCTAATGTAGCACAGTTCTATATATAACTACTTGTTGAATGACTAGCATTGCTCAGGTAATAAAAAGTCTGTGGACAAAATATTTAGCTTTATTCAACATATAAAACATTTACCATTGTTGTTTTTAAATTTTATATCATGGAATACATATTTTTCTGCAGTTCAAATGATATAAAAACTGAAAAAAAATTGTCAAAGTATTCAAATTTTTTAAAACTATTTGAAGGTTGATTTCACAATTTTTGAAAAAAGTCTTCTTTTTAGATTTCATCATAAAGTAGGATGGAAAATACAAATTTAATGATGTTTACATTTATAATTGAAATTATTAGCAAGTAATGATGGTGCAAACAGTGACTGCTATGTTACAATTACAATAAAAGTCATCGGGTTTATATTTATATGATTTTAATAAATTTCAATGTTAGCACGCAAAAATTGACATGTCGTATAGAAGTAGCCAATAAAATATTCTCATCTTATCTGCCATATCTTATATGAATATGTTTAGTCTAACATGTTGTCTATGCCATTAAGTGTTCAAAAAATCCCAGTAAACTATGTTCTAGATGTGAAATCCAAAACTCATGAAATAATATTTTAGAATATTGACCAAAAACGTTGTGGTCTTGTATTTTATATAAAAGTTTTTTCTCTCAATTTTTAAAATTTGACTGAATACTAAAGATTGAAAATGTTGCAGTAGTTTTATAATAGTAACCCTTAATTAATATGAAAATAACAAATTTGTTGCATGAAATAATAATTTATCAAATCTTTTATTGAATAGATCAACAAGCATGTTATTCATATTGCTGATTTTTAAGTGTGAATCTAATAAATGTTTTTCTTTTGGTCTAGGTATAGTCCTCAAGTTTTAGCAATGAACACCATACTCTATGGTATTTTCGCCTGATGATGCAAACACTGAAGTGATTTATTATTATTTAGGTGTGTACCAGATAACTTTGTATTGTATTTGCACCAAAACAGGTTTTATTCAGCCAATTGAGGCTAAGTATTTCACATTTAAAGAAAGTTACAGTTGTTTTAATGTTTCTCCTAACTTATTTCAACCAAACACTCATTAAAATTATATAGATTTTGAAAGTTACATTTATTTAAAATGGTTTAAAAACTTTTACATTTTTTTTATGTTTTCTCTAAATTGATTTGAATGCAATGCATTTTGAATGGTATGAAGTTTGAAAGTTAGAATGGTATTTGGTGTTACATATCAAATAGAAACAATGTTTGTGTAGATACTATTCTCATCACAGGGGAAACACTGGTCATTTAACTGATGCTTTTATATTTGTGTTTTTGCAAGCGTTCGGATAATCTTTGTTGAAAATGACCAATTAGAAAACAAAAAAATATACACTGCATTTTAAACAAATATATTTTTTCAGGTAAAATGCTAGTTTTAATTGAAAGCAGATTTTTTCATAATTTTTTTTGGAACTATGAAAAGGGATGAAATTACATACCATTGTTAAAATCAACTTTCTGGTAGTTGCAGCTTGTGACATTTCTTGTACACACAAATACATTTACTGTTTGCCTTTGCGATATTGATGGGACATCTATCATTTCTGATGGTGTAAGCTGATTCCACGGAACAGTCAAAACATGTGTCAGTTTACCATCTTCATCCCGATGGTGTATGATTAGCTGAGCTATGTAGTTTATCAATGGAAAGTATTTTCCAAACTTCAGCCTCAGATATGTAAATGGAATAACTTCTATCACTTCGGGCAGCAATGGGGCTAAATATGTGAAATTATTTAATAAGAATGTAGATTGCGAGCAATTTAATTTTCCAGTTTGAAGATTATATAGACAATTATTTTTGGTAAAGACTTGATGGAATTTTTCAATATAAATATGAATTTCAATATTTTGCAGTTTTAACTACAAGTATGCTACTCTGATGAATTTAGTTCTCGGAAGTTTTAAATTTGTTACAACCAGTAAGGCTTTTTCTAATTTAACACCACATTTTACATAAGTACAATGATTAAAAAATATTTCTGCTTTCCAAATAGAATGAAATCTAACTCAATGCTTTATTACATAATGAAAAACGTAGTTTTAATTGTGTTAGAGCATAAAAGAACAGCAAAACGAATAGAACAGCAAAAAGTGTAACAATAATATATAACTGTTAAATTTTTACTTTCATATTTGAGGTTTATTTGAATCATGTTTCTTATTATCAGGAATTGAAATAATTCAATTCTTTAAGATATGGTTGCATATTGCAAAGCACTGAAACAAACTTGTATACTCTTATGTCCAGTTGAACAAATCAACTGTATGGTTGGACTGCGTAACGAGTGTGTGTATGAATTTCATTAACATATTTTATTTCCATTTACGCACCATTCACAGGGTTTTTAGGCATTCAGTGATCCGTAAATTCATGAGATAGTTTTTTCAAGAAATTTAGTAAAACCTAATTTTGTCGTAATCTGTTATTTGCTTGACAACATATATTTTTTATTTGCTAATTATTATAACGCATATTTGATTTGAATTCAATTTTTTCTAACTAGTTCAACGTTCAGAGAAATTGCTGGGTAATAAACAATCACTAACAAACAGCAGCATATTTGTAGCTGCATATGTTGATGTGCATAGAAAAAGTATTTCAGGTTTCAAAATAAATTCTAACGTCAATTTTGCTTCCTTTCTGTAAACTTATTTTACCCAAAACTCTACAAACGCAGATACCAAAAAATTGAAATTTGCATTTTGAAATGTTGCATAATTCAAAAATAGTTATAGAAATTATTTGATGCTTGAACAATTAATTTACCAACTTTTAAACAAGGACTGGCAAACGAACTATGAGGCATATTTTAGTAAACTAAATGTTTAACAGGAAGATTCTTCACTAGAAAAACTTTATACATTGACGAAATTTAATTTTAAAGAAATATAAATTGGTAAAACAATATATCTTGTGAACCTATGCTAGAAATCTTTTTCTGTAAATAAAATCAATACTGTAGTTAAATATCAATTAGTATATCTAGTTAGGTGATGCAGAATCGACAATCTAAACAATTGTAGCACTTTGAAAAATACCAGACTAGGTTTTACGTAGTTCAACGACATCTCAGACCAGGTTTTACATAATTGAACGCCCCTCAAATTGACTGCCACTTTAGGGAAAGTGTTGCAAATACAGTGTAAAGGCATTCAAGTAAAAGTGTTCCAATAAATGATGCAAAAATGAAGACCGAATATGAATGATTTAAAAAATAAAACTACATAACATTTTATTACTAAAGAACCTCAAAAAGTTTTTACAAGCGTACAAAACACGCTAAAAATGTATACTTTTAGCGAGTTATTACTTCTGTGTAAAAGATTATCATGCTGAAACAAATATATCAATAAACTGCATAGCTGAAATTTGGAGTTTTAAACTGGTAAACTTTCTGAATTGAATGCGACAAATTTTACTTTTTAAATTTAAAGTTATTAATTTTGTTAAATAAATTGTTATTTAGCCCAAACTTAAGGGTATTTTGTATTATCTTATAGCATCAAATGTCCTTCTAACTAGCAAAACAAGCATAATGCAGAAAGCATAGTTCAACACTCACTGATTACCAACAATAAATGTTCAATAAATTCAACGTGACAATATTTAACAGTAGACTTATTATATAAACACCAACACCTATCACATCATATTTATTGCAGATTTAACTAAAATGCATGCCAAGTATGATAATTGGTTCATTGAGGCATTCTTAATTTCAGCTAAGCACAAAACCAGGTGATATATGTTTTTGCTAAAATAAAAATCTCAAAACTTTACATGTTTGAATGAGAATTAGGAATGCTAAATATTATGCCGAAATGTTAGGTAAAAATTTTTCCTCAATTCAATAATAAATATAAAATAGACTTACGATAAATGATAGTTTTTTCTTCCTTCAACTTAGATCGCCGCTCAACAGACTGACCAAACAATGCTGGTAGAAAATAATTATATGAGCGTAACCAGAATGAAACAAGAGCTTCCACTTTATATTCATATCCTCCATAATAAACCTCAGTGAGAAACTCGTGCAAACTCCATGTTTTTAGTAACACCTTTGTATTTTTTGCAGGGATTGAAGAGTTTTTCCATTCTCCCATATCTATAAAAATTACAGTACTGTATGTTTAAACACTCTAGCAAAAGGTGCAAACATGGCTCGGTACCATTGGAATCTGAATCATAACTCTATTTTTGCTGAGTGTAGTAGATAACGTAAATATAATATATGGTTATTTTACCATTGAATCGTAGTGGGGCTACAAGCTTAAATTTACTCCAGTAAGTCTTGAGGTTTTCTTAGTAACTAATTATCAAAAATCCCTGATATTAGCCATTAAATTGTAAATTAAATAAGTTTTTAATCTGTATTAGAATATGAGTAAAGTGTTAGAAAAAAGGTTCAGTTTCGTCTAGTCAGAAAACCGTAATCATGCAATTTTTAATTTCTGAATATTCTTTGAAGAATAAACTTATAAACTAAAATAAAAATTAAATATTTTGAACTCCTCTTAATGGTCAATTGTTAGTTTAAATTATTTGATGCTAAAGTTACTAATTTATTATCAGTGCTTAATGCAATATTAAATAGATCTGATGAATGAAACTGTCCACCGCAACCGTAAGTTTTTTATTACTGTGAAATTTATTTTGCAATCAACAAACAAGTCTATTGCAAAATAATAGCAGTTCCTTGTATGTTGTGAGTATTGTTAAAATAGCCGCGGAACCACTTTGTTTACTATATATATGCACAAACAAATTTGATGCATGATACACTAGACCATTGATGGGCAACCTTTATAGGCGTAATGCCTCTTTTGAATGGTAATTTTATACAAGGCCACCATCACTTATGACCTATAATTTTAATGACCAGTATAAAGAAAAGAATGTTTACTTCTCTATATTACCATTTTTTCAGAATGTCAACTGAAAGAAAAAAAATTTTACACAATGCTTCACAATTAATCTTTTTATAAATTTACCGAAGTTGGAAGAAACTTGACTCTGTTCAGTTATTGCAATCACAGTTGTATTAATCACAATTGTATTTGTCATCTTTAATTCTCTTTGAATGCAAATAAACATGATTTAATATACATAAAAAGCAAAAACAACATATAATTAGCATAATAACAGAAGTTAATGTTTACACACGACTCCTTTAATGAGACTCTTGGCCTTGAATGTCATCCAAGACTTGAGTGTACCGTGCCAAAATGTTTGTGGAAAAGAGATGAGCATCTTCGTTGATGTGCTCATCTGCTTGCCTTGTTCTGTGTTTATTTTTTACATAATGCAGTTGAGAGGAGAGTTGTTCACACCTGTAAGTGCTGCTGAGCGTTCTCATGATTTGTTCTGCAAATACCTTCAGTCGCGAATATTTCAGAAGAGGAGCCCTAGGATACAGGTGGATGATATCTTGGGCAGGGTTGAACAGCGTTGAGCAGATGACATCATTTTTATAAGGTCAATCATTTCTAGTTGAAATTGAGGTTTAATACCTTCTGCAATTAGCACAAAATCATAGCACAGATCACACACAAAATCAGCATACCAATGTAGCTGTGGTTCAGTTGGCCACTTACAAATCATTGGAAAGCTTTGTACATCTACAGTGTCCTCTCTGCCAACTGTGATTCCACCATTGTTGGTCGACTGTAAAAACTACCAACAGCACAGTAAATGCCACTAATTAGCAGATTTTTATCTTGCAGTTTAGTGTTGACCTCATTAATGCACATAATAATATCCACAAGGCAAAGTTATCCAAGAATTGAAAGTCATAAAACTCAAGCAGTTTTTTTCTTTTTCAATCTATAAAATTCTATCATGCCAGTTTGCAGGTTGAAAGCTTGAAATACCTTATTTCTCTTTAATAGCTAGAGTAATTAGCAAAATATGGAACATCCACAAATTCTGATTCGATATATCATCCAATAACTTGCGAAACTGACAATGACTCAACACTTTCTGTGGCAAATTGATGACAACATCTTTGATAATACAACATGGTTCAGTTTCATAGCCTTATAAGGCTATGAAACTGAACCATGTTGTATTATCAAAGATGGAAGCTAGCCAGCTTATAGAAGCCAGGTTTTGCGGTAGCATGCAGTTGAGTTGTAAAGGAAGTGGATTCATCCCAACTTTCCTGAGCTCCTCCATTTGCAAACTACTGAAACCATTGTCATGACCAATCATAGCAGGGGCTCCATTTGTTGCTAGGCAATTTTATCGCGAGCATCATGAAAAGGGTGGAGATATTGCTAGCGTGTGCATAAACCCACTTGAGTGATTCACTAGCAAGCGATATAAGGGGCACGCCCAAAAACTGCCAATAAAATTCCGTATCATGAGTTTCTTCAGAGTTGGTAATAAATTTAGGTCAGTCAATATGGCGCCGTCAAGGCGACAACGTAAACAACTTATGCATTTGTTATTAAACCTATCTCACTTTTACGGATTGTACACTGCTTACACTACAAGGAGACATAAAAAAAACGATTGTTGCATTTTTCACTGTGATATTTTTTACTATTTTTATACATATTTTATTTTGTAGTGGTTTTTTATATTTAGGCCTAAAGTATTAAATATTTACCGTTCTCAGGATGGTCAACCTGCGCAACGATTGACTCCAAATGTTGGTTTTCAACTTGGATTTTTTGCAATTTTTGTTTGTTATGATGCACATGACTGGGACTGCTATTATTAAATTTATGAACAATTCAGTGCTCGTTCTGAAGATGCTTCAATATTAACAAAATAGCAAATCGTCGCAGATGTACGTTGGTGAAAATCGATAAAAAATAATTACCCGCCATAAAATTGCATTCTGGTAAAATCTAACCAATCGAAATGCATCTCGCTAGCGATAAGGTTGTGCAGAGAAAGTCTAACGTTATCGCTCTGGATGAGCACGCTGGGTGAATTCTAGCGCAGATTAGCGCCACGCAGCGCGGTATCGCTCTAAATATCGCCTAGTGCGTTTATACCATTAGAGTGCACTCCACAGATGTGCTTTTTGCTCAGTATAAGAGAACCTTTGTATGATCTCCTGCACAATTTCATAAGTTGTTAATAATCTCAGCCAATAATCATAGTAGAATAGCCAACATTGTATGGCTAATGTACTACTTATTATCAAAAACTCTTTACTATTGCACTAATGTTAGCCTTTGTTAAACTTTCGTAAATACATAAACAGGCACTGTATGCAAATTCTACTTTTGAATTTTACCAGATATAGTAGCTAGTCACATTATTCCTGCTTACATCTCTCAATTGGCAGCCACATGCTAATGTCTGTGGCTAACTTGTTTATGAACGGAAATGTAAGCATCACACTAACAATCAATATCACTCAATAACATCAAACAGTTTATTTGTTATGGCTCTGATGATAAGTTCAACCTTCAAACTTGAATAATTTGGTTTAAAGTTATAATTGGTCAAGACAGTTGTCAAACATCCAGGTTAACCTGAACCCATGACATCGAAAAGAATAACAAGTACTATAATTCAAATGTTGGTTTAATACAATAACAATACAATAACATTTAAACATATATTTATGATGACTTTATAAGAATATTAACTTATTCAAAATTTGGTTTCAATGGTTGTAATGTTAATCTCCGTCTTCTCAAAATGGCAGCAATGAGTCTTTTCTTGTCAAATTTGGTGATGAGCATCTAGACAACCTTAATAAATGTACATGACCTAAAACCTGAGCAGTATTAGTTCTGGGCTTGCTCAAAGTAAACCCCACAATTCCCTTTATCATAAATGTAAGGCTACTTTCTGCATGGTTGCATCTTATGTCAAATATTTTATTTGAAACAAAGAATATCTATGAAAATAAACACAAGGTATACCTATGGAATATACACAAAGCACATATTTATATGGAAATATACACAATGTATTTCTATGTCAATGTATGCAAGGAATCTCTATGAAATATACACAAGGGCTCTCCATAAATATATATGAAAGGAATTTCTATATAACTTAAACAAGAAAATATATATGAAGATAACAAAAAGATCAGACTAATGATTTTAAAAGGTTTACTAATTTTTTTAAGATGATAAATCACAGTCGTGAATCATTTTATTTCCTACACTGTAAAAAAAATCTATGCAGTATTCAATCACCTCAGATGGTCATTTTTCAATGCACCTGAAAAACTACACACTCGAAAATTATGCAATGTCCATGCGCTATTCATTCAATAAAAACACACTTCTATTCATCGTTTTATGCGATGTGCAACTAAAAATTAACGCACTGCTGATGGTCATTTTTCAAGGCAATTTCTATTCACACTGCATTAATCATAAAACCAAAATATGTACGCACTTAGCGTTTAAAAATTGCAGTTTTTAAACATTGACTGAGTTTTCTATACGAAGACGATTTTCACACGCTGAGTGCATTTAGCATTGCAACCTGGTTTTACACGCTTGGCGCATTATATTTTAGGGTCAAATTTGAACGCAGCAAGTGTTTACAAGTTTAATCACTTTACAAACAGCTCTGCGTTTTTTTCAGCCAAGGATATTTTTAAACAGCGAGTATATATAATTTATTATTAACATTTAATAAAAGCACTAAATAACTCGAAAAACACACACAGCATTTAATAAAAGCACTAAATAACTCGAAAAACACACACACCATTTAATAAAAGCACTAAATAACTCGAAAAACACACAGCATCTGTTTGATCAAGATCGATTTAGAATAATAATTAAAAAAAACTATCTACAATAATATAAAAGAGAGCACGATTCCATAAAATCCATTGAGTAAGCCCAAACCCCAAATCACGTAAATAATTCGCTCTAAAAGTGGTGTCACTTTGGCATACTGGATTGGAAAGGTTACTATTTCGTGTGAATTGTGTTCTATGAATTTTGTTGTTATGTTTTAGACTTATAGCGTTCCAGGCTTTGCCGGCACTTGCTTTTCTTCGCCTACTCATCGTCGGCTCGGCTTTCCTGCAAAAGAGAAAAAAAATGTTTCTATGATTTATGATAATTCCAACATGAAAAATAAACGTTAAAAATAAGACTAGGAAGACGGCAAAAAGCTCGACCAATGAGTTTAGGATATGAGTGTTCTCGGAAATTTTAGTTTCAATGATTTTACAACTGGTTGAAATCGTTTTTTGCGCCAAAAGTTACATTTTGGAGTTCTCTTCTCATGAATTATATGATAAATTGCTACCATAGAAATTCATTCGAATCCTACTTAGTTTTTCGACAGATATAAAACTAGCATAGCTGAGTCATTAGGTACTCACCCGCTTCATTTTTTCCATAAATTTGTCGACAGACAAATACTTGCTTCCCTTTCTCACGGTGCTGGAGCCCAAGAAGGTAAACTCCAGCAGCTGGCCAAACTTCTTGGCGTCGCCAAACTCGATGTCCCCAATGTAAAATACTGCCAGAAGTTTTAGCAGGACGAGAGGGTCCTCACTAACGCTTAACTTTTCCCCATCCACACAGAGTTTCCCAAATTTGAGGTGGGGAAGAGAATGGCTTACCTAAAACAGTAAAAAGTAAGTCAGATTGGAGCCGAAACCAGTCCAGCCAATTTATGACGTCAACAACATGCCTATAGAAACATCCTAATAACCTCTAACACGCTGAGTTGGAGTTGCGAACCCATAGCCGGGCTAATGTATGACATCAACAACATTCCTATAGAAACATCCTAATAACCTCTAACACGCTGAGTTGGAGTTGCGAACCCATAGACGGGCTAATGTATGACGTTAACAACATTCCTATAGAAACATCCTAATAACCTCTAACACGCTAAGTTGGAGTTGCGAACCAATAGACGGGCTAATGTATGACGTTAACAACATTCCTATAGAAACATCCTAATAACCTCTAACACGCTAAGTTGGAGTTGCGAACCCATAGACGGGCTAATGTATGACGTTAACAACATTCCTATAGAAACATCCTAATAACCTCTAACACGCTAAGTTGGAGTTGCGAACCAATAGACGGGCTAATGTATGACGTTAACAACATTCCTATATAGAAACATCCTAATAACCTCTAACACGCTGAGTTGGAGTTGCGAACCAATAGTCAGCCTAATTTATGACGTTAACAACATTCCTGTATAAACATCCTAATAACCTCTAACACGCTAAGTTGGAGTTGCGAACCAATAGTCAGCCTAATGTATGACGTTAATAAGTTACCGAACTAAGAAATCCACTCACTTTGTGTTCGGGTGTTTCGGCCAGCATCTTTTTGTCTCCAAGGCGCTTTCCAATCACGATCACCAGTTTCTCAAATCCAGAATCATTCGCTGCAAACAAAGTATTTTTGTTATATTTAAACTTTTTTTCACTACACACTACCAGGTAAGACCTCCAACAATAGAGACTAGTTCTTGTTTAAGCTGCTGCACATGTAAAGCATTGGAATGGAAAATAGGGTGAGACAAACTCCGTAGATTACTATTATCGTGAGGTAAAAAGCCAGTAATACTGACTAAAATCATGGGCACCCGACTCCGAATTATATCATTTTGGCGGTTGATATTATTTTGATAATTGAGCCGTTGCTAGCGCATAAAGTAACATATTGTTCTGCAAAGAAAGTACGTAAATTTGAAGATAATAAATACACTTACGATTAGTCTCTTTTGGACATGCAGCCATGAACAAATCCTCTGCTCGCTTTCCCAACGCGTCCAAATCCAAGTCCCGATTCAGAAGGAGCTCAAGCTCAGGTATAAGCTAACAAGCAATAAAAAAATAAGCAACTTCAAAATATCGACGCTAATTTGAAAGAAGAAGACATTTTAGCAAGCGAGAAATAAAGTACAAACATTTATCTTCAATATTCTTCCTGTAGCAAATCTATAGAATTCAAGAAATATCGACATTCAGTCGACTTGCCCGTAAATAAAAACTAGTTATGACCCTCAATGAACCACTTTACTGCTCTTACATGAAGTAATTCTAAGCCCTCAACGATATAGACCTTTAACAAACTTAATACGAGTTGACAATATTATTTATATAATCAAAAAACTTTGGTGGTGAATTTTTAAAAGCTGTGGTCAGATAGATGTCCAGTCAGAAACACATATCTGACCTGACCACAACGCCGAAATTTTTTTAGAAATTCAATTATGCTGAAGCCTACTTAGATAGTAATAATTACAATGTAAAAACCTAAACGCATAGGGTCAGATGAATGAAATCGAAGCTAGAAATGTGAGTTGTCTTATATGTGTAGTTTAAACGATGGATAACTAGCAGGCATGTGATTTCCAAAATTCATTTTAGCTTGCTGACGGAAGTCGTTGACAAAGTACTTTGAGCAAAAGCCCGAGGCAGCATTTCAATCATAAAATTATGAAATAAATGTGTTTATATACTGAAGTGGATAGATAAAAATACCACCTAAGGTATACTTAAATGGTGAAGGCAATGAATAGCGTACAGTAAGCCAGCGTTCGGAGCTAATACAAAATAGCTTAAAATAAACTTTTTAGCTTATGAATCACATCCCTGACTGTGATTTGCCATAATTTGCCTGTATAATGCTAGAGGTGCAGGATTATCTCTTTGCCGGAAAACACGGCAAGGCTGTCGTGTTTTCCGGCTAACCCTCTCCCTATTCCACCTTAGATTAAACACTGTCCTACCAGCAGGAATATGTTACAAGCCCAAACTACAATTTTATAGAAAACACATACTAACAATAATGGTTTATGCACATGGGCAAGTTGGAGTGGAATACATAATAGTAAAACAATACCTTACTCTTTCTTGAAATTTATTCCTTTGATTTTGGGCCCAAACATATTTATTTTTAAAAAATAGCCAACAAATCTAGACTTCATAACTTTTTGCTCATAAATTTTCAGAAATTGCTTATTACTAAGAAAACAGGCTAGGAATTCTGACTTAGAGAAGGTATGCCATACATTTTCAGTGAAAACATAGTTCAAAGTCTATGCCAAAGACATATTTGGGAGTAGAGTGCTGAAGATTTTTTAGAAGACCATAAAGTTATCCTCTGATTATGGAGAAGAAAACTCCTAATAGATAGGCAGTAAGTCTGCTCAGTGGTAGGATTACGTTCAATGCTGCGCCAGAATAGTGCTAAATAAAAACTTGGCAATCGTTTAATCCAGTGGCCAGATAGGACAGGCAACTGCCGAAATTGACCATAATCCGGCAAGTCATCCATCGTTTAAACTATAAATTACTGTGCACATATTATAAATTCCCTCCATAGAGAGAAACTAACTGGAATTTTCCCCTTGCAATGAATTTCAGTTCAACTCGGTCTCCAATAATATATAACATTTAAAGTTTCAGTTAATCCCAAGACTAAGACATTATTCTTTGAGAAACTATAAAGAGTGACGAGTCTAGTCAAGTTTATTTAAAATTGTGCTTTGGAAGTAGGTAGCCATCTTCAGCTCATGCAAATTGGTATTCGGTGCAGGTTGTATTGCAAAGACTTCGCTTGTAGCTTTTTAATATCAATCCACTAAAACACTACGTGAGACCTGGGCTCAAAATAGGATACTGGGAGAATGGGCAAAATTTTGAAAGTTCATGTTATTTTGGAGAGTAATACTTACAAAAGCCTCCTGTCCATAAATTGGCCACTCAACAACCATGCCACTCCAACCATCTTTCATGTTCTTAAAAGCCTCTTTCCTAATAGACAATGATGGACGAAGCATCTCCTTTACCGCACTCTGCAATATGAAGACTGATTATAGAGTTCTTATAGTTTACTGTGGTTAAAGTTAGGGCATCATCAACGAAAACTACAAATTTTATTCAACTTGCTATAAAGGGTGAAAAGTTACCATAAAAATTTCAACAATAATCAAGTTTAGCCGTGCCATCAGGGAGTATATAACTGGTTACATAATAGATTGTTAGAAAAATGTCCACCTTTTCAAAGAAGTGGAACCCTAAAAGACGTGACACTGACACTCCATGCCTCATTATAATATTATTCGAAACGCGACTGTCAGTGAATGCTGCCATTAGAAATATAAGCAAATCTTTAATTTAGAAGCGATTTTGGCGGCGACAAAGTGGAGCCCGATCATTAGCAACAATGATGTATAACAAGAATGGTAATACCACAACAAAAATTACTTGAAACATTTAGCGGATGAAACAAAAGGCGCTCGAAAGGCTGTTGCATAATCAAGACTCCCTCATATATTTTAAAAACACAATAAAGCAAGCTGCACACACCTAAGAGATCTACTGAAAGCAACACAAGATGTTGGTTATAAATTAGTACCACTAGCCTAGATCAAATTTGTGATCCTCATTGTCTGCGTTGGAGTTGCACCCACTATAAGCGGCTACTTCGATCTTATTTTATAGTGGGGGTAACTCCAACGCAGACAATGAGGATCACAAATTTTTATCTACCGCTAGCCCCTGATACTCTTATTGAGTAAACTATGCTACCTTACCTGTGGAATTGTGTCAAGATTTTGAACCCACAAATTCCTCTTTTCCTTGCTCGGAGAAACCACTAGTGCCTCTGCCCTCACCACTATATCCCTGTAAGAAATTAAAAGATGAAAATTATGGCTACAGAAGACAAAGTGTTTGTCGCATTTTTATGAGTTATATGAGTAGAAATCTTATGAAACATTGAGATGTCTATTTGTCATTGCAAAGGGAGGGGGATGTGCGGATAATAGATTACAATGATTCACTTCAAACAAAGATCAAAAGCATAACATACATAAAAAACATATTATAATGCTTATAACATACATAAACATACAATATTATAATGCTTATCATCAAAACCTAAGACGTCAATATAAATTGCGATTCTGATTGACTATTCATCTCAAACGGTAAATTTTAAATTATTTTTATGACGTCAACAATAAAGAGGAGAATTAACAAGTAAAATACGAACCCGGTGACCGAAGCAGCAGGTTCTTGATCGAGTTTTTGTTTTTTCGCATAGTAGCTTCTTTTGTTTCTTACGCTGCAAGATAACTGTCTTTTGAAAACCTTCTACAAGCAAAGAATGTAGATCCTGATAAACTATAGATGCGCAAAAAAATAGTACGATTACAAAACTAAAAAGGGAGTATAAAAATATCATATGTGTATAGATTAGCTAGCATGAAAACCAGAGAGAGTTGCTCAGTTCTAGTCCATCAGACAGAATATTTTCCAATCATCTTGAAACAAATTTAAAGTTTACCCAGCTTTGGACTCTTGCAATGGTGGTTATGCAAATCAACGCTAGATTACACTGGCTCATAGCGTTTACTATGATAGTAAAAAAATAAAGCTAACCCTTCATTCCTAATATAAAGCTGAAATGAAGCTATGCCTCCCCAAACAACAATTAGAAGCTCAATCATTTCAGTTTCAGTTGCATAAATATCAACGGAAGGGCTTACATTTTCTGGATCACTTATTACACTTCTCATAATAAATATGAAAATATCACTCAATAGCCCATATTAACATTCATAGTGAATGCATGAAAATAAATGACAGAGTAGACAACTCCGACAGGTATTTAACAAGCATTAGGTATCTCTCTCCCTCCCTGAGAGGGTCAAATGCTTAGAAAATTTCTACATACACGAAATAACCCTTGATGGATAACGGATATGATGTAAGTTTCTGTATAATAAATTGTGGAAAGCTGCACGCCAATGCCAAGTATTGCTAAATGAATCTGCAGGACAGTAGGCTACATGCCCGGTAGTAAGTAGACCTATTCACGATTATAAAAAAAACTCACGTAGCAATCCTTATCTTCGGTATAGCTAGCGTCTTTGAAGATGTCACTCTTATCTGGAAATTGCCTCAGGACTTTTAGTACCACACTATCGTAGTTGGGTCTGCTGTGACTATGGGACCAATTAGCTTCCCCAATCGCCTGTACAACCATTTTCCTGGTCTCTCGTCCAGTAAATTGAGGTACATTGAGCTCCTATAAAACAATAAAACTGAGTTCTTACTTACTATAGGGAAAAGCCATAGTGTATATTAACTTTTAAGGCAAATTACTTAATTAATTGCCTAAGGCGGAGTTTTTCTCATAGACAGAAAATACTGCAGTGTAAAATGCATAGTGTCTGCTCGAACGATAAAGTGTGACTACCAAGAGTTGCCCATTACAAGCGCTTTCAATCAAGGCTAACCTACTAAGATTCAACAATTCAAACAGCACCATACTTAGCAGGTCTAATGTACGTAAAAATTTACATTACAAATTTAAGTTGTGCAATCAATTCAACATTATCGACAGCCAAAGAACAGCCAACGAATTTAGACAGGTCGACAGGATTTATTTTCTCTAGCTAACCTCAATAAATATTAACAACAGCAACAACAACAACATAATTTACAGTATATTGCTGTTACTCACTCGCATAAACAATGGAGAGCTAGAGGGTGTTGAAACAGTCGCCTCAGCAGTGGCAGAGGCTGAAGCAATAGGTTCGGCGGCAGGTGATCCTGAAATAGCGGAAACAGCAGAGGAAGGTGTTGAAACCGCAGGTCTAGGTGTGGTAACCACAGGTCTAGGTGTGGTAACCACAGGTCTAGGTGTGGCCGGCATGGAAGCAGGTGGTGATGCGACCGCAGCGCCGAGTGTTGAAGCAGTTTCATTAGGTGTTGGTAGTGTAAGCGCAACAGAGGGGGCAGCACTTGGTAAGTTATTCTGAAAATGCAAAGACCAATAATAGAGGCGCCTCCGATATAAATGATATGCATAAAACTATTATACTCAACAATAATCAAGCTAAATTTTGCTAAAAGAAGAACGTAAAATTTACCTTTTGAACACTTTTGACAAGCTCTTTGAGTCTTCGTAGGTATTTCATACATTTCCCCAGAGAGCTATAAGGAAAGTTCACATACTTAACATAATGCCATAGTAATACTTACTAGTAAAGTTTACAGCATAGGTAAATGTAAATCCAAAACTGGCCATTTCAGAATGTCTTTTTGGATCCACATAAAAACGTAACGCAATGCAATCATAAGCAATTCTTAGCCAATTCTTAATTCTTCCTGTCATACAAGTTAAAATGGCGAACAAAAATGATTGACATTGCTAAAGCCTAAAACAAATTGCAAACCCTAGCTATCAACTAATCCATTTGGGGAGGTAATGTAGTTGATCTTTGTTCTTCGCCTAGACAGTATTTTTGTACTCCTTGGCAATAAGAACTCCTTGGCAAAAAGAAGCTGAGTTGCAAGTAGGCCTAATTTCTATTTGAACCACAGGCCGGCCAAGGTGTTTGGTAACGCTCGGACGGTGGTGCTCGCCCGAGCACCACCGCCCGAGCGCTACCGAACACGTTGGCCGGCCTGTGATTTGAACAACCAACTGGCGGAGGTTATAACATAGACATGAATACCATGATCGCGTAGTCTATCAGACCAAACAAAGACAACTCACCCAACACCAAGCTGCTGAAGCTGCTCTGGTTGCAAGTCAGGTATCACTTCTTCATCAAGGATATCATTATCTAAAATGAATTCATAAAAAAATCAAACCATACCAGTCTTGTTGGAGGAAAATAATTCCTAGTGAGTTAACTTATATCCTTAATTAGAGAGAGCAGTAGCAGCAGCCCCCACAGACTCACAGAGTTAGAGTTGAATTCAAAGTTACAAAAAAATAGTGACAACCTAATCATTCCAACTTAATTCTAAATCATTGATTTGGGCACCAATGTTGAAGAACCTTTGAATACTCATTGTGGCTTCAATTAGCTCGTTAGAATATTCTTAGCCAATAGCGTATCTGGTAACAAATCTATGCTCATACAGTGAGTCAAGTATTTCATTTATTTGTATAACTTGACAACCATACAACCATACAACCATAAAGTGACACTAATGAGTAACTGAAGGTGCAACTTTTTTGTGATTACAGCTGTCAGAATTTAGTTGCCTTAGTTGGAGTAAAAGTTAAAAGTTAATGAAAGAAAATATTGAAATATAATTCCGACTTAGCAGCCTAGTACTACTAGGCTACTAAGTCTTAATTATATTTCAATCTTTTCTAGGCTAGTAGTAGTACCACAGCCACCCAGGCACAAATGGATGGTGGGGTGGGTGGCTGTGGCTGTGGCTAGTACTAGTAGTCAACAAGATAGTGTAAAAATTAATTATTCAAATGCTGGCTGGCTGCACCAAGGAGTTGGCTACACAAATGTATTTAAGGGTAAGAACACAAGATTTGAAACGAATGATGTTGGAAGTGTGGTGATTGTAAAGATTACTTCTTTCTTTGGCCTTCTTTCTATTCTCTGTTTAGTAGGCTTACATAGGCATTGTGTTTTATACCTTTGAAATTTTAACTACTCTATGGCCTAAACAAGAAATTTTAATTACTCTATAACCCAGGCTTGAATTGTGTCGGCAGTAATCTTTTCTCAATTGAAAACCTCTGAATGTTCTTACAAACAAAATTTCCTTCATGACTTCTATCAAAGACTAAAGAGTTGTATGTGGGATACATACAACTCCTTGCTCCTATCAATATGTCTGTTGCGTTGCATAGGCCTGCATCAAGAACTCCCTGCATGCATATAGCTATCTATTTAATTATGATAAATAATATTCATTCATTGCATATAAATAGGTACGCTTTAGATCTTCTACTGTTCGGGTGACTGCTCTCAAACATACTACTTTATGTAGCGATTAGGCCTCTCTCACAAAAGTAAAAAATATTATTGTTTCATGTTTTCTATAAAAAGGGATTGTAAATTAAAAGAAAGTTGAAACTTGACTTAATAAAGCGAAGAGCCTTTTAATTTAGGTTGATTTCAAGGTCTTGATTTCAATTCAGAAACTTAGGCCTACACCTTTCATTTGTCTAATCCTAGATAGTTGTGATTTTGATTCTGATGATGATTACCCGTTGGGTATGAAACTACTAGTAATAAAATGTTTTAAACGAATTCTATTTTAATATATTTTACGCTTTGTTCAACATTGGGCACTTTAGTAGATGCCTACTTCCAAAGTATATAAAATAAAAATTATCTCGTTGAATTTTAGTGATCAAGTCAAACTATAAATGTAGCGTATACTCACCAAGTAATATTTCGTATGCCGCTGTATCGCCTATCTCTTCAAAAAGGGTTTTGAATTGTTCCATTATTGCAGAAAGTTTGTAACGGCTATTGCTAAAAATCTTAGCCCAACGGATTCAAACGCCAAAGTACTGTAGGTTCAACGGTTACGATACAGTATTCTGACTTGAAATGAACCAACTACACCAAAATTATAGTATTCTCTCTTCATAGCCAAGCCTACTATATTTTATTGGACAAGCTTTCAGCCTAAACAATGACTGCATTGCTATTGGTCTATTGCAACCAATCACATTGTTATTGTCTTGCCTATGATAACCCTTGATAATAAGTTTTATCTGAGTTTATAGATTAGTCCATAAAAAATGGTAGATTGCTTTTGCAATTTTAAAACTTGTTTTAGGACATGTTGTTGACGATACTGCTGTTGAATATATTTCTGCGAACCCGAATCCTGGATCTTGTGGAGGCCCAGTGGACTTTCACTTCAAACTGCCCTATCTTGTACCGAATTCCGACTTAGGCAAGAAATTGTATAGGATATATGTTGGATTTTTGTAATAAGTGTTCTAATATGCCAATTTTCTTTCTGAACAGATCAGACTATAGGGATATTTTGATATTATTTTGTTATTTCAACAAAGTGTCCTCTGAAATGTTAGTAACACTTGCTCTCATTGAGCCATTGGTATTTTGAATAATTGTTAATATTCCAATTTTAGGAAATGCTTTATAGCTGTTCCATATGTGGATTTTCTCACAATTCAAATAAAGTCTTCACTCTCCATGTCATCCGAGTTCATAAACATGATCCAAGGTTTCGGATAACATGTTTCTGCGGCATGAGTTACGGAAGGTATGATATGAAGTTGGCCCTAAAGTCCTATTTGGTATTTTTAAATCTGGCTAATAAATGTCATGTCATATGATAAGGGTTCTGTTTTGAAATTGAGCTAACCATAATGTAAAAGCCCCATTGGAATCAATTTGCCTGATAGGTTGTCAATTTAAAATACACTGAATGGTAGTTGCTTGTTTTACAGCTATCTCAGTTATAGAAGGCACGTTCGTAGGAAACACAAGGACACTGAAACTCATATTGAATCAATGCCTTTAGAACCAGTTGTAGAGCCAGTTTTAGACCCAGATCCGCAATCTCCTCATCATCGTAACAGTAAGTATAAACTCATTATCAGGAAATTCAGACACTATTGGCACATTCTTCCTAAAATTATATTTTTCTCAAAATGGACATGCCAGTCAACAATAAAACGCAATCTTATTCTTGTTAATTGTTTCAGATGAGCAAACTGTTAGACCTCCTTCACTGGAGAAGAACTGTGCCAAATTTATGCTAAGTCTTGCAACAAGTAATATTCCCAATGTACACATTGAAAAGATTGGTTCCACTGTCACTGAGCTGTTGAATGAACAGAAACGATTGTTAACGGATACAGTGCAAAAAGAACATGGAATAGATGTTGGCGGTTTATTCCCCTGTCATGGATTCACGCGTCTAGCCACTCAACACACTAGAATGCGATACTTTAAAGAGAAGTTCAACCTAATTGTGAGTTCTTAATGTGTTTGTACTAAAAAAAGTCAAATTTTAGTTGACACACTGAATCAAAAAAATTATCTAGCTGTTTGCTGCCTATAATCTAAGAATACAAAGCAAATTCGGAAAAGATGCTGATCAAATCCTTAATATTTTTAAACTAAAGAGTATAATATAGGCCTATAATTCTTCTTGCGTTAACTCTTGGGAGTTTTTAAAAGATTACGATCACTCAGTGTTTCATTTTAGTTAACCCTTTCAGCCCTAATTATTTTCCAGTTGAGTGCCCCCCTGGCCTAATTAATTTTTCACACTCAATATTTAATAAAGTGAGGTGTGTTAGATTGAGCATAAATAAAGCTGCGTTCAAGATAAATGAAAATAGTTTTTTGTAACTTGTTGGTAACATTCTTAGCTACATTTTGATACTAACATATACACATTAGGTTAATCTATATAGGATGTTATTGATAAGATTCAAATCAATACATTTTTTGGAAATCGAAAAGTCTAAGTTTGGCTGCTACTACAAGTCAGCTTTTTGGTTGATAACACTTCAGTAACATATTAGGATAACAAGAAAAGGTGTTATCATCAAGTTGCAAAAAAAAATTTGGAGTTCTAACCAATAGAACTGAAATTATGAGCCTATACGCAATATTATGGCATAATGTAGTTTCCGTTCCATTGTTCAATCAATTGGTATATAAGGTCTATATATCATATTTACATTCTATAAGGACAACATTTATTGCAGTTATGATAATAAACACGAGATGCAAACAACTGGAGTACAAAACTAATATAATGTATCGTTTTTATCAACTAAAATTGTGAAAAGATTTGTCAAATAAAATTTTTTTATTCGAAAAATTTAAAAGTTATAACTATTTAGTAATTTTGATGTTGTGCAATTGAAACCCACTTTGTGCTACTAATAAACGGTCATAGTGTTGTTGTAGATCACTGTCACTGCTAAATTCTTCACCTGAACTAATTATTACGTTAGATTGTAAGATTTAGCCGTTGTCTTTCGGCAAACGCATTCAATATGGCGACCTCCAGAGTTGAAGTTTGAAATCTATCACAGGATTTGCCTAGTAAAATGCTTTTATCCAACCACATTTCTGGTATCAAAACAATCCTCAGACTGTTATCTTTCGAAATAAAGCTATAAAAAAACGATAAACACAAAAGGAGTATCAATAAAGTTACTCAGAAAGTGTCCCGAAAGTGTTGGCTTCAGGCCCAAGTGTGAACAACTTCTCCCGAAATAGTTGGCATCAGGGGTGAGAGGGTTAATGCTTTAGTGTCACAGAGTCCATGGACGTATATTAGCATCCATGAGTTACGAGTTTTCGTGTTGAAATCTCTAGTGTGATAATTGTAATGTAAACAAAAGAACAATGCTGTGACTGTGAATCATAATCATAGTAATAAAGGGTTATCTATGCAGTGAATTTAAAAATTAGCATGATATTTATGCCATAATATATATTAATTATGGCAAAATAGTGAGAATAAGGGCTCATTCTTGATCAATCTTTTCAAACTAGTGTGTTGAAAATTGCTGAATATAGCCCCTGTCACGGAGTGATAGCAAATATGTAATATAAAAAGTCAATGCAGTCCTGGGGCATATTAAAAAATATATTTGACCCACTAGTTATCCTGAATGATTGAGGCCGCGCAGCGGCTGAGGGAGCGCGCTGGCGGAGAGGGTCCGGGAGGGGCGCCCGAGCGCCCTTCCAGTGGGGGGTCCGGGGGTCACACCCGGAAAATTTTTTTCTAAAATGGTGAACATTTACAGCATTTCAGAGCGTTTTGCAAGATTCTACTGAGTCCACAAATAACCAAAATTCGAACATAATATATAATATAAAACAGTCAAAAGTTAAAAGCGAGTACGTATAAAACTACAAATGTATTTCGTATGGTCAAAAACTAGATTTTATATCAAGTTTTTAACCATACAAAACAGATTTGTAGTTGTATATGTACTCGCTTTTAACTTTTGACGATTTTATATTATTTTAGCTCCCAATACCTATATACTATATATCTATATGTCAGTGTATTATGATGGCGCTAGAGATTTAAACAAAACTAACTAATGTCGATTGGCTCAATGACAGCAACATGTTATCTCATAATCTCCTTTGTGATCTTTACTAGATTTAATCATGTTAAGGCAATACAAAGAGGTACTGTTATGTTATGCAATAATACATGATCTCACTAATGAGTTTTGGTTATTTGACCCACTAGTGAAATTTTCACTCACGAAAACTCGTAACTCGTGCCCTGTCAAATACGCCCCTGAATTGCAGTCAATTGACAATATTCACATTAGATCACTTGCCTTGGAACCATTGGGGTGTTTAGAGAAATAAAGATATGATAAAAGCCTGTTTGGAAATAAGCCTCTTTCGTTTGAATTTTCCTTAAAGTGTACACCAACCAATTAATTGTATCCTAACCTAAATGTCGTGTTGTGGCTTGTAGGAATCGACTCCAATTCGCTACAACAACACCGCTAGAAGACCATTTTACTATGTATCCGTACTATCAACTCTCCAGGTAAATACTTGTGCGCTTAATAACTGCAAACATGCAAGATAACTTCTGAGAGAAAATATATGAAAAAGGTTGTCAAATGTGCTGCGCTTGTCATAGTTCTGCGATTTCAATAAGAATTGATTCCTGCTAATTACCGTTAGTGAACTGGCTATGGACAAGTAATTTTTTCAGGATTAGCTCTTTAAATTTTTTTCAGTGACACAGCTAAGTTAGTGTAACAAGTTAGGTTCCCTAGGTTGATAGTTGGTCTACAGTTAGTGAGTTTATTTATAGTGACTTATTTTGCTAATTGGCTTGGCCATGTTCCCATTGTACTGAACATATCTTTATTTCAGACCATTTGTAAACCTAATTTGCTAATGATTATGTAAACAAAGAGCGCCTTAGCTGTTCCCATCAACAATATAGCAATGAACAATAAAGCACTTGTCACCCTGAAGAGTTGCTCTAATTTATCAGACAAATATAAACATCACACAATAGGGTTCCATGAGGAAATTGAGTCATCTTTGACTAGAAACACAACATTGTCGACCAACTATCATCACCTCATGGAACCTAACTAAATGCTAAAAGTACAACCAACATTTTGCTTTCAAAATTATGCAAAAAAGCTTTAGTCTATGTTCTCATGTATTCATTCATCTGTTTGCAGATAATGTTAGATAGTCCAGAAATCCGGAATGTAGTACAGTTTCCAATATTCTCTCCAGATGGGGCAATCAAAGACTGCATAGATGCTGATTATGCACAGAATTCTGACTTTTTTGCTGACGGGCAAAAGATAATGGTAGCAGCCTATTATGATGATATTGAAGTGGTATGTCAGCTCAAATAAAAGTGTGTTGATTTAAGGATCATAAAGCCCTTCAACTATGCTACACAAAACTTATTGGCGACTACTGCCTTCTCAAATTTAAGTGCTCATCTAACACAGAAGAATTGGGCATAATTCTGCGTAGGCCTATAAATAAATTTACCATTTATGTTTCGGTTGTGTCAACATGCAGATGTTCAGGTCCCATCACTGACCGTCGTACATGGCTTTTCAAATACTCAATAGTTTTCATTTTTGTTGATCCTTATCACATGCGTTGGTTTGAGGTCATATTCTTTTGATAATCGTCATATTTTTCTAGGTGAATCCAATTGGCTCCAAAAGAAAAAAGCACAAGATAGGTAAAGTGGAATTTTGCTGCATGTTTTCAGGAACAGAATTTCGTGGTTTTACAATATTTGTTTTTTTTTAAACAGCATATCTCACACTGTTGTGTTTTTCATGGTTAGCTCTTTTCTATTGGACGTTACTGAATGTCCCGCCTCAGCACAGATCCCAATTGAAATTCATACACCTGTTTGCTGTGGCATACTCTGCTGACGTTAAGGAATATGGAGTCCAAGCTATCCTTCTAAAGTTTGCCGAGGAAATTAATGTACTCAAGAAGGTAATCATAATATTCTTATAGTAATAGGTTAGCTTTGAAAACCGGAGCTAGAGCCTGGCAATGAATCTAAACTTCAAGTTATTTGACCTCTTTTCTGGCTAGTGAAAGAGTTTCTTTATGAAAAGTCTATGATCGAAAATGTATTTTATTCCATTGTTTGAAAAGGATAAAACAGTAAAGATTCTATGTCTTTTATTCAGGATGGTATTGAAGTTGTGAATCGGGACGGAAAGGACATCTATAAAGGATCTTTGCTTTTTTTTATTGGCGACACTCCAGCAGCCAATATGGTAGCAGGGTTTAAAGAAGGAGTGGGAGGGGCAGCCATGAAATGTCGGACGTGTTATGGTAGCTCACAAGAGATTATCCAACAGGTTTGTGTGTTATGGTATACAGTTTATTGCAGAAGTGTGCTTGTTGTGTTAACTTTTTTAGTTATGCACTTATCATAAGACTTTTATCTTGAATAGAAGCTATTCCGTGCGCTGAATCAGGGATTATGTTAATGCTGTCGCACGTCGCTACTAGTGTGTGGTTGCTAAGTTTCTGAATTTCTAGTTCTTTTCGTCAGTGTGATGCGAAACTTTGTATTGCTTTCTATTGCTTTTAAACATGCTACAGTTTAACCACACGGAGTTTAGACTGAGAGACATAGAGAGTCACCGTCGCCACTGTCTCCTTCTCGGTCCAGAGATGCCTGCTCGGCAGCGTGTAGAATACTCAAAGCGATACGGAATCAACTCGCTATCCATATTAGATAAGATCGATGGATTTGATGTTTGCCAATGCATTCCTGTTGACATTATGCATATTGTGTGCGAAGGAACTCTTCCTTATGCCATAAAGGGGTTCGTATCTAGGCTACTGGAAAACCGAATAATTTCTATATCGTCATTGAATGAACACATCAAAAACTTTCCATACAGAGGAGACGACAAGAAAAATGCACCCAGTAGCTTGGAAAGATCTTGCTTCAATGGACTAGACACCGGAAAAATTGGTCAATCTGGTTCGTATTCAGCCTACTGCAGTTGAATACGTTTTTGTTTGATTTCGACAGTCAATGAGGAATGCTAATGATCTAAATTCTAAACTGGTGATTTGTGGAGCGACTTTCCCAATCTAAACCACTACAATATTTTAGCATTTTTTTAAAGTCCTATTATGTTTGTTGCTTCGTGTAAGAAATAAGGTAAAATAGTTTTTCAAATTTTAATATATTTTTCCTTTTCACGCAACTTATGCTTTTTGTAGATCTAATCTATAACTCTTTTTTCAGCAACTCAAACTATCTGTTTGGGCTTTCTTCTACCTTTAATACTGGCTGGCCACAATATTGAAGAGATTCCAGAATACAGACTGCTGTTGATGATGGTTGAAATTACCTCCGTTCTGTTGGCATATTCGTTCAACAAAGACCAGATTACAACCGCCGCAACGCTAATAAAATTATACCTAGAAACCTGGGTGACCGTATATGGAGCTCACACCATTACTCCCAAGATGCATTACTTGGTACACATCCCCTACTACATAGTGAAGTGAGTTCTCAGGCAAAAACTCTATAATTTTATCAGGCCAGTATAAATATATATAGCATGATTCATGTCATTCCAATTTAATGGCAAGCGGTCCGCTGGCTGCGGTATGTCGGTTGGTTCAGCATCCCACTTTACAGTGATGTTTTTTTTAAAAGTATGTCTCAATCTCAAGCATTATTTTACTATGTAATTATCAGTTGTCACATAAAAACTTTAAACTTCATGTAACTTTATGTAACTGTTTACCAGATTTGGTCTTCCAAGAGGAACCTGGTGCTTAAGGATGGAGGCTAAACATGCGTTCTTCAAATCATTACGCATGAGAAACTTTAAGAATGTGCCGCTAAGTCTAAGTAACAGACACCAACTCGAGTTTTGCCATGATTGGGCAGATGCCAATGTGCATGGCGTATTGCATCACAACAATGCCAAAACCAAGGGCGCACGTAAGTATTGCAGTGGCTGATATCTCAATAGTGTTCGAGTAACGGAGTTGGTGCGTGCATGGAAATATGTTAGTTTACTGAACATTTCTAGAAATTGGGGTACTCTTTTGAGGTATTGTCTGAAGACTTTGGAGTCATTTTGTTATCAGAGTACTCCTCTATCGGAGTACTGGCTTTTCGGTCACCATGTGCAGTAGTCATAGGCTTTCCTGATAGTTCTCATGCATCGAGTTTTGAAATCGCTGCTTTACAGTAACGTGTTCTGAGGAATCATCCACTTGGTTTTTGTCACCTGAGACAGATAGCTGTTGTTAAATGCTATGGCTAATTTCTGCTCTAACTTATCGAACAGGCTTTGAGTAAGATAATTTTTTCTTGATAGGCACCGCTGAAGACAGTCCTGAACCACCTGAGCACATCCAGGAGAGTTTGGGAGATTGCACACAATGCTGCAACACCATCACAATATCTGGTAAGTAATGGGATACGCTGTAAGTAAGCTCTATTGAACTGTTATTGTTATTCAATCACTTATTTATAAACAAATCTTCAAAACACAAAGATTATTCTACACTGTCTTGCTTTGTAGGTTTTAGATATAGCATTGGGGACGCCTTTCGTCTAGCTAGCGATACCTATGGAGTAATTCTGCAAATAGTGGCTAACAATGACTATATTACAGCCTTTCTACTAGAAGAATATAAAGCAGAATGGTTTGAAGCTCGGCTCTTCGCTCACAAATTGCAATGTACCGGAAATTTTGTTTGGCGGCTGGTATCTAGTCTACCCCACCACCATCCATTATATGTATATAAACTGCCGCCATTTCAACCCGCTTGTTATATTCAGCCAAGGTATTTTTCTGATCCTGAATTTGTTGATACCGTATGATCCGGTTTTGAGCGCCCCTTTTTCTGTAGAGACGGATAATACTTTGAGCTGTGGTAAATTGTCTTGTTGAATGCTTTTAAGTTTTTATACATTTTGATTAGTGTTATAAAAATCTTTTGTAATTAATTTCCGTCGATTCTGGTAGGGAGGCCTACTGTTTTAAAGCCAGATGTCGTAGCTTTATATTTTTATTTTACCTAGTGGGCATGAGAGTATTGTCTAGGTTTTGGTTCAGCTTGAAATATATTATATTGACCTTGTCATTCACTTTACTTCCCAGAGATTTTCAT
Source organism: Watersipora subatra (assembly GCF_963576615.1). Classification (NCBI taxonomy): domain Eukaryota; kingdom Metazoa; phylum Bryozoa; class Gymnolaemata; order Cheilostomatida; family Watersiporidae; genus Watersipora; species Watersipora subatra. Next base: position 24,984,064 of record NC_088712.1, on the reverse strand, counting down.
GTTTCTATGTTGAAAGGTTCAGTTCAACGTACGGAAAACTTGTATGCCTACCCCATTCTGATACTTATTGTCAAAGAAAGACGCTCTCACCATGCTTGAGGAAACATGTTGAAGCGAAAAATACTGACCACAAAAGATCTAACAAAAGACCAGCTCAAACACTACATATTTTCAGACCCTGTTTTAACAATCTTGAGGCATCTTTAAAAGTAACTATCTAGGGTACATGATTGGGCAGTGCAAGTAGGCTGAATGTAGTGTGTGCACCTCATAACAGGACAGGGTATTTGAATTTCTAACAATGAACACAATAAGTTCCAAAATTCCCATTGTGGGAGAACAAAGGAACCCTCTTTGTTTAGTAGGCAAGGCAAGGGCAAGGCATATTTCTCCCTTAGGTCTTAGCCAATGTTGCCTAATGCCCTCTAAAATACATTTTGCCCTTTACTTTTCAGCTTGCTATTGAGTTCACAAAACTTTTGGCGCTCTTTTTTTCTAAACATCCTGAATCAAATTCGGTACACTTACTCTGCTGTAGCGGGCCGCAGTTGTTTTATATTAGCAGAGGATTGAAGATTTTAAGAAAGGTTCTTTAAATTGGGCTGTGGTGTGGCTAAAATTTGCATGGTCATTTCGTAGATAATGGGTAAGACCCCTTTCTGTGGGATACCCATGTCACAAGTATTTATGCCGACTTAGTGAACATTCTGGCCCATTGTGAAATCACACACTCTCACTTCACAACCAAGCGATTCGAAATGAGTCATTTTTATTTTTCTCCCCCCCCCACCCACCCCTTCTGTGCAACTTATTGTATTCACTGTCAACAAATCAAGTTTGCTTCATACTATAGCCTATCCTACTAACACCCTAGCTGTGTGACTTTTCCATCATCCGTACTGCTGTGCTAATAACAACCCATCATATAGAGTAGTCGATTACGACCTGATGGTTGATTCACAGCACAGCCTGCTTTAGATTCCTATTTTCATGGGCGACTTCTTGTCCATATTTGAATGATACTTTTTGTATTATGACCCATGGCCTAAAAGGTATCTAAGAAATAGCCGATGGTCTAGCTATATTGCGATTGTGTCAAAGCTATGTAGAAAATGTCCGCAATGGAAAATGTCAGCAGCGGCTGCTGTGAGTGAAGGAAATTCTATGACCAAGATTGAACTGTTTTGGTTTAACATAATTTTATGGTCTTTTATATATACCTTTAGAAAGGGTTATGACTGAGTGGTTAATAGTTTAATCAGCAGGGTTAGGCATGAGGCAATACACAGCAATACACAGCAACATCAATACCCCGAGATATTTTCAAAGGAGATAAACTCGGCATAGGTGCATTCCCTGGCCCTGATTTGTAATCAGTTATTTGTGTTGTTCCTTTTTGTTGCTATTAGATCTTTCACAAAACATTTTACGACAAAGAGATCTGGATCATACAGTGATGTTTTCTATCTATTTTTATTGATATACATGTACAGTTCATTATTTTGCTGAAAAATTCTTGTAAAAATTGTAATTTGAGCTTTTTTGTACGCGTGTCGAAGTGGATTTTCCCACAGTGTTGGACGTGTACCCCTCCGCCTCGCAGTGTTTCCCCAAAAAAGTAAATCTGTTTCTAACACTGGTTATAATTATATTTATCACTGATGTATTCCAATCTTGATTATTTAAATTTAAGTCGTTTTTGGATGACATTCATCAACTACTATTTGGTTGAAAATATCTTTTCCAGCAAAGCAATGCCTTACAGACTAGCGGCTTTTTAGCTAACTCAAAATCCTATTCAATATGTTTCCCAGTCATTGTTAGCCTGGGTAGGCTCTTCAACAGAAGAGCCTACCCAGGCTAAGTCATTGTAGTTTAACTTTAAGTGACATAAACTGTTGGCACTTGGTGGTAGTGGCATTCCATTATCAACCACCCACCCAATGGAATGCCACTACAGCCAACTGCCAACAGTTTATGTCACTTAAACTACAGCCATTGGAGAGTTTATAATTTCTCTCAACTGTTATTATTATATCTATTGTTAACCTAGCTAGGCCATAAACAAATTATTAGTTGGTTAATACAGGCTAAGTGTTTTGTGGACCATTTATTCAGCAAAACCGTGCCGAAATACTTTCCATGTCTCTCGCCTTTAAGAAAGCTTCGTCAATAACTCCAACCTTGGCTTCAAATAAAGTTATGTCTCAGAAGTTCTCGAATACCCGACAACGCGAATAACTCATAAATAACTCACTTTAAATGTGGTGCCAGGTTAGCCATAATGATAATCCTATTACTCACTCTAAATTTTGTTGCCACTCAATATGGCTAGTATAATAGAAGAGATGGAGGTATAGAGCTCTACCTTAGCTTAGGACAATTAAAATAATCCTTTGAATGAAGACTTATGAATAGGATTTTTAATTGAATAAAATAACTTTGAAAGTTGTGACATCAGTTGTGCATGCCAATGCTGCACCGTTTTGTTTGAGAGGCTAACCCAGCACCTTGAAGTTCGAGCAAAGGTTTAAATTTCACAGGTTACACAAAAACTAAGTAGCCTATTTATGCTTTACTTGAATTTTATTTTTAATAGGTCTGATTACGCATGTAATTATAGTCAATTTACCAATTGGTAGACACATTTTACTGATAACCACAAATGGCTCTCCGAAAGCTCAAAGTCTAATAGACCTACTCCAGTCTCAGTGCTTTTATGAAGGCTACCGTGAAAAATACAAAAATATTTCCCAATAATCAAGTGGAGCATTATGTAAACAGCTTTTTGCTATTAATAATTGTTTCGACAAAATATTACTTTAGAATTTTCCTCAAAGTGGATGGTGAGGAATGAAAAGCGAAAAATGAAATTTGTCGCACCCATCACTTTGCTCGTTTCCTCAACGAATCTCCGTAGACTCATCAAGGAAGCTGCTCTACAATCTTGCATCGAAGAGAATATGAGGCTCATTATGAGGCGGGATTAAACCACTAATTAATAGTCCTAATCATGCATCTAATTCTAAATTATGCCAATTGGTAATCCACATAGCAGCTTTTTTATATTACGGGAAAAGTGTTGGGAGCAGTTTTAATGATTATAATCTATCCCAACTTTGGTTACTCAGTTTTGGACTTTGGTTGGCGCCATAGCTGCCATGTCTCCCTTTTTGAGAAGGATATTTCTGATATTTTGGGTAAATTTTCCTCTCCACACGCGATTAGCTATTTTTTTATTCAATAATATTAACAGAGTGTCATACACTATCAGAAAGAGGGCATGAGAGAAGTCCTTAGACACACATTCAAAGTTTTACAGGGTGTAGGGTATGAACCTCAGTCGTTTAAATCCAAAAAAGCTAAAAACCTCACTTTTTCAAATCACGGTTACTTGGCACCTATGGTTGGCGCTCATTCCTATTTTGTTGACAATATCTTTACTGACACTGTAAGGTCATTCATTCAATGTGCGTTTCCCACAGTTTCCCAGCCATTTGTGAGTTTATGATTTCCCTCAACTGTTATTATATCTATTGTTACCCTAGCTTGGCCATAAAAGGATTATGAGTTGGTTAATATAAGCCTTGGTGGGATCTATGAGTTGAAATCTCCTCAGACCACTGTTATTCAGCAGAACGGCACCAAACCATTTCATTATATAAAATCCATTAAGAAAGCTTCGTTCATAAAGCCAACCTTGGCGTCAAATAAAGTTAAATCTCAGAAGTTCTCGAATACCCGACGACGCGAATAACTCACTTTGAAAGTGGTTGATTGTCAAAGAAGCATTAAAATTTTCATCGGTAAAAGCCAGTTTGATGTCAGAAGGAGTGTTCTTTAAACATCGTCATTCCAAAGAGAAAATTAAAAATCAGACTTGGCGACCATTAAAACCCTCCACTTTTGGCTAATCGTGTCTCACTAAAATTTATTTTATTATACCAAAACACCTTATTTTTTCTTTTTATTTAATGGCCTTCAATAATCTCTGCAACTGCTGTATATAACCGAAATTCAAATAACATTTTTCTAAAAAGTAATACTCCAAAATCCAAATATTAAGTAATTTTAAAAATCTAATCTGAACTGCTTTCCCCTGCGGCTGTAATAAAGGCTAAATAATCTTGAGACATCAAAAATACAGGTTTTATAACTTTTTCAGTGAACCATCAGAGAGCAAATTTATGATCAATGGGCAAATAACACCTGTCTATGACATCGTAAGCCTACAGAGTTTTACAAGAACCCTAAAGAGTCAATGGAGCCGAAGAGCGAAAGGGTCTATTTGTAACGGTATGACTTGTCCCTTCTTAACAAACGTATTAGCTTGTTTTACACCAATAGTCAGGGCCAGTAAGATTATAGGTGTCTGTACTATTGAATAAGCAACACAGTGTAGGCTAGGAGGTATGATGGATCCAAAAAACTTTGACAAACCTTTTGTGTTAGCCTACACGCCCGTTGCAGTTAACCGGTTATTCTTCATGGGATAGCAATTCTGTTATTAATTATTTATATTATAAACCATATTATATCCCTCTAAACAGAGTTACCTAGCTATTTTTGGAGCAAGCAGTTAGGAGTACCTCCTAAATTTACCACTCGATATTTTTGTCCAGGCTAATTAATTCCAAATGACTTGCATTACCAACAGTGTTGCAGTTTGGGTAGGTAAGCCGACAGCTGATTGCCATTGAGAATATGGGAATGTTGCGGTGCTGACAGTATCAGAAAAAATATCGCATGCCAACATCAGAGATATAAGGCTGCAATATGTAATGTGTTTTCACCAGACTGACTTGCCACCGTCAGTTTTGGCTCCATTTGGATCTTACAAGCTAGAAAGTAATGTGGTTGTGCTGACAACTCCTTGATACTTTCAGTATTATACAAATTTCTATGCAGGTTGATTTCACTAAGGATAAAGCTATATACCATTGCGTCTCTTAGTTTGTGAACAGCACCGCTTTATTATTATAATTTTATGATTTTTATAATTTAAATATTTTGTTGAGAAAGCTATGCAATAAATTTAGCCTTAGTGGCAAAAAGCTGTCAACATCCAATCCAACGCCAAACTGCACAAATATAATAACCCTCTCTAAGATGCTCTGCGACAACCGTTTAGAATTATTTGCTGTTTCCAAACGAATAATGACTAAAAATTTTCTATCTTTCTGAAGAACATGAAAAAACACAGTGTTCACTTGAAGTTCCGATGAGATTAACCCTGTACTATATGTATACTAGTTAAAGCCACATTGTATGAGACGTGATATTTTTTCAGATTTCGCCAGGAAATGTGTGGCAGATAAGCTAAGTGGAGGATCAAGGATACCAACAGAAAACCTGTGATGCCGACAGTAAGCGCTTAGATAATCCTATTTTTTTTAACTCAAGAACATAGATTTATTATCTTTAGGCCTACATTGATATTTTTATGTAACTGAAACGACTTGAGCTTCTAACTGTGGTTTGGGAAGACATAGCTTTATTTTAGCTTTATATTAGGATTTGACTTTGAGGCTTATCAATCGTTATTGTAATATCATAGTACTCAATGACGCTCACGATTCAATGAGAGTTGCATGAAAACTCTGAGCTATCTTTACTCACATCAAATATATATTTTTAAATTAAAAAAAAACATTTCCACAGCAGTCAATGTTCTTCAATCCAATCATGAGCATGGGTCATTATTGTTGGTAATTCTTATACATTTACTTTGCTAGTGATAAATGCAATAAATGGCATACCGGTATGAATTTTCATGACATATTTTAAAATTAAAAATAACAATATCTTTGGTTAGGCAGACCACTCCCATTGCAATATCCTAGTTGTGATTAAAAACTTTAAAAAAAACTTAATTTTTATTAGATATTCTTGTATCTTACCCCTTTTTACAAGGGTAGATAATATTGAACCTCCAATTCTGTGCAAGGAGGCCGCATTTTCGTTGCCCGTAAATATATCAATTGACGCCAGTTATGGAAATTTTGTTCATGATATGACAGGTCACCGCTTGGATTCCCAACCCCGTGTGTTCGGATCAGCATGGTAATCATAACAAGGAAATAGAGATATACCAGAAGTTATCTTGGCATGTCGGTAGCGGTAGCAGGGCAGTATTTATAATATAATATCTACATCTACTCTGCACTTTGAATTAACCCACTTTATAGAATGTATCCGGCAGTTTGATGGTTAATAAGACTTGTGTGGTGAAAGTGTAGCATAGGCTAAATAAGTCAATTAAATCAACATATTATTTGTATTTTCAGACAGTAGACGCGTTCTCGGTTGTGTCAAGTTGATGTCAGAAATAGACTACAAGAAGAACTCCTCATACGCCAAAAAAATTTCACTCTCAGGTGAGCACAACTATAAAACTTAGTTCTGTAGATGGCAAACCTTTGGAGCAAGCCATCCTTTTTGCAGAATACGTAGGTCCACTAATGATCGCCACTAATCGAGAGATAATTGCACTTTCACATTAGTTCTACTAGTAGATAGGCTCAAAAATCTTAGGACATCTTAATGCAGAGCAGTATGCCTGTTGTTCACATTGTTTCAAAAGAATTGAAGCGGGTTTACGATGCTTCAAAGAAAAAAAGATACATGGGCTGGTGAAGTCACAATGGTCCTGGTCTGCACTGCACTGCCGACTTGTCGATTATCACAATTGCATATTTTCCGAGCCATTGTCGATAAAATGAAAAATGAGATTTTAATTGTGAAATTAAGTTAAAGTGAACGATCCACACTAGCTAAATTAGTAGCAATAGCGAGAGAGGACAATTCCACCAATTATCAATAGCTGCACTCTATGTTAGTGGTGTGAAATTTCCAACTCTAAAATGCTATAACACTTATTACCAGCTGGTTTACTGTTTTGCGGTCTATTGAAAACTATGAGTATGTAATTTTCTTGCAATTCACATTATTGAATAGAAGAAGATAATTTTTTGCGAGAAAGTTGAAGTTAGGGTAAAATGCACTATTCTCTGCGAAGTGGGAATAGTTTGGGTATACGCAGGGTGTTAATGGTAATAATAATATACTAACAGATGGTGATGGGCAAGCTAAGCTGCTTGGGAGTTGGCCAACTTTGTTTGCAGTGGCCAATGATATTAAACATGCTGTCGCTAAACTAGTATCAAAAGCGAGAGAGGACAATTCCGCCAAAGCAGGAGAACAATATTTTTGTTCAATTATCAATAGTTGCATACTATATTTAGGTTGCAGAAAATTTGCGGCTCTAAAATAATAATAGCAGTGACAATTTATAATTACCAACTGTTTAACGTAGCAGACATAAAACACTTGTGAGGGGCGTGTGAGTCGGGGCATTTATTTATAGTAGTTCGCTCACAGCTCACATCTTTGAATTAAATAAAAGTTTTTCAAGAATGGTGGAGCTATGGTGAAAATACCAAATTGATTTTCATAGTGAAGAAGTATACACAGGGTAATGGTAGTAATACTAGTAGGTGGTGATAACAGAGCTCACCTGCCAAAGGGTTAACAACTCCCGATGGAGGAAGTTAAACTCGAAAGGCGAGAGGGGGCAACTCCCCCAAAACATTACATGATCGGTTTTATTATTCAACCAATCGGTTCGCTTTATGAGTTAGGGAAATGAAAAACTTTGTCGCCTTAAAAAACTAATAATAGTTGGAGGAATTACTAACCCGTTTTATTAACTTCCAATTCAATTGGAATATTCCAATTATGTCTACCGCTCTCCACATCCCTATCAACCGTATCACTTTTCTGTAGAAATTGTCAAGTCTTATTTTGTAAAGTTGAATATACCTTGGTTTTTTTTTTGGGAAATAGTTAATTTTCTTTTGCGGAAAAAATTTCAAGGGTTTGGTTTGTCGCAAACGGAATCACATATGCAGAGTTCACCTCAAATATTGGTGTTGTTTTCCATGTCTCAAACTACTCCATGTTGGATGTAATTCAGCTGGAAATGTTGCCTGCCCTTGACCATCTCGCAAAATGACCAACTCTTAAAGCCATTGAGATTATACACACGAGATATAATCACTTACTATAATAACACAGACCTGTAGATCAGAGGATGGCCATATTAAAAGTTTAACCACTTGGTGTCTGCTTGTCAAGGTCTTCCTTTGACATGTTGAAAACCGGTAATTATGAAAACAAAGTTTGGTAATCCTTTAGATGTAGACCTATGCTCATCAGATATTACCAGCAAACAGCAATTGAAAAAAGGTAGGATTCCGCAATAGAATTGTCCCCACTCGAAATGGTCACGTGACCATTTCAAATTGGGACAACTCCAATTCAGATAAAGTGATTAGGGCCTGAGCTAGTGCAGACCTAATGAATTGATCGCATTGTAAATTAAGATGAGCTATTACATTGACAGGTCAGAATTTGAACATCTGGTAATCTGTTGAGGTTTAGTGTAAATAATACATTCAGCTCATAGGCTTTCAAAACAAACGACGCTGACTACCTTGATATATACTTAAACTAGTCAATGCATTAATATTCTCAACTATACACGCCTATTGAGTTCAAGTACAAAATCACACAACCATTGCATAAATGTGGAAATTTAATGCGCTGACTGTTTACTGTATCTTATTTATTTGTCAACTATTAAGCATGTAGTGAGTTTTTTTTGTAAACAATTCAACCAGTGCATAAATTTTTGCTAATAATGCAATGGCTGTGTTGCAAGTTTAATGCAGCTGACGCATTACTGTTCAAAATTTTAATCGCTTATCAAGTTTTTATTTAGTTAACACAAGCAGTGCATAAATGCCTGAAGCCTACACCCTCACCGCATAAAAATTATAAACAGTTAATGCATAATTATCAATGCTCTCTATGCACTCATTGTGTTTATCTTAATTTAATTCACTCGGCGCTGTTAAGCGGATCACAAACGCATCATACGCATTAGCTTTATATACAAAGTGCAATGTTTAAGCATTAAGCGCATTGTAATATACTGATAGGTAATGGCAAAATACACACTGAATGCGATTTCATTGCATTGCCTGAGAATTTAATTCAATATTTAGTTCATCACAGTGCGTTTTAAAGAAGGGGATATTTTAACAAAGTGCATTGTTTTTCGGACTGCAGAAAAATATTCATCCAATGCCTAATATTATGCATTATTCAAGCAGTCACTGCACTGAATCACTCACTTTTCACACGCACTAAGTCTGACAGTTTTTACAGTGTAAGCAAGTAAGTGGGGTATATGCAGCCTTTGAATTTTAAAACTTTTAGTATTTAGTTTGAATCTTGTGTAGTAATTGTGTAGTAATTAGGAGCTTAGCTGTTTTATAGAGCTTCAGTAGTAGGAGGCAGATATTCAAGTTTGCCAAAAAAACCTAACCAGTGAACTAAAATGTGTATTTTGCATTCATTTTGGTTTGTATATCTGTTTATGCTATTTGAATTATCTTTTCATTTTTTGTAGAAACTTGGTAAGCATTATTGCCAGTATATTCATCAGATGGCAGAGAGTATTAGACAAAGTTGGATGTTCTTTTCTAGAAAAGGTATGTTGCTAATTACACGTTGGTTTGCATAAAAAATATGTCAAAATAATCAAGGTTTCATCTACCAAATTTTATAATATTATGGAACATATACATAATTATAGATTAAAAACTATAAAACATTATATCAGTAAGGTTGTATTTTGAAATGTAGTAATGTTTGACGTTTTGGCAAAGTTACTATGATAAGCAAAACTTTAAATTCACCAACAGAAAATATACTGTACAAAGTTTTACTGTAACTAACAAATGTATACCTGACGTAAGAATGTAACAGCATGCCCAAAAGTAGTTTTTCTTTGTATAGTTGCAAATAATCAATGACGCTTTAGTTATAGATAACTGCTGAATGAGAAGCATTGATGGCCCACACCAAAGACTGATTTGCAGACATCAAATTAAAGGTATGCGATATTGCAATAAGTTGCTGTAAAATAGCACATTATACATGTGAGCCAAAAATTAGTGTGATAATTTGATATAGCCATAGCTTCAGTAAGAAAAGTTGTCAATTTTTATAGGCATTGTATTATTTCAAACGCTTACATAAACCATTATGCCACTTTTGTGTTCTATTCATCTATTATTGGCAGATTACATAATACAGATAGTGCAAACCAATCAAAGGAATGTAGCATAGCATAGAGATTTAGTATTACTCTTCTTAGTCTTTATGAGTCATGGTAGCAATTGCTTAGCAATTGCATAATTATATAAAATGAATAGTTTTCTATGGTTACCCATTACCACTTTTAGTTACTCAGCCAACACTGAGAGTAATTATCAGATTTGAGATATCATGTTTAGAGGCAGGAGATTGACAAATATTTTGTTTGTTTTTACTCTTACCCTACCGTATGCAAATTTATGCTAAATCTATCAGCGACTGCCGTATGCACATTTATGCGAATTTTCCAACAATTGCGTGGTCACCTAATTTTATTATCCGTTAAAAACATAACCGATGATTTAAAAACTTTTATGGTATTGTCAGTGTGGTCCGAAGATTTCTCTAAAAGATTAGTCTAAGATAACCAAGCAGTTTCAAATTTTCTTTTGGGAATTTTCAGAATAGAAATGGACATTTTTTGTGTAAGTTTTGTTAAGTATCGCGCAAGTCAGAAAACAGATAATTACTTATGTTGATGACATTATAGCCAATTCAAATTCAGATTTTTGTGATTACACAGATAATTAAAGAAGCAGCAGTGACTCTGATGATAGTGAAAGTAATAGTTTTGTAAGTGTAAGGGACATTGTAGAGGATCGTTTTAGCTTCGTAGCAATCGTAGCTTCACATAGCTTTAGCAATGCACAAAGTGAAGGTACATTGATTTTTGCATAGCACTATAATAGCTACTAGCATTGAAATATGTTTACATTTTAGCAAAATAAAATATATTACAAAAAGTTTCTAGATAAACTTTGAAGTTGAAACAAAATTGTATACATATCATGAAGCTAAATTGGCAATTTTCGGTGAAATGGCTGGCGGTAGGCCGGTAGCTTAATTTGTACATGGGTGGCAGTAAAAGGGTAAAGCTATAGAAGAATTAGAGATACAAATGTATTTTTTTTCCTTTTGAATGATTTAGTGAACTTTGATGATTCAAGACAATGAGTTTGGCGAATGATATATATATATATATAAGATGCTGCTGAAGTTGCGCAATGACTTGCATTTAATAGTTTGTTAGAAATTCAACTCATGGCTTTTAATTATTACCTCAAAATGTTGAAAACACGCGATAGGAAGGGTCAAAACACTACTAAAAGTCATAGTTGCTCAAACCTGAAATACAGTAGGTTTTATACAATTTGCTATACAATAACAAAACTGCAAAACTATTGGTAAAAATATAAATAGCAATATATATTATTATTTTTGGCCTTCAGTATCGGGCAGCATGTATGCAGTTTGCTTGCTGATGTTAACAAAAGTTTTACTAATAAGCTACATAATTTGCTCAATTATTGGTGTCAACTTTAAAATTTAAAACAAATGTAGTGTTAGCACTTTTAGAATATACTACAAACAATGCAGAGGATTTTTTGTGGCATATGACTTGAATTGAAGAGTTCTCTGAAAATGCAACTTGTATTTGCCCATTTTAATACTTTAAAATGTCAAAGGGAGCTCATAATGAATGCAACTTTAATATAATTTCAAGATGCTCAAAGCGGTATGGATGTTATGTTGACAAACATTAAAAGGTCACTCTGTACTATGGCTAGTAAGTATTTACATGTATTTAGATTTTGCATTGATGCTTTCAATTAGGTAGTGTAGGAAATCTATTTACATTAGCTAAATTACCAGCATGTGCAATACCCAGCTTTGTTTCCTATCCATCCCAAACATTTTGCCAATGCTTATAATAATTCATTGCTCTTTTCAAATCTCATTTCTGAACCAAAGGTAGTTTTAGCAGTATAAGAACATATACTTCTCTTCCTATGGGTCTACTCACTTTTCTGTAGCAGCAAAGGCCATTGTTTTTAAAAGGTCTGTAAGAATTGTATTACTTATTTTGACTTCCATTGGTGCTCGTAGCAAATATAATTTCAGTACAATTTGCATCAATAAAGTTATTATTACTTGTTTGTAAAGTATTTGGAGCAAAACAATATTTTATGTGCACAGCAAACATTTTTGCTGCAAGCTTACCAAAACAAAATAAAACGTTTATTTTTATGTTACATTTTAATTAAACATCATGTTCTATTCAGTTATTGCTGTCAGTACTATGCAGTTATTGCTGTCAATGTTCTTTGTGCATTCTTGGCACACTTTTATGTTAAACTTCCAATGCATTAAACACTTTAGAAATAAAGTGTCCAAACAAGGATGCATAACATGAGATTTGTCACTGGCTTGTTTTGACCTATATCTAGCACTCTTTAGCCAAAGGTGTCTAGCTTTACTAAAATATTTGGTAGTGAAATTGTACATAAGTTCATTGCCTGCATACACATCAATCATGATGCCTATGCTCTTATTATGTGTGTTCTACTATTGCCTGCTTAGCTAATTCACTTTCTACTTCTCAATAGCCTCAGCCTCAGAATGAAAGCTATTGTTGTTATTCCAATTCTTTGTAACTTTATAATGAAAGAGGTTGTGGTTGGGCAGCTTATTTGCTTTTCACTCTATTAGAAATATTGCAGCACAAGTATAACTGCAGTAATAAAATCTTCACAGAATTGCATAATGTGGTCTTATTCTCCAAGGTCTTCTCACTAGCAGAAATGACCTACGTACTTATGCAATTGTGGTTTGTGCTTAAAGTGACTCATTATCCTAATGTGGCATGGCTTGCTACCCCTTCTTGCATGCTAGTCAATTGATTAAATAAATTGTAAGAAACCAGTCAACCTCTCATTCCTACACAACCTAAAGACTTATCACAGAAGTTCAACCTTCTAGCGAGATTGTAGCTGCTAAAATTTTTGATTTTTTTCACGCGTCTAGCCATTTAGGGTTTTGCAGCAGCAGAAGAACAGACTAATCATGTCACAATTGGTATATTTGTTTGTCACAATTGTTTTATATTACTTTTGCCAATTTTGTCACTGAATTAATTGTACCATATTATGGTGAAAAGTCCTCATGAAAAGTATTTTACTTCGCCTCAATACCAATGCAAAAGGCTAGACCGGTAGTGGCCTATTTTGATATTTAGGGCGAGCCACTTTAAATACTATTTCTAAGCAACTTACTCATGTCATCAAATTGCGACGGCAAACAACAATGCATAGGTTTTCGCAGCTATTTTCGATTTGGATTTTACTGCCTTAATTGCAGGATCGTAATATTGTCAAGTTAAAAAGGTCAAGAAACCCCAACTTTATAATGCTAAAAGAATGAAATTATTACTAATTTTCATAAAATGATAACTTTGTAATTATACACGAGGGTAGCTTTGTGAGATTAACCGACACACATTAAAATAATTATGGTAACATATAGCATGGTAGCCAGCAATTGATGAATATCTGTGACTCTATCGATGCTCCTAACTTTTGTAACTTTTTAAAAAGCATTAAAATAATTATGGATGCTTTTTATTCTGATTAGTAGTGTTAGCTGATTGATAGCACCAAACAGGCAGAATTCTTAGTATACTATACTGCCCTGAGCAAGCAAAACGCCGCATCTTGATGTTTGTAAATTGTTCAGCACAAGCACAAACGCGTTTTGGTTGAGCCTGGCATCAGTATTAGCAGTATTTTAGTTGTTTTTTTATTTATTATGGTGAGATATCCAACAATCTTTAGCGAAAAACTTTTTTCGTGAAACTTTAAAATCAAAGGAGTTATTTCACTTAAGGCATTTTGTTTGCTTAAATTGACAATTTACTAAGCTGGCACTAGGCAATCAAACGCCCTATCACAGCAGATAGGGCCTTTTGATTGCTTAATTGGACTGGTTTCTCATTGTTAGTTTGCCACAAGACCATTTGCCATGACTGGATTATCAAAGGATTACAAGTTTAAATTCTGATATTAATCCGCAATTAGTCAACAAAATGATATATGTTGCAGTTCCTATTACTCATCCAGTCAACACATGGATTAAAGCCCTGTAATAGCCATATTCAGCTCAAAAGTTAAGAGATGATCAAAGATCATGGTATCCTTCAAACCTGATGTTATGAAATGAAAGGAATAAGTAAAATAGTAGTTTAAAAAAGATCAAACGCTTTTATTGAAAATAATTTAAAACAAACAACTGAGTGCAATAATGTCAGTATTTTAAAAAAGCAAAACCTTCCAATGGACATGTAATTGAAAGAAATTTTTCATCAACTCTCTGAGTCGGATTTGTAAATCGAGACTTTTGTCTCTTAGATATCGTCCTGTCATAATAAATATATTATGATAAAAAATATAGCAATAAGATTGAGCACTTAGAAGTGCACTAGCTTGTATGAGCTGCCTTAAAAAACCAATTATATATGCTTCAGTTTCGCTTCCCTTTGTTTATATACTCTTTGATTACATAATGCTGTTCATAATGTCCAACTTTGTGTATGTTCAGGCCAATCAAAACGCTGTATCTGCAGATAGAGCGCTTTGATTGCCACTTTATGTGTGGTAAATGTGGATAGGGCGTTTTGCACATTGTGAAAAGTGCTATTTCTGGTGGTCTCAGATATCTGAAATTTCGAGACATGTTAGATCTCAACCTAAATTACATTAAAGCACAAATAAGTGAAATTTGAAAAACTTGTCAGATAGGGCGTTTTGCTTGCTTAGGGCAGTATAAAGTTATGATAATGTATTATTTTCATTGTAATTAACAAGTTGATGCATTTTAGTTGTAATTTGATACGGATTTAAACTAGAGGCTGAGTCATAAGTAAGTGACTGGAGTAAATGAAACTCTTTAAATTGTTGAAGCTTTAAAATCTATGTTTCAATTTTGTAGAAGAATATCGCATGAGATAAATTATTACTGCTTCATGGAATTTTAGTAATGGGAGGTATGGACACGGATTTGCTGAAAAATCTAAAAACATCAGGCATCTTTTCCATCAATTTTTAATCTGCATAACATCTGTTTGGGCTATTCAAATTGTTTTGCTTATTTTGGTAGAAACCTGGTCACCGCATCTAAGCACTATATCCACTAGATGGAAAATGGTACGAAGCACAGCTGGACGCTTTCTTGAAGGGGGTATGTTGCTGATTAACGGGTAATTTACACAAGAGCGCGCCACATTAATAAAAGTTTTATTTCACAAAGTTTATAAGAAATAAGATTACTGTAAAACTTTGTTTGAATGCCATGGCACTGCAGTTTTTAACCCTTCTAATTATAGTGGCAAAAATTGTCGATTGCGCTTCATAGTATATGTTCAACTTTTATTAGCTTCAAATTCTATCTAAAACACTTTTGTTATAGATTTATTTTTCCAACACGTTTAAAAATAGTACTATTCAAAAAACTTAATGCATTCCTACTTCGTGCATTGCTAAAGCTATGTGAAGCTACGATCACTTCGAAGCTCGTAAAACGATGCTTTGCCATGTTCCTTACTCTTACGAAACTATTACTTTGACCACCATTGGAGTCACTATTGGAGCTGCTACTTTTATTATATGTGTAATCACTAAAATCTGAGTCGGTCATCAACAATCATCAATACTGTCATCAAAATAAGTAATTCTCTGTTTATCAATTCTGGATGTACTTGCAAAAGCTATAATAGCACTAACTAATTTGGGAATCAGAAAAAATCTCAAACTAGTAAATCAAGAAACCTAAATGTTTCTTTTCAGGTTGAAAAGTCCTAAACAAAAATTTCAAATTGCTTTATGAGTTTAGAGTAATTTTATAGGGAAATCTTCGGACAACACTGTCAATACCATAAAAAGTCCTGTACTACAACATAATATTATTATGCTTTACTATTTATCTTGAGGTGTTGACTGATGTTCTAAAAAAGGAATCAAGGAAATTGACCAACCAGAAGCTGAGATATAGCCTGCCAAACCCAAGTCTACCAAAAAACAAGCGTTTTGGTAATCATCATTATATGACGTATGAAATCGACTTGTGTGCCATTGGTCAATTAAACCAACTAATGTGCTCTCCTATAACAATCACGACCTTTTAATTGGTTTAATCCCTGGAAGTATAGAACAATCAAATTGGGCCTCACAATCACTGCTCTGAGAATTCCGAACCAGTCCTTCTGACGTGTAGATTAGTTTTAGCATAAAATGGTTACACGCATCTATCATTTTGCAACATTTCGCTATCTTGCTAGTTCAGCTCAGTTTTGTTGTTCTCCCACTTAGCTTCCTTATTCAGACTCATCTTTAGCGCTGTTCAGATTTTTTTAACTATAGCTAATAAATGGAATCAATTAAATCAATCATTAATCTTGGTTATTAATTGGACTTTTGTACAAATTATATTAGTTACATCATTTATTCCATACGCAGTTATATTAATATTTTGTATAATATACATTATGATTATTATATTAATCATAAAAATAATTACAGATAAGATAATAGATAAATAGAAAAACCAAATTAAAAACTATCGTTTTCTTTTCATACAGCAAGAGCAGTACGGTCAAGATATTCTTTTTTAAAATTATAGCTGTAGTGAACTTACCGTCTGTTAATAGTGACGATAGTCATGATAATCTACTGAATGCTGCAGTAGGTACACAGTAGAAAAATGATGAATGAACAAAAATCCACAATCCTATTTCTTATTCTAAACAAACTGCAAATCGCGGATGTCGCATGTAGACTATACACAGGCTGTTCGTTGAACAGAGGATCTTCGGCGCAGATCCGAAGAGATCGAGTTAAAATTTGAAGCACAATAGTCAAAATCTGCTCTTCTGTTTTGAAAAATCATGTCGAGGGGTTGTGGGCAAATGCCTTTACCACACAATGTTTGCTTGATTTTTCTGAGAAACCAGAGCTAGTCTGTAAATTCTTTACTATCGCGAGAAGCGTTTCACATCTCGTAGCCTAAAACAATCATTATATGTAACAGTGGAAAGGGTGCGCAACACCGGCACATGACCAATAAGTCGATTTCATATGTCATATATCTCCGGATTTTTGAAGGGTTTTCCTCTGATTCGTTATTAGGTAGACCTGTGTTTGGCTGGCTATATCTCAGCTCCTAGTGGGTCAGTCTCCTTGATTCTTTTTTTAGAACATTAGTCAACGCCTCAAGAAAACTAATAAAACATAATAATATTATGTTTTCTCTATTCTTTAAGCTATAGAATAATTAGCGGTACAAATATTTGTATTTCATTTTGAATGAATTGGTGAACTTTGATGATTCAAGACAATGAGTTTGGCGAATGATATATATAAGATGCTGCTGAAGTTGCGCAATGACTTGCTTTTAATAGTTTGTTAGAAATTCCACTCATGGCTTTTCATTATTGCCTCAAAATGTTGAAACCACCTGATAGGAAGGGTCAGAACACTACTAAAACTCATATTTGCTCAAACCTGAAATACAATAGGTTGCATATAAATTGCAATACAAAGACAAAACTGCAAAACTATTGGTAAAAACATAAATAGCAATATATATTATTATTTTTGGCCTTCGGTATTGGGCAGCATTTATGCGGTTTGTTTGCCGATGTTAACAAAAGTTTTACTAATAAGCTACATAATTTGCTAAATTACTGGTGCCAACTTTAAAAATTAAAACAAATGTAATGTTAGCACTTATAGAATATTCTACAAACAACGTAGAGAAATTTTTGTGGCATATGACTTCAATTGAATAGTTCCCTAAAATTGCAATTTGTATTTGCCCATTTTAGTACTTTGAAATGTCAAAGGAACTCATAATGAAATCCACTTTAATAGAATTTAAAGATGCTTAAAGCGGACGGATGCTATGTAGACCAACAATAAAAGGTCACTCTGTACTATGGCTAGTAAGTAGTTACATGTATTTAGATTTTGCATTGATGCTTTCAATTAGATAGTGTAGGAAATATATTCACATTAGCTAAATTACCCTCATGTGCAAGACCCGGCTTTGTTTCCTAGCCATCACAACATTATGCCAATGCATATTATAATTCATTGCTTTGTTCAAAACTGATTTCTGAGCCAAAGGTAGTTTTAGCAGTATAAGAACATGTACTTCTTTTCCTATGGGTCTACTCACTGTTTTGTAGCAGCAAAGGCAATTGTTTTTTAAAAGGTCTGTAAGAATTTTATTACTTATTTTGATTTCCATTGGTGCTCGTAGCAAATATAATTTCAGTACAATTTGCATCAATAAAGTTATTACCACTTGTTTCGTAAAGTATTTGGAGCAAAATAATATTTTAGGTGCAAAACAAACATTTTTGCTGCAAGCTTACCAAAACAAAATAAAACATTTTTTATGTTACATTTTAATTAAACACCTTGTTCTATTCAGTTATTGCTGTCAGTACTCTGGCCTATGTTGGTAAAGCTAGTTACCAAACCAAATTTTAGTTTTTCCGCTCGCCGCTCCAGAGTATTTAATCAACTGAGCTAGTTTTTACAACAGACCTGTATTACAAGACAAAGAATGTTCATATTTATTTTGAATGATCAAAGTAAAACCTAATCCTCAATAATCCCATTGAACTAGTTATGCAAGCAAAATGTTGAGTAATTATGCCAGGTTTTCTGCTGGATTAACTAAAAAAATCAGAAATTCACTACACAATAAGAAATAACTTTTTTTGGGTCATTTTCCAAATTTAAGTAAAAATGTGTCTGAGTAGAATGTTTTATCAATTTCTTGACAGTTCAGGGCATTATTATTACTGGTAAAATGTGAAAAATAGGACTCAGTATTACTATTGATCAATAAAACCACCCAAAGTCGAGAGATCTAAAGTTAGAAAAAATTTGGTGCCGTGCTAGGTTCAGCCCGACTGATCATCGCTAACAATAAATTGCAGTCAAAAAGAAGTTTTGAACAGCGAAAATGCCCTCAAGATAGAATGTTATTGTATTTTTATTGGCTCTCGATGTGACATTAATTTTTTCCCTGGGTTCTACATAGACACAATGGGCTTGTTTGGAATCTACCCAATTTATGGTGTTGTGGTATTGTGCCGGTTTTGCAACCTGACTCTGCAGGTTCCATCCCCGAGTGGGAAAATGTTTTTACTTAACGTTCTAAGAGTGGCTTAAGATGAATAGAAAGAAATTGCTGTTATTGTATGTTAGATTGAGTAACTAAGTATGTTGTGCAAGTAAATCATATTATTACTGTAGATAATATGCACAGCAAGGAAAAATGTGTGAGTTTCATTTTAGCAATCACAGTAACTGAGTTGTGTCCATGCATTGTTTCCAACTAATTTTTTTAAGTTTTTGTATGCAGTGCAGCAGCGATATGTGACTGAATAAGAAACTATAACATAGATCATATTTATAAATATTGAGTTACATTATTTGTTTATTTTAGTGAGTAGAAAGTTATGCAGCCTAAAAGAAAATGGAGCATTCAAAAAGCCATGATCGGATGATTTATGCAAACTACCAACAATGTCAGAGCTGTATACTGTTAAAAGAAATTGGTGTTTGAAAATTATAATGATGACTTATGCCCGAGCCCACAACTTACTCAAGAAGCTGCAAAATTAAACTGGCAGCAGGGTCTTCTTGTCGTTGAGGCTTTTGTAATATCGCATTAAACTTGACGTCTGAATAAATTTACTCCGTTTGGCGACTAAGCAACAACCATTCTATGGTACTTGACTAGTTGAATTTTTTGGTATCAAGCATGGTGGCTGTTGTTGTTTTATATACACATTTATGAAATCCTACCTTAAAGTTTAGCATACTATACAATATGTAAGTTTTAACAACAATTAAATTATTTCAGAAAAAAATACTTGGAAATGTGCAACAGAGGCCGGTTTGACCACAACTCATGATCGCACCAATAGGCAAAAAGATATAGTAGATTCTATAGTAAAATGTTGTGAGTGTTTTTAGATAATTTTGTTACTTTTCTGATATGTCATAAGTCAGAGAAGTCATTATGCGTATAAGTTGCTAAAAGAGAACAAGGTTTTATGGCCTCTTAGCTAATGTGTGCAAGTTATGTTACCTTCTTAACATAGTACATAATCGATCATAGCCTTTTTGAAGTATGTACACTGTATACGTCATAGGTACCTCTAGAACCTATATTTAAGTTAAATAGCTTTTTACAAATGTGAAACGTATATCGCTATAAGATACAAGTTGTATAGTTTCATGCAACCTTCTGACTAGTACATAACTTATGTTTGTTAAGTAATAATAACAGATAAATAAGTTATAGCACCCTACTAAATGATATATAAATAGCAGCAACCTCTTAAATAATATACAACTCATAGCAGCCTCCTAACTGATATATAAATAGTAGCTACCAACTAAATGAAATTCAAACTATAGCAAACTTTTACGTGATCTATAAGTCATAGCAACATCCTAAATTCTATGTAACCCATAGCAACCTCTGCAATGAAATGTAAGTTATAGCAACCTCCTAAATGATATATAAATAGCAGCAGCCTCCTAATTAATATATAATTCATAGCAGCCTACTAACTGATATATAAATAATTGCTATCGACTATGGAAAATTCAAATTATAGCAAGGTCTTAGGTGATCTATAAGTCATAGCAACATCCTAAATTCTATGTAACTCATAGCAACCTCTGCAATGATATGTAAGTTATAGCAACCTCCTAAATGATATATAAATAGCAGCAGCCTCCTAATTAATATATAATTCATAGCAGCCTACTAACTGATATATAAATAATTGCTATCAACTATGGAAAATTCAAATTATAACAAGGTCTTAGGTGATCTATAAGTGGTAGCAACATCCTAAATTATATGTAACTCATAGCAGCCTCTGCAATGATATGTAAGTTATAGCAACCTCCTAAATGATATTTAAATATCAGCAGCCTCCTAATTAATATATAACTTATAGCAGCCTCCTCACTGATATATAGATAATTGCTACCAACTATGTGAAATTCAATTTATAGCAATTTCTCAAGTGATCTATAAGTTATTGCAACATACTTTATTATATGTAAATCAGAGCAGCCTCTAAAAGAAACAAGTTATAGCAAACTCCTAAATGATATAAGTTACGGCATCTTACTAAAGGGTATGTAAGCTATGCCATGCTATGTAATGTTTCCATTGTAACTATTACATAAGTTACAATGGTAACATTCTAATTTATGTGTAATTTGTAGCAATCTGCTAACTGGTAATCATTATTTTTGCTTACTCATTGAGGTACGAATTATTTTACCTTCAAATTGATATGTAATTTGCAACAACCATCTAGACCTTCTCCAAGTTTTGACAGTTTTTCTAGTATGCATATATACAAAGTATGATAAGGCAATGAATATATATTGTATGATACCATATTCTCCTAAAATTTCCATAAAAATATATAATAATTAGGAGGTGAATAAATATATATATATCTACAATGTAGATAAATTAGACCATATAGGAGGCTTACCCATATATATTTGCGTTAACTCCTAATCCCTTATATTCCGAAACCTCCTAACTGGTATATATTTATTCAACTCCTAACTCGGAAATATGGGTATATATATATATATATATATACTTCTCAAAGTATGTAATTGTATGTAAATATAAGAGAGTGAGGAATAACTGATGCTAACGATAAATCTTTAAGGTAATCTTACATTAATCATACAAATGATTGTTGTAAAATGTAAAAATAATTACAAATTCCTACTTGGTTAGGTTTAGAAGGAAACATGTGAAAGCTAATACGCAAAGTGAGCACTAATAGAAATATTTTTGAAAAACGCATTTCACGAACAAAACGTTTGGCTGTTGAGGAAAGGAAATAGTGCTTGTTACAATACTATATCGCTATTAAAATAAACGCTAATTAACAAAATGAATAACATTTAACAAAATAAAAACAACTGAAAAAGTTTTCAAAATTTTTCAAACAACTGTAACTTTCAAACTTCATATCATGAGGAAAAGATTTGTGCAGGACAACTAAATTAAAAATAAATAAAAGAACTGTAAATGTTTTCAAACCAAGTAAACTTACAAGTTCATAACGTTCAGTGATGTATAGCTTAGTTTATGTTATAGAACATAATCATTCCGAAAGGTGGTTATGTGTTACCTGTTAGGTTACGTTATGTGTTAGGTTGTTCTAGCTTTGCAAACCGAGCTTTTCGAGATCCAAACAATTTTTCCCATTAAAATAAATTTATATAGACTTTAATCCGTTCCAACATGAGGGAAAACTTAGGTAAATTCAGAGATATACTTCGGTAAAGTATGTTTTCAACATTTTACACCATAAGATGTACTGTATACTGCATACTATAAATGGAAACAGGTGTATATAGATTTTTTTTAATTTTAATAAAATGTTTTATATTTATAATCATGGAAAAAGAAAGCAAAAGTAAACATTTCGTATGTTTGTCTTTTAAAACAACCAAAGCATTAAAAGTTAAAATACAATACTAAAAAATATGCAACAGATAGTCACATCAAAAATCGTAGAAAAAAGAAAATATAAACAGCAATGGCCTGCTTACTTCACATCTTTAAAGGAGATTCATCTTTCAAAACAATTCAGGGTAACTCGACTGGAAATGTTAACTCCCTAGTAAATTTCTTCGGTAGAGGAGGCAGAGGAGGCGTCGTCCCACATGGGTTCTCCCTTTGTGTAAAGAATTTATGAAGCGTAAAATGCTTATTTGTTTCCGAGTGTTTCCGGAGCTTTTCTGATTGCAATGCGCATGCTCCAGTTTAGTCGAGAACCGAATTTATGTTCGAGCTCCGAGG